>NC_034594.1:153615536-153638518 GCF_900095145.1 Mus pahari | reverse complement strand
GTGGCTGAGGGCTGAGGGGCTGAGAAGCTGGGGGCTAGGAGGCTGGGGGCATGAGGGGCTGGAAGGCTGGAGGCTAAGGGGTGGCGGACTGGAGACTCGGGGCTGAGGACTGGGGGGGGGGGGGGTGGGGGTGGAGGTGAGATGCTTGGGACTGGGGACCTAGGGACTTGGGAGGCTGGGTGGCTGGGAGACTTGGGGAAGGGGTCTGGGGGCCTGGGGGTCCAGGCCTAGGAGGCTGGGACCTGGGAGGCTAGTATTGTCTGGAGAAGTTGCCGTGGAAATCAAAGCTTGGGGAGATTAACATTCTGACCTCATGGTCATTGACAGCTGTCCAGGGAAGCCGTGGCAATAGTCAGGACAGTTAGCGAGAGGGAGGAAGGAGCACAAAGAAACACTCAAGACATCTTTATTGATTGTCTGAGTGGAGGAGGGGGGAAGGGTGGGAGGAACTGACTCACGCTGATGGAGTTGAAAAACACTCAAGACGTCTTTATTGATTATCTGAGGGGGCGGGGGAGGAGATGTGGGGAGGAGCATTCAGAACTCCTCTCAGCAGCTGGAGCCTGCTTGGTTGGAGTAGATGCCTGCCTGCCTGCCTGCCTGGCTGAAGTTTCAGAGACATTAGAAGTAAAAACCCTTTCACAGAAATATGTGAGCTCAGCAGAGGAGGCCAGGGGCTGAGGAATGTAGATGACACACCAGAGAGTGAGAGGCAGAAGTTGGTCCTAGAAGGCGGCTTTGGAGGCTGTGGGAGTGGAGATACAGATGAAGTCTTGGGCTTAGATCTAATGTCTTAAGGGAATGGAGAGCAAGCAGGCTGAGAACAAGCCCAGGGCTATGGCCTTGGTGTGACCGGTACTCGGAAACAAGGAAGGAAAGGAAAGCAGGAGGAGATGCCAGGAAAAGGCCAGCCACACAGCAGAAGGAAAACACAGGGCATAGCCGACCTTGTGCTTGAGACAAAGTAGATGTGGCTAGTCAGGCTCAGCAAAGGAGGTAAAGGCCATGGAGAACAAAACAAGCAAACAAACAAAGCCTCGATTTCTGTGACAGCAAAGTCGCTCCCATTCCCTACACTGTCTGCAGTGGCGCTGTGGCAAAGGCTGGTGGAAGGTAGTGGTTAGAAAGTCACATGGAAATGAGGGATTCCTTTGTTGGATGCATGTCAGAAGAACCCAGCACTGTGTGAAGGCATTCTGTGGAAATACATGGCCCAATGTCACTGTCTGGGTGACATCATACTGGGGTGAACATTAGGCCTTCACTTGAAATGACTCACTAACGGTGAAATGCCAGAATGCTAATAACATACTCAGAAGCTAGGGGCAGTGTGAGTCTCCTGTGGCACCCACAACACCTAGGGTCACTGTCACACTCAGAGAGAAGGCTTTCAAGAATGACCAATAAAGTGATTCGTGGAATGGCCTGAGGTCCAGACAATCACTTCTCCACAGAATATCAGTTATGCCCAGGTCAACTGGTCATCTACAAACTCCCAGATGTTTTCATTTACTAACAGATGCTAGAGTCCTGGGCCAGATGGAATTTATGCTATCCAAGACTACAGCCCTGGAAATGGATACAAGACACAGGCAAGGCCTTTGGAACTTCCATACACAGCAGGCATGAGAAGCATGCAGCACTCCAGCCCCACCCTGGCCTGAGAATCAGCCAGTGCCTTTCCTCAGTCACTTTATCTCTACAGTCTCTTATCTTGCCTCATATCTTCCCTGGTGCCCAAGGAAACTTTTGTCCTAATAAGTAGATTCTCAGTCACTTAAGTATGCCTTGTGACAATCTTCTGATAGGAAACTCCAGAAACAGTCAAGCTACTGGTTATCAGAACAGCTTGTGTGACTTCTAAACCAATTTCTGGAGCCCCTGCTTCAGAGAAGCCCAGGTCTAGCCAAGGCTTCTTATAGAATATATGATATGTCTCCTACCTTATAGGCTGTTTTTTTTTTTTTTAAAAAAAATTACATTTAAATTAGAGAAGCAAAACTTAGTGAGATCAAAGTAACAAAACAAAGATTTTATCCTGGATGGGGAGTAGTTAATGCTATGGAAAGGCATGTGCAAGGCCCATATAAAGTGAGTTCAAGGCCACCCTGTAGCTTAGAGAGGTCCTGTCTCAAAACAAAACCATTGTATAAGGGCAGGGGATGTAGCTCAGTGGCAAAGTGCTGGCTTGATTTGTACCAGGCCCTGGGTTCAGTCCTCAGAGTCTTCAGTACCAATAAAATAAACAAATAACGCTAAAGATTCTCTCCTTCATTCAACAAAACTGGGTTAAGTGCATATTATGCTGATAATAATAATAACAGCAGTTATATTCGGGGCCTTTCACTGCTGAGTGCTTTTCTGTGTTGTTGCCGCTATTAAGTAAGTGGATGTTTTTTTAATTCCCACATCATGTTCTAGGAGATGAAGTTCAGGGCAGTGGAAGTCTGGTTCCCAAGGTCATTAGCCTACTGACTTGGCCAGGATCAGATGCTGGGCCACAGCCTATGCAGACCAATCGAAATCAACTCTTGGGTTGAACGAGGGCAGGGTACCCACAATCAAGGCAAAGTCAGAGCCCAGGTGGGGGGTGGGGGGTTGCAGCAACAAAAAAAAATAGGAACTGTGCAAAGATTAGTCTGTGACAATCAAACTGCACTTCCCGAAACATTTGTGTTGTTTCCTCTGTTTGCCTTGTCAATAAATCCAGAGATACTTTATAGCAGTAATGGGCTCAGGGACTGTAGTTTTAATCAATGGCCAGAGCAGGGAAGTGTGTATATGATTCCTGGACCCCCAGAAGATGGTATCTCCCTGAGTCTGGATCTCAAACTAGTATGGTCAAGGAGAGCAAATGTAACAAAGACGCTAAGCTTGCTGGGAGCCTGTCTGAAAGCACCTTTGTTAGGTGACTCGGAGAGGTAGTTAATGTGACTTAATGGTAGCCTTTCAGTCAGAGCACTGCTGACAAACAATGAGGTGTTTGGAACCTGAGAAGTTGGGGAACTTAGGCTAAACTTCAGAGTTTTCAAGGTGGTTGCCAGAGCAACCGCAGGGACTAGTGTCTGGAAGAACTCAAGCGGTCTATTTTAGAAACAGCCAGTGGATCATCAGAGCTGAAGGAAACAACCAAATAAGAAGGTCCTGAAAATCGTTACAACATCTTATATAAAGATGAATGCTTTCCCAAACTGAAAACAATTCACTCTAGGAAGAATATTTGGCCCTGGAAGCAAAATGATTTCAAAACGACTCCACAGAGGTCTGATTATCACCTGCCTCTTAGACAAAATATTGGGATACAAAGCTTCTCTCTCCATTTGAATTTTCTCTCATCTTGGCCACATTACAGGATCTTGTGACCTTTTGAGTTTCATCTCCTCAAAAGTCTCTCCGGCATGCATGCACACATGAGTTCATTTATTCAATGGACACCTGCTAAATGATTTACCTTATTACTGTAGAAGACGCCCTGCTGGTTAAAGCACGACAGACGTGAACTAGTGATACAGCTCTGCCTTTAGGAAGGGTACGAACCAGAGGATGGATACAAAGGACAAACACTGTTGTGAGATCATGTGACCACAGCATATGATTGTAGAGTCTCCATTTGGTAGACTTATCTATGAGAATCCTTTGGTGGATCATTATAAAATGCAGATCTCTAAATATCACTTCCAAAAAGTAGGGTGCCTGGGGTTGCATTTTAAATGCTGTGCATGTGGAGTCTGCTAGGGGTGAGAGAAAGAGCTCATTCCTAGCTGAAATGGTGGTTAATGATCTCATGCAAGGAGTTGGGGTGGGGCCTAAGAAGAGGCTTTCTCACCCAGAGAAAGGACAGCCAGCCAAAGGTTAAGATGTTGCCTAGCCAGCTTGGATTTGTGCTAAGGGGGAGCAGGACCAGGTACCATGTGGGAGAGGCCACTGCAGAAGGCCAGGAAGGTCTTTGGGGGACCAGTGAAAGACTTGATGTGGTCATCAGAACCCCATGATCCTGGCGATCACACATAGCAGTCTTCACAAGGTAATTCAGTAGAACTATTATGGGTGTGTGGGCATAACATGGGCATCTGAGCAGAGAGTCTGCCGTGCACTTGCTGGCTGCAGTTAAAAATGGACAAGCTCACAAAACCCGGAAGAGTGGTGACAGCCCTGCTTAGATACTTCCCTGCATGCAACACTGTCATTGTGAAGCACACTGATGGTGGCCTCTGTACCAGCCCTTTAGCCATGCTCTGATGGCTGCCATTCCCCACTCTCCCTGCAAAATGGCAGCCAACATGGCTCTGACTGCCAAGAGGTCAAAGATCAAGTCTTTTGTGAACGTTTGTAACTGCAGTCACCTCATGCCCACAAGGTGCTCTGTGGATATCCCCTTTGACAAAACTGTCAACAAGGTTGTCTTTAACCAGCCAAAGAGCATACAGGGACTGGACCTAGCCCCTCCAACACACACACATATGTAGCAGATATGTGGCTTGGTCTTCATGTAGTCCCCCAACAACTGGAGAGGGGGCTGTCTCTAAAGCTATTGCCTGTCTGCAGATCCTGGTCCTCTAACCGGGATACTTTGTCGGCCTTGGTAGGAGAGGATGCGCCTAGCCCTGCAAGAGTCTTGATGTACCAGGGTGGGGGATACGGGGTGGGGGTGGGGGTGGGAGGACGTGCTCTACACTCTCAGAGGAGAAGGGGAGGGGAGGAGGGGAGGAGGCTGTGTGAGGGGGGAACGGGAAAAAAGAATAATCAAGGTTGTCTTTAGAGACCCAGCTTGAAGTGTGACATTAGATAAGAAACCAAGGTCAAGTTTGGGGAGAAACCTAAGAGGCTAAGAATAAATGGTTCTTCTGGAAGGTCTGACTTTAGGTCTTCCTCCCCCTTGTTAAAATTAAGAAAGAGAGAAGAGAAAAAAAATAAGAAAACAACTGGTTCCTAAGAGTAGCAGAAGTGAAGAGGGAAGACATAAAGAAAATTATCTAAAAATCTCAAATAGTGCTTTGTTTTAAAGCAGACTGTAGGAGGCTCACAATGTGCAGTTAATTAATTGTGACATGTTTGTCCCTCTACTGCTATATTTAGCAAGAGCAGGGATCATACTTAATTTATTTGTGCTTTAAAACATTTTTCCTCTGAATTTTTTCAATTTCTCTCTCCAAGAAGATGCAGGTTTATGGACAGGCACCCATCAAGCTAGGACCTCACGGCACTGTGAGGAAGCAAGACTGAAGGAGGCGCAGCCTTGGACTTCGAGGAGAATACAGACAGACAAGGGAGATCAAACAGGTAGACAGACATCATCTTACAGCAAGATCGCTTGTAAAAATCCAGCAAAGGAGAGAGGCCCAGAAGCATTTCCTCAGAATGGAAGACAGAAGGCTTTGTGTAGGGAAGGCAGCTAAATCGAAACTCAAAGGCTGGGTGGTGCAGGTCAGTGATACAACACAGTGATAACATGCACAAGACTCTGCATCCACACCCCAGAAGAACTGAAAAGCAATGTTTTAGCCAAGAAGAGTGTTCCGGCTAACGGAATAGCGTACGAAGCAGTGCAAAGACCAGGACAGTGCAGAGACTGCGTCCTGTGTGTCTCTCTTGTGTGGTTGGCATACAGCAGTCACTCAATAAGCGCTGTGTGAGCAAATGAGTGTCTAAAAGCAGTCTTAAAAATATTAAATAGGTCAGAAGAAACAGATCCGCATCAATTACAACTTTTAACCCAAAACAAGATAAAACAGAGTCAAGGGCAAAATACGCATGAACTGTACTTGGAGAAATACAAAGAAAACCAAACCCTGCACACCCAGGAAGCCAGAATGAACAAGGTAACCAGAGTCACCCACAAAAGGTCAAAAAGCATTAAACAAAGGGGAGGGACGGGCTGGATTTGGTAATTAGGTCACTTGATGACGGTCCACTCTTCCACCAAAGATCCTGAGATGAGTAGTTGGATGCACAGGGAAGGACTGGAAATGTCTCTTCCAGAGCTCGGCAGCCCACAAAAGGAGTGTGGGGGGATAGCAGGAGGGGAGTGTGGGGGGATAGCAGGAGGGGAGTGTGGGGGATAGCAGGAGGGGTTATTGGGTCAATGAGGGGTTTTGTTTGTTTGTTTGTTTTTACAACAGAAAAAGAAGCTGTGTTTGAAGATGAGGACGAATATGCTAGGTGCTAGCATGAGAGGGGAGACTCTAAGACAAAGGGGGGGGGTCTGCTTGCTTAGGTTCCCTGGAGAGTCAGAATGACAGTCACAGAAAGGGGATAAAAGGGGCCCTGAGAGGGTTTGGGGAGCAGGGACATGCAGTGAAGGGGAAAGGGACAGGAGACTTGGCACCACGCCTGCCTTCCAAGAGCTGCAGTGCTGAGAACCTGAGGGGTGGGGGTGGAGGTGGCAGAACTGTGGGCAAGCATCAGACAGTAGAGGAAGTCATCCCTGGGATGCACTGTGGTGGGAGTGGCTGGGGCACAGTGCCTGTGGGCTGGGGCAGAACAGACTGGGGAGGCCTATCAGGAAGGTCAGGGTGGCAAGGGCAAGGTGCGCCCTTCTGTAGTTTTTATTGGGCTATACCCAGGGAGGACTCCAGCAAAGACTGAGGGGCAGGTACAGCCTGTAGGCTTCATGTCTTACAGCCACAGTTTGTGGTAGGCAGCCATGCTGATCACACTATGTCCACATAAAGGCCTCCAGAACACGAGGGCTAGGACGGCATTTGTCTGAGTCACCAGAAAAACATTGACCAGGGAGACTTGTGACTTGACATGACTGGTTATAAATGTGACAGAGCTCGGCTGAGTGTGGAAGATGCAGGCAAGAATGGTTGCTCCAATGTGGGCAGTGTCAGGGAGACTGAAAGGACAGGCTTAGTCCTGTACCCTGTGCCTTTGTTCATGCCCCCCAAGTAAATCTTTACACAGAGACAATCCTGTTGTGTATGGGAATGGCTGGGGACCTGTTAACACTACCCTCCTTCAGGGACTCTCTAAAAAGGCCGATGCTGTTAAAAACAAAAAATGCACTCCCTACTCTAGATTAAAATTGGCCATGGAATCGTGACAGCTTGATGCCATGAGTGATTCTTGATCGAACCATGGAGTAAGCTATTATGGAAATCGCATATGAATTAGGGGCCTAAGATGGTGACAGTTTAATTTCTTCAGCGTGATCATGATATTGCTGGTCTCCTGGAGAATCTACATAGGGATGAAAAGCTCTGGTACAACAGATGATCCAACAAAAATAAAAAATATGCGCTGTGTATATATGTTGTGGGGGCAGGGAAGAGCACACACAGCAGGCGTGACAGTGGCTAGAGAGTGATGCCTCCTGGTGAAGCGGCATCAAACTCCATCCTTATGCTCATTCCACACTCCCTGATGTTTTTCAAAGGCAAAAGGTCAGTGCAGCAATCTAGGGATTCAAGTGCAACATAGTCCTATATCCTGCCGTCTACCACAGACCTCGGTCGGCTTTCAGCGCCTTTGGACTGTACATGGAAGATTAGCCCTGTAGCTGTACCACCTTTGACAGAACAGCCCTTCTCTCCAAAGCTGCTACTTCTAGGTGAGAAGGGCATGTGCATCTGCTCTTCTCCAAGTGCTTGTGGAAGTCCCAGCCTCATCCTGTGGGGGATGCCAGCTGACTCAACCTTAATAGTGGGTCGTGACTGTCAACTCAGCTGGATTTCTGTCATTTAGACAACACACTTCTGGATGTTTGTGAAAGTATTTCCAGAGAGAATTAATTGGGGGATGACAACCTGTCCTCCGTGTGGGTGGCAAACTTCAAACATAAAGGGGTCCAGGGTGAGAGCGGTTGCCTGCCTTCCCCTCCCTATCTAGCACGACTGCTGTCCCCGATGCTGACATCAAACTTCAGCCTCTCCCACTGGCTGACCATAGACGCCATAGCAGACACTGTCCACGGAGAGTCCAGGCTTTCAGCACCAGATCAAGATTGTAGAGGTGTCTGTCTGTCGTCTGTCTGTCTGTCTGTCTGTCTGTCTGTCTGTCTTCTTGGCCTGAATAGCTACTAGGTTCCCTGCTTTTCCACTTGGCCATTGTTGAACCACCTGGCATCACCTATCATCATAAGGCAATCTAATAGTGTGTGTGTGTGTGTGTGTGTGTGTGTGTGTGTGTGTTTGGTTTAGTTCCCCTGGAGAACTCTAATATACCACCCAAGCAGCACCCATCATTCACCCTTCCACCTACCACCCTGTCCCCTTTCTACCCAGCGAGCACTCTGGCTGTCTTCGGAATTGCTATCCAAGCCGTCACCCTGCTTCAAGTGCAGCCCTGGAGGGTCCTGGAGTAGTTGAGGACATTGGCCAATCCATTGATAGTAGCCTCCTCCACAACCTGAAAGACACCCTCTTGTCCACCATCACTCTCTCCTCCATCACTCTGAGTAAGACGTGCTGAGGACTGATGTGGAGGACCCCAGAGCAGCACTCAGGTGAGCTGAGGGGAGCACTATGCAGGTGCTCACCCCACTCTGCCTAACCTCTTACTATGTACAGGGCTGGCCAGCCACAGAACACTACGGTCCTCCGGAACCAGGGAACAATTCTATTTATAAAATAATGGGGATATTTTTTGCCTCATGGGGAAAAAAAAACATAATTTCCATCTTTCAGGACACGAATTTCTACAGAAATGATTCTAAGCTCAAAAACTGGGTAGGAATAGTGCTCATCAGGGAGGGGCTAAGCAGTCCCATTGCCAGGCCCAGATAGTTACTAAGCGTGAGAGACATGAGGGCCAAGGGCTCTCTGGGGTGTCGTTTTGCAAACAAGGCTGCACACGGTAATGACTTGGGGAGCTTTAAAACATTCCCATACTGGGTCCCCTCCTCAGGAATTCCAACTTGATTGGTTGGGTTTGGGCATCACTCAGGATCATTTACTCTCTCCCAGTGACTCTAACACACTACAAGGTTTGAGCCCCTCTGTGCAGCCAGCCTCATAATTCATGTTCCTTAACACACTTGCAGCCCTGTGTGGTTCAGCCCGGCTGCTGGCATACTTAACCTTGGCTGGCCGGAGTGCAGGGCCAAATGCGGTGTGTGGATACCAGATCGTCACATCATAAACACCCCTGCCCCTCCCTCAGGCAGAAGCACTGACCTGTGAGGTAGGAAGCCCCGAGGTCAGAGAAGTTTCCAAGTCTGCCCGCCTGCCCCTCAGAGCCGGTTGGCAGTATCACAAAACGCCACATTCAGGCCTGAGTTTCCAGTTCTGCAAAGAGGTTTGGGAGTGGGAATTAAAAGTCACCCCTGATAGAGTCGTTTCTATGGGACAGGGCAGGGAAAGGCCGCTTGCTCCAGAGGAAGCTCTCTACAAGTCAACTTTTTACTGATTTAAAGAAGAGGCTTGGGAAGGGGAAGGGAGGGAAGAAGAGAGGAGGGAGGGAGGGAGAGGGAGGGAGAGAGGGAGGGAAAAGAACTCAGGTCTTGTGTTGGCATAGTTCCCACCCAGGTAGGCCAAGAAATCCCTTGGGAGGCTTTTGAAAATACTGTTGTCTGCACCCAGCCTGGAAAAATTAAGTGGAACTTTCTGGAGTTGAGTCATTTGGAGCCCCAGGTTTTAAACCTCTAGTGGTGTCCAATGTGCCCTGGGGCTGAGAAATGCAGGCCGGTTAGGCTACATTCCTGAGTGCTGAGCTGTGCACCTTCCTGGGGAGAGGAAGATGTGCCCCTTTATGAACAGCTAGCCTGTGGGTCCCCCAAGGCCACTGAGTCACAGATGTCCTCTTTTCGGTGGAGGTGGGGGCAATGAGACAGGGTTTCTCTGTGTCGCCCTGGCTGTCCTGGAACTCACTCTGTAGACCAGGCTGGCCTCAAACTCCTCTGCCTCCTGAGTGCTGGGATTAAAGGTGTGAGCCATCACGCCCAGCTAACAGAAACCCTCTTCCACCACTGAGCAGGATACAGAGTGCTTCAAACTTTTAGGGGAAGTACATATTCATATCACCTAGCCTTCCAGCCTCCCCTCTGATAAAAGCACACAAAGACATTTATTGTTGGGTTAAGGGGCCAGGTAAAAACCAGGAACAGAAGATTCATAAATACAGATAGGACTAAATAGTGCATAGTGTGGGGCATTGTGTAGGCTCCGGTGACCAAGTTTAAGACAGCAGCTTTTTATCAGCTAAGATGTCCATGATGAACTGGAGCAAACTAGTTGTGGTCAAAGGCCTCCTTGTTCTCAGCAGCTAATAGCACGAGTCCTACCCGAAACCGTAGCTAGTCCCAAGCCTTGAGATTCAGTGTGCCGCTGTCTTACCCAGGCACGAGTCATGTACCACAGCCATAATTTTACAGTGCGGGTTACATCAGCAAAACTAGCAGGGATCTGCTTTTCTTCACGTTGTCAGACAAGACTTACTCTTACAGTAGATCTTGGTAACATCAGCAGGTTCTTCTCCACCTCCTCATTAAGTTGAGGACTCTCGCCTTTCAATTAATGGGAGCACTTAAAGACTTCTCTTTGGTGTACTCAAACTGCTCAGTGTGATTATTCTTGTTCTTGGGTCACTATTAAATAATATAACTGTCACACAGCATGGCACTGTGCCACGTGATAGCGGGCCTGACAACTGAGATCTGTCTGCTCAGTGACCCAAGAGAAGGTGGGTGAATACAGTGTGGATACCCTGGACAAAGATGTGTATGAGTCATGCCCCAACTCAGGGGAGAGGGCAGCGTGAGATTTCATCACACCACTTGGAACAGTAGGCAGCTCATTACCTATAAATCATTTATCTATGGAATTTTCCATTTAGTATTTTTCAACTAATATTAACACTGGGTAATAAAAACTTTAGAAACTATACCTTCAGACGAGGAGAAATGGCTGCATGTAAACCCCCCCCCCCCGTTTTTAGGGAAATAAACAAAAGAACCCAGCCCTGTGTATGTACATCTGTGCTTTTTCATATTAGCTGTTTGTGACCACACGGAGGCGTGAATGATAAATCTAGACCAAGGGTTTTAGTAATAATTATGTCAATTTCCACAGTATCCTTCTAACAGCCTCCAATTTTATCCATGCACAATCGTAAGAAACCCCCAAGGTAGAGCCTCATAGAAGGGGCAGTGGGGAGGGTCTCCCTGATAGCTCTGCCGAACATCTCAGGCCCTGTGTGTGTAATTCTGCCCTAACCTCATGTGGCCTCGGAGTCTTTGGAGGTGCTAAAGCAGACAGTACAGGAAGTTAACTGAAGAGGGGAATTCACCTAGGCAGCTGTGGGGAAGCCATCATGGGGCTAAGGAGAGACTTCTGTGGCCCAGGTGCCTCGGGTCACTCACCCTCATCCACACTCTGTAAGTAGGCCTGATAAACTCGTCGGCTCTCCAGACCTGGCTTCAGCAGGCTTGGGCTTGGGATTGTTCCTGGTGCCCCCTAAGGAGGAGGTAGAGTTGGACCCGGAACGTGTGTGCGTTCCTTTCTGTTAACGCTGCACCAGCTTTGTCCTGAGACCAGGGTGTCACACTCTTATCATTTAAGCAGTTAATAGAAACTGAAAAGCAAGCTCTGGGCCAAAGACAAACGTTGTCTTTGCATGTAGCAGGCAACGTTGATCAACCTCTCCTTCACTCCCTCTCCTCTTCAGTAAAGAGGAGCCCACATTGAAACTGCAATTGTTTTCCCAAATTAGTCCTGCTACACATTGTGGATAACGCCTGCAGATTAGGCAGCAAGTTAGACAACGAATCTAACGCTGCTGTAAGAGAGGCTTTACAGCCGAACATGGTGGCGCATGCCTTTAATCCCAGCATTCAGGAGGCAGAGGCAGGCGGATTTCTGAGTTCGAGGCCAGCCTGGTCTACAAAGTGAATTCCAGGATAGTCAGGGCTATACAGAGAAACCCTGTCTCGAAAAGAACAAACAAACAGAGAGAGAGAGAGAGAGAGAGAGAGAGAGAGAGAGAGAGAGAGAGAGACGCTTTACTTGAGCCACCATGGCGATGTGCTGGCTGCTTGTCCCACTGCCCCTCCCGTGGTAGTATGAGAAGGCGGGGCATCGCTGAGGTGATGGAAGTGGAGCCTTCATGACTGGAAAAAGAGGTGAACAATGGTCCAGAGCTGCTGTGCTTCCCTCTCCATGTAGACACAGCAATATGGCAGCTACCTGTAGACTGTGAATCCTACCTCCATCAGGCTGTCAATCTACTGATCTCTTGGCCTTACCCCACCCCCAGAACTGTGAGGGTAAACATTTTCGTATGAGCCTCCCAGGTTGTACTGTTTTATTATAGCAGTACACATAGGCCAAGATAGCGTATGTGGACTCCTCTCCGCCTCTGGTAACCTCACTTCCGCCAGCCAGGGAGACGGTCCAAGCATCCTCCGTACTCCAGGCAGAGAACAGTGGCTCGCACAAGCCTGCCTGAAGCTGGTGCTTGCAACTACCTCTTGGCACAGCCTGCAGAGGACCATAAGTGGTCTGCTATCCTTATTATCTCCTTCAGGCCCAGAATGGCTCAAGCTGGCTTTCTACCAAATGACAGCTTCCAGCAGGGACTGTGCCTCGATCTCCTGGGAAGGAGTGTTCTATAAACAGAAATAGGGGTAGCTGTACAACTGCAGCCCCATCAGAAATCTGCAGAGCTGTCAGATATGAGCATCATTTATGTAGATTTGTGTCTGACCCCGTATTTCTGGGGAGGCAGGAAGGAGAATGATGAATGACTCATGATGCACACTAATTAATAGTAGAGACTTCAGTGACAAGATCTGAATGCTGCTTCCTGTGAGCTGCATGGCCTCCTGCGGGCTGCATGACCTCTTGTGAGCTGCATGGCCTCCTGCAAGCTGCATGGCCTCTTGCAAGCTGCATGGCCTCCTGCGAGCTGGATAGCCTCCTGTGAGCTGCATGGCCTCCTGCGGGCTGCATGGCCTCCTGTGGGCTGCATGGCCTCCTGCGAGCTGCATGGCCTCCTGCGAGCTGCATGGCCTCNTGTGAGCTGCATGGCCTCCTGCGAGCTGCATGGCCTCCTGTGAGCTGCATGACCTCCTGCGGGCTACATGGCCTCCTGCAAGCTACATGGCCTCCTGCGAGCTGNGCCTCCTGTGAGCTGCATGACCTCCTGCGGGCTACATGGCCTCCTGCAAGCTACATGGCCTCCTGCGAGCTGCATGGCCTCCTGTGAGCTGCATGGCCTCCTGTGAGCTGCATGGCCTCTTGTGAGCTGCATGGCTTCTGGAACAGATGCAGCAAGGTCCCTTTGAGGCATCTTGCTTTTATCACAAGTTTTGCTCACAGTTAAGTTGGATTTTCATTCAGACAAAGAACATCACCTCTTATTCTTCTAAATTTCCCCAGCAGTGATGGGGAAATGCTAGAAGAAGCAAAACCCAGGGACTCACTGTTCACCCTGCCTGCTCATCACCAAGGGACAAAGCCAACAGTGACTGTTATCTTTATAAGAAGGGAGCTTTAGGACACAAAACACACAAAGGAGAGGCCATGTCAGGATACAGCAGGTAGGAAACCATCTGCAGGCCCAGGAGAGGGCCCTCAGGAGAAACAACCTTCAGTTACCCTGGACTCATGGTTCTTGCCTCCAATACTGACAGACAGTAAATGTCTACTGTGTTACGGTAGCCTACGCTGACTACACTAGTTCCTGAGGAACAGTTAGGGACCATGGCACCTCTGAAGGCTTTCTCCCAGGCCACCAATTTCCCAACAGTCCCTTAGAACTGAATAAAGATACCTTGGTTCAAAATCCCATAACCTAGTTTTGACTTGGAAAGCAGGAGTCAGTTGAGGGGAAAGGTCACACAGGGGAGAAATCGGGGTACACAGACTTGTGGCTAACTGGATCCCATGGACACAGAAATGTGGAGGGCACCAAACACTTAAAACGTGCAGAAGTGTCTCCAAAATGTAACATAATGTTTTAATCTACATGTGTAAATGTAAGGTCTGCTGGGTAGGGCACAGACTGAGAAGGTAGCTGTAGATTTAAGCTAAGAAGCAGGGATGATGGCCTCAAAGGTCAGGTGCTGTTTTCTGGGTAAAGCATCAGGCGGGGAACACCATGCATCCATTTTCCTCGCCAGCTGTGCCGGTCAATATTGCTTTTCATCTTGACTGGACTGAAAGATGCCTAAAGCACACTGTGGGGTATGTCTGTAAGGGTGATCCCCACAAGTCAGTATACTATGAGGACTCACATCTAAGCTACTGACAGGTTCAGAATGAGGCCAGACTATCAGGAAGTGGTAGGGCTATAGAAAGTAAGGCTAGCTGGAGAAAGTGGGGCCTTGGAGGTTACCCTGATCTTTTCCTGTTGGGACTTCCCTTCTGGCCACCATGATGAGAGTGGCTTTATCATGCATTCTCTGCCATGGCAGACAGAAGCCTGAACAAAATGAGTCTTTCTTACACAGTTTCTGTCAGGTGTTTGCTCAAAGCACAAACTCTAACTACAACACTGGCCTTACAGGCTACTGAGGAAAATCTTACAGCTTCTGACCTCTCCTTCCACACCAAGGCCTGAAATATTGATGTTTGAAATCCTTTATCAGCAACTAAAAACAGTTCAACCAATGTCCCTCATTCTTGGCTTCTGTTAATAAGTAGTATCACTGTTATAAAAAGTAAAATAATAATAATAATAATAATAATAATAATAATAATAATAATAATAATACCACAACAGCAGGTATAGGAGGATTCTGCAGAGCCTCTGGGATGCTGTCTCATTCTGCATCCTGCTGAGGCGATTGGAACTTTGTGTCCCCACAGCTGGAACCTTCCTGACAAGGTTCTTCATTTATTTCCCACCAGGACATTGTATTGCTGGCACTACCTTCCGCTGGTGCGCCGAATCCTAACGACGGAGATGTCACTGCTAAAAGGCTGTCACAGTGAAGCTGTTCTTGCTGTGTGTTCCCCGCCTACCTTCCTGGGCTGTAATTGCTGAACACTGTCCAGAATTCCATCATTGCTTTGACCACTTGGCAGATACAGAAAGGAAATGGAGTGGGGTTTCTACCCCCTCCTAAGAACGGCCCCACTGCATTGGTATTTTACATTTCACTTATGCAGGGCATTTCCTAGCCTGCTGCAGAGTCTTATCCTAATGAAAAGAAACTCCGTGTGTTGTATAATTGTCTGTGCCGTAGACAGAGAGCTTAGGGACTGGAGCCATTGAAACTGGAAGCTGGAGGAAGACCAAGATCCAAATTGCTTCAGGAATCACAAACCCCATAGAAGTTGCAAATGGTGCCAGTGTGGGGACTAAGAGACGTGGGTTCTCCATAGGGAAGAGACACATCTGGAAGAAGCCATCCAGTTTCTACAAGCCGGGAGCCCATGGGAATGTCCATCTGTAGCCCAGGGCTCTCTGTTGCTCCTGTCTAGGTATAAATGCTACTGGGTTTAGCTTTGGGGAGAGGCAAAGACAGGGCAATGCTAAGAACAAGAAGCTGTTAGATTTGGAAACACTGGCCCACTTTGTGACCTAGAAACACAGCTCATGGATGCTTCCTGCTCCTTCAGCAATCTGGAAAAGGGCCGGAATGGGGACCCAGAAGGGTGAGCATCTGAGGAGTTGGAAAGCAGAATTTTTAGCTATCGCCACATCTCAGAGAAGCGAACATCTATCTGCACATTAAGTTTGCACCAGGAGAAGACAAGTTGTCCATGTATTGCTTGAGATGAGTCACCTCCTGGGCTGACACCATCTTGGAAGTTAGGAGCCCAACGCCTCCGATCTACTTGAGCACCCGTTGGCAAATTATTGCTTTTACTCTAGTGCCATTTAGAAAATTACGGCTCTCTAAATCATACCCTGGGGACACGGAGAGTGGAAATGCCTCCCCACCTGCATCGCCGAAGTGCGGCTTCCCTGACAACTCAGGGGCTCACAGCCTGAGTGCCCATTAGAGTCACCTAGAGAGCTGCTAACAACCCAAAGCCTATGCTGGGCTCCAGACCAACTAAGCCGCAGGCCACAAGTGGGACCAGATGGCCTAGTTTTTAAGCTTCCTGGTCAATTTTAATGCATAGGAAGCCAGAGTTCTAGGATGCCCATTACACGGCTCACACAGTGGGCAGTGAGGGATGCTCTCTGTAGCAAAGCCTGTCCAAACTGCCACAGGCCTCTTTGGCCTCTTCCATGTGTCTCAATCTCATGCTTTCTGACTCGTGAATCACAGAAAACATTATCCATGGCAGGATGTGGTAGCTGCTCCCAGGGCCACTAATCCAGTCACTAATCCACTTAACTAATTAACATGAACCAGAACCCTACTGGGTGTCATGGCAGGTACAGAAGGAAGAAAATGTGATTTTTGCATTCAAGAACATAAGGGTGTAAAGTACAGGTTCAGGCACCACAATATAAGGTTTTGAGTGATCAAAGCTTTAGGGGACTCCTGGGAAGGAATGAAGAAAAAAAGCAAGCTTAAACATGTCTTCACACCAGCATTTGTTCTCTCTCTCTCTCTCTCTCTCTCTCTCTCTCTCTCTCTCTCTCTCACACACACACACACACACACACACACACACACACACACACAAACATGCACATATGAAGAGGCACAGGAAGAGAAAGGGGCTGTTTTTACAGAACTGGATCCACATGATTATACGTCTGGGATGTTTAAGGAGTACCTAGGTCATGGGTTTCAGTCCTTGTGAAGGGACTGGTATAGAACCTTCAGTACTGGGTCAGTTAGTACTAAGTGAGTTAGTATTAGGTCAGTTAGTACTGGGTCAGTTAGGACTGGGTCAGTTAGTACTAGGTCAGTTAGTACTGGGTCAGTTAGTACTAGGTCAGTTAGTACTAGGTGAGTTAGTACTGGGTGAGTTAGTACTGGGTGAGTTAGTACTGGGTCAGTGACTTAGAGATCGGGCTATTGTATAACAAAACTGCCTTTCCCTCTTTTGCACACGACTGCTGTGCTTTCGGATTCCCACCTCCTGCTCTCTATAAAGCATCCAGTCTCCGGTGTTCTGTGATAGCAACAGAAAGTGAACTAAAACAAAGGACAATGAGCCTCTCTCCGATCTTTCCCATTTCAAGGTTAATCCCACCCCAAATCTAGTCTTGAAGAAACGTCTACAGTCATGTTTGACCTGCAGCTGGGTACCACGGCCTAGCCAAGGCTGACACATACAATTAACCATCATGGGTGGAGGAGAAATCCCTGTGTTTAACACTGTACTTAAACTGCTGTGAGGCATGGCGAGGGCATCCTAAGGCCACTGGCCCCGACACGAGCTGCTAGATTCCTGCCTGGCATGAGGCCGGAAGTGCAGCTCCCTGTTTCTATCTCAAACCAACTGTCTGTTGAGCCCTGGGTAAGGAAGACATTCTGTCGGCACACAGCCAAGACAGAGCAGGCTTGGATCTGTGCCCTGCTGAGCCCAGGACTCTCTTTAGCCTGGACTGCCACCACTGGAGTGAGCCGCGAGCCATACCCACCTGTGGACTGTGAGCTTGTCTGGGTTGGTGAGTTACAGGCGAACCCTCCCTCCACTCGAATCACCATGCATTCCCCAACATATCTCTCTACTCTGGATACCTAGTGGGCCTGCTAAAGACCTACTAGATTAGAACTCTCTGAATGCAGTTAATCCAGAAAGATGTGTGCCCAAATATCTCCACTGGTGACTTTAGAAACCTCCAGCTCCACCAACAGACAGAGATCATAGACTGGCATGGGCTAGTCCCACACACTTTGCCAGCATTTGGTTTCCACAGAAAAGTGCCAAGGGTAAGCTAGAGAACGCAGACTCTTTGTTCTTTGTCTGTCCCAGTCTGTTCCTGACTTGGTCCCATAATGAGTTCCAGAAAATAGAATGCTAGTAGGTTTTATGTAGACCTGGATTTGGGAGATAAAAAGAAAAAAAAAGGCATGTATTGTTGCTTCCATTGGACACCATGAGGAAAACCCTGGTAGGTGTGGAAGGATGGGATGTGGAACCAGGGTGGCCTACCACGAGGAACAAATGGCCTGTGAATCACCACAGATTTAAAGATGTCTCATGAGGACAAGAATGTTCCCTCCCCGACATGCCCCACCAAGACCACAGAGCCCACTACATGCTCCATGGACTCATGACAGATGCAAGTAGTGGCCCCAGTATGCTGGCTTGCTTCCTTATTATGGTGGTCATAGAAATCTGGTCTGCAAATGTCAGGCAGCTGCCTAGATTCCACTGAAAAGCCAATGTGGCTGTGCTTTCCAGGGATGTGTGTATCAGGCCCTTGTGTGACCCTGTAGCTCTCTGTGGGGGTGGAGGGGAGGTGGATGGTGAGGTAAGGACAGGCCCAGTTCTTGTGCCTCCACCTTCCGGTTTAGGGACCTCATGACAGCACTGTTTACTGGTGAGTAAAACGTTCCGTCTCTCCCTCTGACTAACAGGGAGTTTGCCAGAGAGAGTGCCTGAAAATAAATTATCCATGAGGCATGGTGTCTATGTTACTTGCAAGCTTTGTTCCAGGATATTTTTACTTTTCTTCAAGCATTCCCTTCAGGGTGAGCTATCCCACCATGAAGCTAAATGGGATTAGAACGGAGCCTTAGAGGAAGCAAAGTGTGTGGAAGTTTCTTTCAGGTCCCACTTGGCTCTCAGGATTGGTTTCTTCCCTTTAAAATAGATGTGCTGTGTTGCTGGAGAGAGGCCCTTATAGGAAACACTTTGAAGCAAACCAACGGCTTGCCCTACAGTGTAGAGAATCAGATTGTGAATTCTGTTCATAGAGACTTGCCTTCCGACTTCACTATCAGACCCATAGGCCTCAGTTTCTCTATCTGTGCAATGGGCCCATAGTTTCACATACTTCACAAGGTTTCTCTGGGGGATTAGATGAATTAATACCTTTAAAGACAGTAATATTGTTCTTACTGTTTCACCTTAGACGTGCCCATGCAATGGGTATTCCGGTCTGGAAATCTTGTCTACATTACAGATGGCCACTCTGAGGCATTCCACACAATAGTCTCTGAGTTTATGTGTCCCTGTTCGCTGCCTTATGTCCTACAATTAAAACATCTCATCCTCACGTCACCCGCTGGGACCCTGCAGGAAGACAGTAATGACAGATAAAAAGGCTTGAGGCTAACCCAAGGCAGCTTCAATGCATCCTCCCCACTTTCCCGACCAGAGAGTGCACAGCAAACGTTACATACCGAAACGCTCTGTGCCTTCCTCAAGGTCCTGGCCTATAATTACACTGAGTATTTACGTATTCACCTTTTCTAGTCAAGGAATTGGACAGACTTTGAAACCATACATCTGAAAATTTGTGGAATCAGAAAATGGGGTGAATTCTGGCACAGAAGAGTTGTTTTTTTTTTTTTAAAGACATTTTTTAAAAAATGTTACAGAAGAGAAAGACTATCTGAATTCTCTCTCCCCTTCTACATCTCCCACATCTACTCCCTACTTGCTATTTTATAAAAAATTATAGTGAGTATATTTTCCCTGTAAATATTAAACAGGACCTGGACAGACGTTGGTAAGGTTGATTACGTCTAAGAGTCTTTAGTTTAGCTTTTGAAGCTATTGGATATTATCGGTCTCTCTAGGTTTTTATATAAATAGTGAGATCTTAAATACTGAAAACCGTGTTAATTTTTAGAATCATTTTCCTTAGTAGAGACTAGTGATGGATAAGCTGGGAACAAACTTGTGTAGATTCTAAATGATCCAAAATGGAAGCTTGAAACAGTTAACACTTATAGATTTATATGATCTTTTGTGTTTGCTTTTTAAAATAAAGTGCTTATATTCATATCCTCCATATTTTGGAGTAACTATCTACTTGATGTTTATAGGTCTGGATTTTTCACCCAAGAAACAATCTCATTCAGTATAGTTTTATATAGTCGTGAAGCCAAATCTCTGCGCTGTAACAGAGGCACAAAGTCTAGAATATGTATATTGACAATGGTGTATATTTTGTGCCTTGAATAACTTTGGAAAGTGTCTCAGAAAACCTGGCAATCCCCTCTATCTTCATAAGAATTTTATATGTATTTATGAAGTTAACGCTGTACTCTAGTCAATCTTTTTGGCAAGACTAATTTGTATCTCTTCATACTCTGCATGATCTCATCAACTTAGAGGTGTGACCTTTAACTTAAAAAAAAAAAAACTGGGAGGTCAATAAAATTTAAGCTGTTTAACAAAAATAAAATAAAATAAAATAAAATAAAAATAAAAATAAAAATAAAAAAACATGTTCAGGATGGTGAGGGTGAGCTTGAACTTGTCACGCAAACCTGGTGACCTCAGATCAATCCCCAGAACCACATAAATAGGGAAGGAGAGAATGTCTCCACAACATTGTTCTCAGGCTTTCACACCTGCGCTGAGGCACACCTGCATGCATATCGTATAGAGATAACAATAACAGTAATACTAAATAAAGATTTACCCATTATGAAGGACATGCATGTGCAGTGTGCACTGCCTGGTGCTCTAATTTGCATTTTTCCCATCTCCCAAGGGCCTATGTGTCATCTGAGTGTGTCATTGATTGGAGCTGTAAGAGGCAGAGCCTAGTGGGAGGCTCTTCAGTCACTGCGGATGCTTCCTCAGAGAGAACTGAGGGAGCCTACTCTTCCCCTTATCTTTGTAGCCCATGAGGTGAGCAGATCTCTTTGCCATGTATGCACTGACCCTGCCAGGGGCCATAGCATGAGGCCACCTGACTGGAACCTCCAAAAACTGTGAGCCGTGATAATCCTTAGCTCCTTAGATGTGAATTGCCTCAGGTATTTCAGTGACAGAAAGCTGACTACCACAGCTACCACCACAATAGTATTATATAGTAAACCACTCTAAAATTCAGTGTCTTAGAACAACAGAAATCTACATTTACTCACAGGTCTAATAGGTGGGTAGGCTCGAGGGATCTAGGGGCTTTGGCTCTGAGCCACATATGGCTTAGGTGGCTTCGGCTCTCATTCTCCTCACATCACTGGGTTGGTCATGGGAGTGTCAGAACTTACAGAGGGAGAGAGAGTATTTCCCACTGGTTTCCAAAGCCTCAATATTTACAATCATCTAGCCATGTCCCTGTGGACAAATATAGTCCTGTTGTGGACCCCATCATCAGTAGAGGGAAGATATACTTACTCTACAGTACCAGGAAGAACTATAGACCATGGACACAGGTGGAACCCACTTGAGGGACATGTGGTCCATGTAGTGGCACAGAAAACAGCCTCAGAAGAGAACCTCTTTGGTTGATGCTCTGATATTTGCTTCTTAGAATTTGCTATATATATATATATATATATATATATATATATATATATATATATATATGTGTGTGTGTGTGTGTGTGTGTGCACGCGTGCGTGTGTGTGTGTGGGGTGTCACAAAGCCTTATATTGTCATTTTTCACTGGACCCTGAAAACCATGAAGCCAGCCCTGGACACAGCGTATAAGTGTTTGTGCACCCACTTGAGTGACAATTTGAAGCTACAGAGCCTTCTCATTTAACAGAAGTAACTTCCACTGGAAAAGTGGTTGCTTTTAGAGCCACATCATGGAGTTTTGCTCATAGGTTCAGCTGACACTGGCATTTTGAGCTCCTCGTACCATCTGGGAAGCTTGGGCCAGGGAGCGTGTAGAGGAGAACCTGTAGTCTTACTGCCTCTGTGATTGGTCCGGTATTGGGTCCAGAGCATCTGCCCCTGACAATCATCCCCCTGAAATCAGCTCCACTTCCTCCACAAACCCCACCCACTCCTCCACGAGCCAATGAGAATTCTCAAGAGGAAAACAGAGGTTGCCCAAGCTGATTCCATCCACGAATAGCAGACAACCCACCGTGGAGCCAGACATACTCTTGGAGAAACAAGGACATGAAGAAGGATCCTAATGTTGTTAAGCAATAGAGGTGTCCCAAACTAATCGCTAAGTCATCATCACCATTGTCACACATTCCCTACTCTCCACAGGGCCAGAGCGGCCAAACTCACCGTCATCACGGCCGTAAGTTCTTCTAACAGCCAAAGGAGCACAGTGCTGCCAAATTCAAGGCCTGGGGATCACTGCTGATAAAGTAAGCCCTCTCTATTCACACCCCGACTCTTTGGTTCCCACTTGAGTCCCTTCCTTGAGACCCCTCTGAATTCACAGATACAGCAGGCTGCCCTTCACCAGTATGCCCCACATGAAAAGCTTCTGTGTGCCTGGGAGCAGTCACCAAACCTTCCACAGATGTGTCTCCCAAACAGAGCAAACAACAGCCCACAGAGCTTACTACACACTGGGCAGAGAGAGCCGTACAAGGAGCCAGAGGCTTTTGCCACAAAACATGAATCATAAGCACAAGCCAATACCAGCACCCTGCAGTTCAGACTATTACCCAAGGAACACATTTTCTGATAATTATAGAGCTAAAATTGGATCCACTTTGCAACCCCTTCCTTTCTCCCAAGAAGGCCGAGGAGGTGGCTTAGCAACAATCAGCTGCCGAGTTGCATCACATTCTGGGCTGCTGGTTGGTTCCAAGAAATTTCTTGGAAGGTGCCGCAACCCTGCACTCTGACTGGCAGAGATGGGAAAAAATGACATGAACGCCAAGGAAGGTTTCTCTAACAATTCTCGTCTTTATCTCCTGCTCATCCTGTTTTTGTTTTTCATCAGTCCTCTGTCTCTTATCCCTCCCCCCTCTCCTGGATCCAATCAGCATTCAGCACGCTCTGAACACGAGTCGTACATGCAGGCAGGGCGCGCAGTGATAGGCCAGTGACTCATCAGATGGACAGCACAGGATCTTACAAGTGCACAGGCTCAGGTTCTTGGTAAACAGGGATCATGGGGCTTGGCCACACCTGCTTCCCACATATCCCCCTTTTTGTTTAATTAACTTGGCTCTGGGATTGCATCTGTCTTAGGTTGCCCTCAACCATGTTACATCCTTACCTGTCATTGGTGTGGTGAACTCATTTTCACCAACCTGTCTTAGGTTGGTATGCACATGTGAGAGTCTTACCCGTCATGGATTA
>NC_034594.1:153577911-153613736 GCF_900095145.1 Mus pahari | reverse complement strand
GCCTGGCCACAGGAAAAGCATCCACCGGACAGGCCCTTCCGAGCAGTAGGTTGGTTTCCTTGACCTAGTGGACCAGCTTGTATGCCTGTTAAAATAGCTGCAGCCAACCCTTGATTAGTAAGAGGGGTATCCATGACATCTCTACACACTCTTATCCAGACATCCATTGTCTTATTTTTGTAGGGTTGTATGTCATCCCTGCAAGCCTTGTTTTCTTGTTCATAGGCTAATTGTTTGACGAGTGCCATGGCTGCATCCACATCTGGGAAGACTCTACTTGCAGTCTCAACCAACCTGGCTAAAAAATCGGAGAAAGATTCTTTCTCCCCTGTATAACTTTAGACAAGCTGGATCCTAGATATCCTGTCCCTGAAAGCATTCTCCACTCCTTGAGGACACAATTATTAATTTGTTCATATACTTGTAGAGGATATCCTGTCTGGTTGTTCACAAAATTTCCTTGCCCCATGAGCTTGTCTCCACTATCTGAAGATTCCTCTGTGCTCTCATCAGTACTCGCCTGTCTTTTAGCCTCCTTTTCTGCTGATCACTATGTTGAGACATAACCTCCTTTACTTCCTCTAATGCTTCTACCCCTTTTTCTATCTCGGCAGTATACTTTCCACTCTTTTCTGTCAGGCAAAATTTGACTAAATTCCAAATGACTACCGTGCCCAACGGTAATAGGGTAGTCGAATCCGCTGCCTGCAAGTCTCAACCTAGTTGTTCCCAATATCGGGGGTTCACATAGCCCTCTTCTAGAAACCAGGGTGCCTCTTTAGTTATTGTTTCCAAGAATTTGTCTAGAGTTTCATTTTTTAATTTAACTCCGCTTCATTTGAGAAGCCGCACTAATGTGGTTTTTACTTTCACTTTTGAAGTGGTGGTTCCCATGGCTTCGTATCTGAGGTTTTCTGTCCCTTTTGGAGGCTAGACTTTCCTAACTCCGTCCCTACACTGGGAGCCTAACTTCGTCCCTCTACCGGGAAGCCTAGCTTTGTCCCTCTACTGGGGAGCCTTTTCCTAGCGCTAGATTAATTCTTACTTACCATGGAACTCCCCCATAGCTCCTTTTTCTCATTCCAGCTCTTGCACGAGTTCTGAAGTTTCTGCCTTTTCTTTTTCTAACTTCTTCCTCTTCTTTCTCCTTAGCCAATTGAACAGCTTCTAATTCAGCTTGTCTTTGCTTTTCTTTGGCTTCCTGTTCCTTCCGCCTGGCTTCTGCTTTTGCTTTCTTTTCTGCTTCTTTCTTGGCCTTTTCTTCTTTTCTTCCCCATACGGGCCACCAGATGCTGCAACCCCACACTCCGACCGGCAGAGATGGGAAAAAATCTACACGAACGCCAAGGAAGGTTTCTCTAACAACTCTCATCTTTATCTCCTGCTCATCCTGTTTTTGTTTTTCATCAGTCCTCTGCCTCTTATCCCTCCCCCCTCTCCTGGATCCAATCAGCATTCAGCACGCTCTGAACATGAGNCATGCATGCAGGCAGGGCGTGCGGTGATAGGCCAGTGACTCATCAGGTGGACAGCATAGGATCCTACAAGTGCGCAGGCTCAGGTTCTTGGTAAACAAGGATCATGGGGCTTGGCCACACCTGCTTCCCACAGGAAGTTACAGTTCCCAGAAGGTAGTGATGCTAACTAGAACCGTGGGGCCTTCATACCATCCCTAACAACTGCTCATAGCCTGGGAATCTGAACGCAGCCTATTGGAAACATGAGCAACAGGAGGGAGGGGCCCAGGCTGTACCACTTGTCTCCTGTACATCAATGGTATTTACCTAGTAGATGGGAGGACGCCACCAGTCAAAGCATCCTCTCAACCTGTGCACCCATGGAAATGCCATAGGGATTTTAGGAGACATGAGGGGCAGTTCACTAACAATGACACTTGATAGGTGTTGAGCACGCGTGTACGACATTTATGCTTTATCTAATTTAAGTATGTATTCTCAGGATAATGCCAGGCAGATGAATTCTTATTGTTTTCTCACCCTGAGGTCTGCGGATGTAGCTCAGTGGTAGAGCATTTGCCTCTCATGCATGAGGCCCAGTGTTCCATACCCAGTGTTATCCTCTTGAAAAAAGAGCCATCCTGAGCCACACCCTACAGGTCACACAAATGCTAAGGTCACAGGCAGGATTGGAAGGTGGATGTTTGCTGACTTCACCACTGTGGTAGTTTGAATAAGAATGTCACCCTCCCTCCCCCTTACAGGCTCTTATATTTGAAAGCTTAGACACCAGGAAGTGGCACTATTTGAAAGGATTAGAGGGTGTGGCCTTGTTGGAGTGGGTGTGGCTTGTTGGAGTGGGTGTGGCTTGTTGGAGTGGGTGTGGCCTTGTTGGAGTAAGTGTGGCCTTAGTGGGGTGGGTGTGGCCTTGTTGGAGGAAGTGTATCACTGAAGTGGGCTTTGGCTTGGCGCTCTCCCTCTGCCTATAGATCAGGATGCAGTTCTCAACTACAGCTCCAGCATCTGCCTGCACGCTGCCATGCTCCCTGCCTTGGTAATGATGAACTAGGCCCCTGAAGCTGTAAGCGAGCATCCAGTTAAATGCTTTCTCTCGTAAGAGTTGTCTTGGTCATGGAGTCTCTTTACAGCAATAGAGCCATGACTAAGACAACCACAGTTCTTTACTCCTAAAGAACCTGGATCTGGCTGGGAGCATACATTGGAGTGTGGAGCTAAATGCCGACTTCAGAGAGCATGGGGTTATGAACACAGAGGGAATGAGTGAGACCACAGAGGCTCCAAGTCCTCTGAGTAGAAAATGAATATGACATGGGGTTAGCAGTTATTTTAAAATACAGGCGAGCTGGGCATGGTGGCACACACCTGTAATCTCAGAAGCGGCAATCTGGAGGCAGGAGGATGAGGAGCTCAAGGCCAGCCTTTGCTACATCATGAGTTCAAGACCAGCCTAAGCTGCATGAGACCCTGTCATGAAAAAGATGGATTAAATAAATGAATGAATGAATGAATGAATAAATAAATGCCATATTTAGGGCAGTATACTATAGATATTTGGTACTGTCCTGGCACCCCCAAAATGAAGACTATGACAGTGCTCCTAACAAGAGAGTCCTAAATAGCTATTAACTCACATAACAAACAATCACAGAGCAAGAATCTCACATGCTGCTTCTCACTCACTGTAACTGCATCTGATAATCAGCTCAACATCATGACCTTCCAGAGTTGGCATTCAAGTAGCAGAGACAGACCGCATGGGTAGTACACCTTAGCACATCCATGAGAATAGCCTTTGGAGTTACCAAGTTAAGCTAAAGGATGTGTGAGCTCTAGCAAGTGCCCAATGGCCAGATGCAGAAGTCTCAACAACTCAAAATTACACTCATAGAGATCATGTTCAGCCAACATCAATGAAAATGGTCTTGGGTACCATTACCAGAGCAACCAGACCCAGGGACAAAGGACAGATGATAGCATCCTAAGCTGGAAGTCAGCCTTGTGGCAAGAGCCTGGAGCAGGACGGAGACACCTGGAAGGAATAAAGGGGTAGGCACTTGACTGGGCTCTGCCTCGGCAGCGCTGCAGTGCTGGCCACTGCACAGCCAGGGAGCTGTGAGGCTACAGGGGACGATATTGAACAGCTACTGTGCCCGAGGCGTTCAGCTCAGTGTCCGTGCCCTCTGATGTCTATCTTGGACTGTCTTCCCTCACGCTGCTCAGCAGAGTGAGCAACAGTTGTGTCTAACTAGCATCGGAAACAGCAACCAGAAAGGAAGGGGGAAGGGGGAAGGCACTTGGAATATAATAATAGTCCCTGATTAAAACACTGCTTTAACACAATACGTCTACTGTTTAGAGGGGCATATGCAAACTACATACAAATTTGCATATGTCAAAGCTAATTCCTGTACAGTTTACTTCACATGTTCCCTTTGACCTTGGAAAAACCTTGGGCTTTAAGACTGTAGGCAGTGGGACCTTCACAGGGGCAAGGGCCAGCCATTTCCTCCAGTGATCAGTCTGTGGGCAGGCAGTAGAAGGCAGATTAAGGCTAAGACTCATGAATATGGATGATCACCTGCCAGAGAACACAGTGTGATATGCTCAGGAGGAGAGGGCAGGGACTTGGAGCCTGAGAAGCAACAGTTCGGTTTTCTGGCCGGTGGCGTTATCTTAAAGAACAAACCAGAGATGCGGAATTGGTGACCGGAGTGTGCTGCTGGTGTCTGTGATGGTATCTACAAAGTAATTTGCATATCTTGATGCAAATTATATGCTATTTTCTAAATTATTCTTTATTCCTTGGATCACTAATATTATCGAGTGCATGCTCTTATCTGAGCATGCATCCCTGCTGAGACAAGTAAGATGTGGAATTCTAACAAACAGGGTTTCTCAGAAAACATTAAAGGGGCAAGTAATTAACTAGAGAAATGATTGGCTTCTCAATCAGACTCTCTCCAGCAAAATACAGAAGAGAACTTTAAAACTTCATAAAACTCTCTCCTTTCTGACAGCATTGTGGGGTGCTCAGTTAGGCAGGCAGATGGCTTCCCTGTAGCCTGTGGCCTCCACTCTGCACTGAGGTCAGATTCCTGGGGCCTGCACCCTCCACTCTGTCCTGAGGTCAAGGCTGTGCACCTCGCTGGTTTCACCCACAAGTCTCTGTTCTCTAAGCTTTGCTGATGGGAGGACAGAGACTGAACAGACAGTGGCAAACGCCCACCCCGAGGAGCGGCATGCATGCACCTTTGTGCTCCTAGAAGGAGCTTTAGGGCAGCTGTGCTGAATGGCTAGACTGCAAGGTTGAGTGACAGGCTCAACCCTCAGGACACCCAGCATTTAGTTAAAACCCTCCTTATGTCAGGAGGTGTTATTAAAATCCTGAGCCCAGCACAGACAGGAACAGAGCCTGGGAGGAGGCGGAAACTGTAAATGTCAATAATCATGTGGAAAAGAGAAACTCCGCAACTCCAACCAGAGAGCCTTTGGTCATACCCAGTGTCTTGCTGACACTTGACTGAAGGCTACCTCCTGCAATTAGCACCTCTTGCCTCTGAAGGTTTCCAAAGAACGGAGGCCTGTTCCCACCTTGCCCTCCCTGCTGCCGTTCACCTGATGACCCCTTTCTCTGTGACCCTTCCTCCATCCACCTGGAGCCCCTCTGACCTTTCTCAGAAGGAAGCAGATGCGCTCGATGTTCCTCAGCCGTTCCCTCTGGGGATGCACAGGAAAGAAAGGAGAGAGGAGGTTAAGGTTGGGCTGAGAGCCTGAGAAGCATGAAAGCTACCCCAGCAGAGGAAACAGAACCCACCAGAGACCCAGCCGGGGCATGTGCCAGGGACGCCCACCCAGTGGCTCTTCCCAGTCTGAAAGCCTTGCATCTACCTCCTCAGGGGTCACTTGCAGGCAAGGGGACCAGAGTTCAGATCCCAGAATCCACACAATGAGCCCAGAGTAGTGACATTGATCTGTAATCTGAGTGCTGGGGACATGAGGGTACCTGGGGCTTGCTTGCCAGCCAGTCTCGGCAAATCCAAGACTTCAGTGAAAGACCCTGTCTTTTATCACGATGATGATGATTTTAATTGTGTACATATGTGTATGATCAAGTATAGGTATGTGGACGTGGGTGTAGGTACCCACAGAACCCAGCAGAGGGCATCAGATTCCCTGTAGCTAGAGTTATAACCTATGTGGGGACTAGGACCCAAACTTGGTCCTCTCTGAGAACAGTACAGAATCATAACCGAACTATCTTTCTAGTCGTGTGAGAGAACCAGCCTTAATAAACAAAAGCTGAAAGAAAGCCCGTGTAGAACAGTTGGTGAAGACACATGGCACCAAGCTCTGGTTGATGCACACGTGTGTACACACATGAGCATGTACACACATGGTGCACCTATTTTTTTTTTTTTTTTAAGAAAACACTCCCAGCAAAAGCATACATTCTTCCTTCCCCGTTCAGCATTCACCTTCCTATAGTGGAAGTCTCCACGCCCACACGGCCGGTGGCCTGGCTGCAGAGTGGCCACCATGTGCTCATTGGGTGTCTCAGGCCCAGATACCTCCCTGGATCTCAAGGACCAGCACGCTTGCATCCTCATTAGTGGCTACCGTCTTGCTTTGCCTTTTCTATGGGAGTGTACTTGGAGGAAGAAGCCTTCCCTGGTGTCAGCTCCCAACTGTGTCCTGCCTGGGCTAGGACTTTTCTAGAAGCCCATCTGTCTCCAAGGACTGGCATATTTCCAGGGAAAGAGGTTAGGAAGCCGGACAGAGGACGCTGCCCACAGCAGACGTTAAACGCCCCCACTTCCACTCTCTCTGCTGTAACTTGTCAAGATTTCCGAGCCATGCTGAACACAGCTGTGGTATCTCTGGCGCTTCATTACCGAAGTGATTTGCTGCCGACATAATGGTAATGAGTTTCCTTGTGGACCGGGGTGGGGGTGGGGCAGTTGACTGGGACACTTCAGGTTCTCTAATTGAATCATAAATGTGGTGATCTCTATGCAGCCCAGCAGTCCGGAGGAAGGAGCCGCATCAGGATGAGTTAGTATCCAGGAAAGACAAGTTACACGGGACAGAGTTCATACAGATGCACATGCAGCATAAGACACCCACACACTCCAGCAGGCCAGAGCCTTTCGGGGTTGTGGGGGGGAACACTGCCCGTCTCTGTGACAGAGACTCCCCAGGGTGGGTGGGGGATAGTAAGGGAACCCTCGCACCCCTGGAAGAGCCCCACCAAACGTTTCATTAGTACTTGAAGTGTTAGGGCATCTTAACTCTAAATGGAGCTCAGTGGTAGAGGGCTTCCCTGGCATGCACAAAGATCTCACTCTATAACTACCACACACACACACACACACACACACACACACACACACACACACACACAGACACACACACACACACACAGAGAGAGAGAGAGAGAGAGAGAGAGAGAGAGAGAGAGAGAGAGAGAGGAAATGCATTGCACAGTTAGGAAGTTCTTGGGACCCAAGTTCCTCTAGGGCCAGAATCACCAACCAGTGAAACAAGTTTGTACGTTTCAGAACCTGGAATGTGGTTCTGGAGGCTTTGAGGATACCAGAGGACTGGAGACAGTTAAATGATGTAGGTGAAGCATTTCATCCCCTGCTGGGATGTACCGTCCTGACAACCGGGAAAACCATACCATATCTATATGCTCACCTAATTACAGCATTTAGGAGTTTTTAGTTTTGTTTTTAATCCCTCTTCCTCAGGGGCACCCCAGGCTTTGGTCTGGGTTCCACAGGACTCAGCTCCTTAATTAACCCAATAACTAATTAGAACTGTAGTAGTAATAGGAGTTTACGAGAGATAGAGAGAGAGAGAGAGAGAGAGAGAGAGAGAGAGATGAACGCAGTTCAGTGGTATAGCATTTGTCTCAAGTGTATGCAAAGGCTTGGGCTCCACCTCAGCACCACAGGAAGAGAAATGGAGAGAGGCCCATGCCTTCATCCTTCAGTATCCATTTCTGTTTCCAACCAGTAGTTCTGGATGCTACCTAGTGACTGCTGCTTCTGCACGATTCTCCCCCAGAAGCACCTGCCCCTGCCCTCTCAGTGGAGGGTGGGGGGAGGGGTACTCAAGTCCTAACCTAAATAAAGGACTTGTCGAGATAAGCCAAAAACAGACTCTGTAAAAACATCACCAGGTCTCACCGGGTGCCTATGACCTGGCATGGGACTGGCATGGTGGAAACAGGGGCTGGATACGTTTTAGTTCATTCTGCTCCGGAATCCTACCAGAAATCTCTAGACAAGCTGGAGGAGTAGGCTCAGGGTCCTGGCTTCCTGGCACTCACAAGTGAGCACACTTGGCTTCCAGCCACTCTGAGCACCGATGGGTACTGATGAGCAGGTGTGCACTATTAGTGCCAAACTCAGTGTCCAGAAAGATCTGAGCCTCTGGGCAAAACCATTTAGGCCTAGCAAAGCCAAATTATCACAGGTGGATGGTAAGGCTGGTAGCAGAGACTAAAACGGGTTTTAAAAATTACAACTTTTATGAAAAACACTAAACTTTCAAGCGTTTCTTAGGGGTACTTTCAACTAACCCAGTTTGCTTTTTATAGCTGACTTTGAAAGAGTTTGGCTCTGCTTTATAGAATCAAAACCTGCTGTGCCAAAGGGCGGGGTGGGGCATTCAGGTATCATAAAGCCAGGTCTTTTCAAGAACTAGCTTGAGCTGGAAGTCAGCAGGTGGGCTTTGGAGATGGGCAGAGTTGGGTTCTAGACCAGACATCCAGAAACTGAACCCAGAGCTCATCAACCAGGCTGCATCAGATTCCCTGATGTACAGCAAGCTGACCCCTACCACTGCCCACCTCCTACAGAACAAGAGGTCCATACATGGCACTCGCACACCCCACAGATCTGCTGGCCAACACGGGGCCTTTGTCCATGGTGCCAGATAAGGAACAGAAAGTCTCTGGCACCAGGGTTTGAGGACTCAGCCCCACAGTGCAGCAGATCCCTCCCTTGGGCTACAGGAGCCACCACACTGGACCGGTGATAGGTTGTAAGAGCTCAGCAAGAAGGACTCTATAACAACTGCCAGCAAGGACTAGAAGCCGGACCTGGACAGTAGGTTCTCTGCTCTGCTCTTTAAAACCTCCACTGTCCTTCACAAGCTGGGTGACTTATGGGGACATCGCCTGCACACCCCCAGTGCTGCCACTTACCGCATGAACCGGGTTGCACTGGTCTATGGGACTCTTGAAATCCGTTCTTAACTCGTCAAAGGCGATTATCTGAAACAGAGCACACACAGTCAGGATCCTGTGCGCATGCGGTGAGTGCAACCACCAAAACCTGCAGCTCTGCCCCCAGACACCACAGGAGGAAAGGACAGAGAGGAGGCTGGCCACACAAAGCTGGCCGGGGGCCAGCCGCTGTCAAAACTGGCGATGGGTTGTCTCTGTCTGTGATGTTTGTGTTGAAACTTCCCAGGGAACTCTTTTTCTTTTTCTTTCTTTTTTTTTTTTTTTTAACATTTTTCTATTCCTCATGGGGTCTATTCAAAGATGTAAAGAAACCATCTGATGGACCCAAGTTTGGTAAAGGGATAAAAGTGTAAAACCTCTAACCGATACTTTTCATTTAAATTTGGCAGAGGTAGCAACTATAAGAAAATAGAAATTAGAGGGACAGGAGGAAAGAAAGGGATGCTGAGTTGTCACAATGAGAACCATCTCTGCATGTCCAAAGCCTCCGTCAGCAGCCCCCAGGCAGGCCAGGCCTACTACAGCAGACCTTAGAGGCTCCTCTGGATACAGACTCCAAGCCCCCTGGGGAGCTAGGGTTCCCCCACTGGTCAGAGGAGGAGAAGAGGGAAGACACCTTCTGCAATCACAGGGTGAGGCATGTCCCTTCCACTGAAGGGACCAAAGGAGGGTAAAGGTTCAGAAGCCTCCTTCTCACCTGGCCGCCCTGGCTGCTACGGGAGACCATGAGGCAGAACACAGAGGGGGTTGACCCTGGGACTCTCCTCTCTTTGGGGGGAGGCTTTGAGTGTACCCAGTAAAGTCTCCTCATCACTATAGTTTGGATCTTGAGTTATCCAAGGCCCATGTGTTAAGGGGTTGTTTGTTTGTTTGTTTGTTTGGGTGAGTGGGTGGGTGCTTTAGTAGGTTGGAAGTTGTCTGTTTGTTTGTTTGGATTTTTGAGACAGGGGTCCATGTATCCTTGGGCTGGCTTTGAACTTACTATGGACCTGAAGATGATCTTGAACTCCTGGTTCTCCTGCCTCCATCTCCTAAATGCTGAGATTTACAGGCATGCGCCACCCTAGTCCATTCACACGGTGGTAACTCAGAGCTCCACGCTAGGCAAGCACTCTCCCAACCATTGCTATACCGGGCAATAAAGACCTTAAAGCAGTGGAGCATAGTGGAGTTAGATCTTTTTGGTTTTATTAGGTTGTTTTGGTTTTGGTTTGTTTTCCTCGCTGACCACTTTGCAGTGAAGAGGTGACCAGGTCTCCTCTGCCCCATGGCTTCCTTCCATGATGCTCTGCCTGACCACGATGAGGCCAAGAAATCATGGGCTGAAGCACTTTTTTTTCCCACGTGAAAGAGGTTTATTAAGCAGGGATGGGGGGGGGCGGCGAAGAGAGTAGAAGAGCAGAGAAGAGGAGAAAAGAGAAGAGAAGAGAAGAGAAGAGAAGAGAAGAGAAGAGAAGAGAAGAGAAGAGAAGAGAAGAGAAGAGAAGAGAAGAGAAGAGAAGAGAAGAGAAGAGAAGAGGAGAGGGAGAGGGAGAGGGAGAGGGAGAGGGAGAGGATGGGGGAAGAGAAGAGGAGAAGAGGGGCTGAAGCATTTGAGGACACCATGGAGTGACACAGACCTTTCCTCCTTATAAGCTGTTCTCCGCAACTGTTTTGCCACTATAAGGGAAAATAAGACTACCGATCATAAGCAAACATGGCCTCCACTAACAGGGAACCCTGAATGTGTCGCAGAAATAATGAGGCAAGGAAAGCAGCTTAGTGCCCAGAGCTCCTAACCCCAGCCCCACGTGGCTGGGACTGAGAGCCAAGTGAGGGTGAGTGACTGTAACCTGCAAAATGTGTTCACAGCCTCCGGAAGTCCCCCTACCTTCTCCATGCCCACAGGGTTAGAGAACGCACCAGCATAGCTTGTTCTAAGAGGACACCCCACACCACCTTTGATGGACAGTTGGTTATCTAGCCAGGCCAATCATTCTGCTGCTCGCTCCCTCAAGCTGAGCAGCATCTTCACTGGCCTGACCTGTGACTCTCCCTAAAACATCCACCCACAGCCAAGGTCGGTGCAGTGAACTACAGCCTGCAGGCCTGGCTGGCCTGCTACCCACTCTCTCTCTTATTACCCGTGGGCTAAGAGAGAAGCTCATCTTTTTTAAAGAGTTGAAAAATATCATCCAGAGTAAAATAATGTTTTTGCAACATGCAAAAAAAAAAAAAAAAAAAAAAAAAAAAAAGCTAAATTCAAATCTTGGTGTCCATGGATAGAGTTTTATTAGTGCTTGGTCCTGTTCATGGATAGAGTTTTATTAGTGCTTGGTCCTGTTCATTCTTCTTTTTGTATACTGCTTTGGAAGACTCTTGAGGCAGGCATGAGACAAATATAACCACTAACATGTTTTTTAGAGAAAATAGCTGGTCTCTGGTCTATTCCTCTGCAGGGTTGATATCCCATACAACAGCCACTGACCACATGAGGCTAATACTTCCATTAAAATTGTGCTGTTTAAAATTCAATCTGGCCTTATCTGGCAACAAGGGGTGGGGGAGGCCCTTGGTCCTGTGAAGTCTCGAAACCCCAGTGTAGGGGAACGCTAGGGCAGTGAGGCAGGAGTTGGTGGGTGGGCGGGGGAGCACCCTTATAGAAACAGGAGAGAGGAGGGATGGGGTACGGGGTTTGTGGAGGGGAAACTGGGAAGGGGAATAACATTTGAAATGTAAATAAATAAAAGAAACAATAAAAATTTGAAAAGAAAAGTATAAAGAATTCAATCTGTTGTTATATGTTAGCTGTTTTAAAGAAAAAAAAAAAAAGCACCAGGGGTCTAAGGAGACAGCTCGGGTGGTAAATTGTTCACCATACAAGCATGGGAACCTGAATTTGACCCCCCAGCACCCCTGTAACAGCTGGAAAACATGGTAACGCCAGAACTGGGGAGGTAAATCCAGGAGGACCTCTGGGGTTTGCTAGCCAACCAGACTGCAAATCTGTGGACTCCACATTCAGTGAGGAATCTTGTTTCATAGAGTGAAACAGAGAACAACTAAAAAGATGCCAGTATGCATGCAGACACAGATGTATATACACGTGTGATCATGTACCTCTACACAGAGAAGGGGGAGAGGGAGGGGGAAAGTGGGGGGAAAGGGAGAGAGGGAGGGAGGGAGAGAGACGTCTGCTATCTATCAAATAACTCATCCATAAAACTGTTCTATTCCTGGAAAAAAGAAATCTCCATAGGACAGCGCTGCATTAATAGGACTGGATCTGGCCTCCCCCTCGGGGAGCCCATTAGATATCGTCACCATCATGATCTCTCACCATTAGATATCGTCACCATCATGATCTCTCACCATTAGATACCATCACCATCATGATCTCTCACCATTAGATACCATCACCATCATGATCTCTCAGCCTAGCACACCTCCACTCCCTCAGCCAAATCTCTCCAACTACTGTTTACACAAGCCAGTGCTGGGTCGTCATCCTAGTTACCATCTGCTGGTACGACTAGCTGGACGTGTCCACCCTAGAACGTGCCAGTCAGAACTGAACACTCTCCAAGATGAGGCTGGTTGGCACAGAGAGAGAGAGAGAGCGCGCGCACTGTCACCGTCTCTGCTCCCCCAGCCTCTGGGAACACACCTTGGCTGTGTCAGCCCTGGATCTTCTCCATGAGCTCCAGTTAAACTCAGTCCCCCCTCATTCTGCATGAGTCTTACTGGCTTTGGGGACCTGCGAGCAGGCAAGTGACCTTTGTCCCTATTCGTTCTTCTTTAATTGCCCAGTCGGATCTTTTGGGACATAACCTGCCTCCCACCTGTGTATCCTGGTAAATGTAATGCCCTCAGCATCCACATTGGTATCCCTCTCTATAGACTCGGAACAGAACCACGGGCAGGATTGCCCTCCACCATGCTGCTCCTATTCTCAGACACAAACAGGAGGCAGGACAGAGGACCACTGTCCTGTCCTCTAGCACAAGGGTGGCTGATGTCAGAATTTCCTGGACCTAGCATTTATACAGTTAGAAAGACAGACAAGTCCTCACATTTTTATCCTGTTCTCACGCCAGCCTCATGCCTGAATCTCTGCCTCTGTACAAGCAGGTACAGACAGGTGACCTTGGGCTGCCTGCATCAGGAATGGCTGGTTATAAAGCAGGGCTGAGGAAGTGTTGGGGGGCTTGGGATGCTCAGTGCTATGCCTGAGCCTGACCTGGAGGAGGGTGGAGAGGGGAGAGCAGCTCATGCCAGTGAGCTCATGTGAACTATGACCTGGCCAGGGTCCTCAGCATCCTTGGTATTCTAATGTCACAGCTGCATCTGTCCACTCAGTTGAAAAAACTTGAGGAGGCATCTTTTATATTCAGTTCCTGTGCCGGCCACTTGGAGATACTAAATTCTACAAGATGCAGCTCCCAAGTGTGTAATATACCCTGCCTGTGGCAGTGGGGGACAAGCACGCAAACAGGCCATTGTGTGAACAATGTAGTAAGGGACAGAACCAAGACAATCACTATATTCCTCTCAGGGTCACCAAGGCAGGTGCTGGACCATGCACTGCACAAACTTGCAGCATTTAATCCTTGGGTCCCCACGAAAGGGATCTATTATTGTCCCCATTGTAGAGTTGGATAACGATACCAAATGTGGTTAAAGGACTCTAGTGCCAGGATAGAAACCAGTACGCTAAGCTAGGCAGTACCCCTGAGGATGCTCCACAGTGTAGACAGGGAAGAAGATGTGAAGACACGGGAAGCAATGAGCAACCAGCCAGGGAATGAGCCTGGTGTCCCAGAGGAGAACTGAGGGCATCCTCTCCCTGACCAGATCATAGCAGACTCCTCTGCCCTGCCTCCTGCTCATGTCTGAGAACAGGAGCAGCGTGGCAGAGGGCAGTCCTCTCTAAACCCTGTGATTGTGAGAGACACAAGATGCTATTGTGATTGAAGGTGGCTAGACAAATGACTATGACACAGTTGAGCACACCTGAGCCTATGTTTGTCCCATAATCCACTGGACCATATATCCCAACACCAAACAGTACTAGGTAAACTTGAACTCCTGACCCAACAAGAGCACACCAAACCTCACATTCGTTTTCTTTTTAACTTTAACATTGTAAAATTTACTCTTTTAGTGAAAAATCCTTAAACCCCAATAAACACACAGTCCTGTGAACATGCCGTGCCAGTAATACATGGTTTCTGTTGCTCCCCCATCCCCTCATCTTGACTCTGCATTAGCTTCTCTCCCACCCCGGCCTTGCTTTCCTGCCTGGCATTCACCGATGTCTACCTCATCCCTAAAATGTTACCTTTGTCTAAACATCACAGGAATGGAACCCTAAAGCATGTGGGATTTTCAGACTGCCTCCTTCCACTTGACGATGTGTTGGAGATTAGTCACGGTGTTGCTCATATCAATAACAGGTTCCTTTTTGCTGTTGAACTGTACTCAGTTCTAAAGAGACACTGATGTTCATCTCTCCAGTTCACCTGCCAGAGGATGTCTGGGTTGTTCCTAGATTTTGGCGAGTGTGACTAGAGCTGGTGTGAACATTTGTGTAAGAGGCGTCTGTCTTCCCTGGCTGATGAGGAGAGAAACTGCTGGATGACTTGATAAAACCTATGTCTAGGTTCATAAGAAACTGATAAACCTTTTCAAAGGACCTAACTGATAAACCTTTTCAAAGGACCTGTAACATTGTACCAAACACCACATGAGAGTGCCACATCTAAGTCAAAAGTGATTCTGGCTGCCTTCGCTTAGCTATTTCAGTAGGTATGCATGCAGATGAAGCTACTGGGGTTTCAGTTTGCATTTCTCCAGTGAGTGATGACACAGGGGACCTTTTCATGGGCTTAGTGGCCATCTGTGTGTCTTCTCCAGTGAAGCATGTGTTTAAACCATTTGCCCCTTTTGTAAAAATTAAAATAAGAACCAGTTGTCATATTGATGGTTTCCTTTCAGTACCAGGCTTGAGCCCAGGGGCTCACGCATGCTAAGTAAGCAATCTGTTACTAAGATCCATCTCTAGCTCAGTTTTTTCCTTTCCTTTAAAAAAAAAAAAATTGAGACAGGGTTTTGCCATGCTGCCCAGGCTGACCTTAAATGACCAGAGCAAAAGCTTTTATTGTGTGTGACACTTGACAACTCTTCTTCTATGTACCCCACTTTTTTCCTGGACCCAAGAACACTCATGGATCTAAAAGCCCTTAAGGACACAGAGACGTTCTTCACCTATATATTTTTTTCTAAACCTGAACTTTTCTCTGTAGTGAAAATTTCACCTCAAGTTTAATTTCAAAAATAGATTTAGTATTTCTCTGGCTGTCTTGCTCCTATTGCGTGAGCTGTGTGCGCTTATTGCTTCAAGGAAATGCCCTATTTCATCCAAGTTGTTAAATTCAGTCTGTTCAAGCCAACTTGGATAGTGACTACCCAGCTGCCACCGGCCCCCACTTTTTTTCCCCCCTCACCATACACATGAGTGAGTATAAGAAAAAGCAAGAAGGGCCAGCAGCAGAGCAGAGGGAAGAGAGACAAGAGACGAATCCCCAAGATCCCAGATGGCCCTGCCCGAGAACACAAGTGAGGCTGGGGTAGGAAAGCAGAAGTCTATTAGGAACTACTGATGAGGGAAGGAAAGAGGCAGAGATGTTGGGCCTGGTACAGCTCTGAGCTGGGCGCTATAGAAGAATCATAACACTGTCCAGCTGCCACCGGAGAGCAGCAGCCATGGCCCTGGGCTACCCCATGGCCGTGGGCATCAGCAAGGACCACAAGGTGACAAAGAATGTCAGCAAACTGAGACAAAACCGGCACCACAGGTGCTTCACCAAGCACACCAAGTTCGTGCAGGACATGATCCGGGAGATGTGCGGCTTCGTGCCCTACAAGCGGCGCACCATGGAGTTGCTCAAAGTGTCCAAGGACAAGCACTCGCACTCAAGTTCATCAAGAAATGGGTGGGCAGGCACATCCGCACCAAGAGAAAGAGGGATATGCTGAGCAACATGCTGGCAGCCATGAGGAAGATGGCGGCCAAGAAGGATTGGGGCACCCTCCCCCAATAAACGATTGTTCCTTAAAAAAAGAAAAAGAATCGTGGCTGCAGTTCAGGGCAACCATAAAGAAGGGACAAGGAGGAAGAGGGTACTAACTGGTTGATACCGGAAGCTTCTTCTACAGTGTTGGCCCCATCATCCCTAGGCAGGCTCACTCTTCTGCAAGTGCCCCCAACACAGATGGCTATAGAACAAAGATGGCGGCCAAGCGAAGCCCATGTGTGGAGCCTCCCCAGAAACCGCAGCGGCATCAGTCACTGCTTGTGTCTGCCCTAAGTCTAGCTGTCCTTCAGCCAGTCCAGCCTGACATCAGGAAGCAGGCATCCCAGAATCAGCTTGTGAGGCAGGGAAACACAATCGCTCCAGAATATGCCTTCTGAAACGGGTAATCTGCTGAACATGGTAACTGTGGACTTCCGCAAACCTCGCTGGAAGGTGGAGAACTGGGGAGTCCCCATGCCGCCCATCAGCGTTAGCCTCTGGGGGATGTGTGTCTGTGGCATCCTTCCTTCCCTGTGTTTGGTGTGATGTCCCTTATTTTGGTGGAAGCTGCCCTGCCTTGCATCCATACTGTCTTACCTGACTGATGTAGTTTAATCTGCAGGAGAACCCTGGATATGACAAGAACTTCCTCTGGGACATAGTACAGGAAGCAGAGGCCCAAGGAGAGTCTGAATGCCATTCTGAACATCACGGGATGAGTGAGGCACAGCCAGCACATGCCTAGATGGGAGGCTCAGCCAGCCCGTACTCCACCCAGCATGCTGTGCCCACTCCGTGACTTGAAAGGGTAAAAGAAAGTGTTGAGTTAGTGAAGACGGAAGAAATTACATATCTTGACTGGATGCCCAGGATTCTCTGGCACCAAGCTTTAGCTCTGAAAAACAGCACCGAGAAAGAAAATGAGGTCCTTTGTCACCACAGAGATTACGATCAGGAGCAAGGAGATAATTAACAAATAGATAAGAAGATATCAGAAAATGGTAGGGTAAGTGACGACGATGAAACAGTTGGTATGAGAAATCAGAGTGGGGTGGGTGGTCAAGGGGGGAGGGTCTCCCTGAGGAAGCATCACTATGCCAAGAGTGATCTAAGCAACCAGGAAGCCAGGCATGGGAAAAGCTGGTGATCCAGTTTTATTTCTCTCTCTCTCTCTGTGTGTGTGTGTGTGTGTGTGTGTGTGTGTGTGCGTGTGTGCGTGTGTGTGTGTGTGTGTGTGTGTGTGTGTGTGTGTGTGTAATCCAACAAAAGGCAACATAAACAAGGAAAGAGTTTATGTGGCTCACAATCCCAGCTTACAATTCATTGTTGTAAGAAATTGAAGGCAGCAACTTAAAGCCTCACGTCCTCAGTCAAGAGCAGAGAGAGAACAAACACATGGATCCCTGTGGATTCACGCATTGTTTGTGGCTTATGTAGCTTTCTCCTCTCTTAATGTGGTTCTGGATCTCCTGACTAGGGAATGGTGCCACCTATAATGGGCAGGGTCTTCCCGCATCAATTAACAATTAAGACATTACATGATCACAGGCCAACCTGATCCAGATTATTCTTCCTAAGACTCTAGATTGTGGCCTGAAGGGATGACTCAACCATTAAGATCTCATGTTGCTCTTCCAGAGATCCCAGATTTGATTCTCAGCACACATGTGGTAGCACAAGTGTCTGTAACTCCATATCCAGGGTATCTAATGCCCTCTTCTGGCCCCCACAGGCACCAGCACACATGTGGTACACAGACATATATGTAGGCAAAACATCCATAGACATAAAATAAAATAAAAATAAATCTTAAAAAAACAGGTAAACTTTTAAAGATGCCAGGTTGGGTCAAGTTGACAATGAAGACTGACCCGCACAGTTGAAGAAGAAAATTCCAGAAAAGTAGGCTCTGCTATAAGGAGGGTAAGGCTTGGCAGATGGGAGTCAAAGAAGGCCCAGCAGGGAACAAGACAGGCTGAGGTAAGACAAGTCAAAAACAAAACCTGGTGCAGAGACGCCGCCTCACTGAAGACTTCACATGGACCAGTGTGGGATGTGTCTCACAAGTTTCTTTCAGAGCTGGCTGCATTCTGACAAAGGTTGGACAAGTAGAGCTCCACCAGGGTTGCGGGGGGGAGGGGGTGTTGAAGACACATGAACAAGCATGAAGTTGTGCAGCGGTGGATGCTGGGTAGTATAGAGGCAACACGGAAAATATACCATGAGTCCAGCAAGTCAGACTCAAGAAACCAGAGCACAAGCTTGGGTTAACCACCTTGGAGGGCAGGTGGGCACTGGCAGGCAACGTCCAAAGAGTTCTGACACATGAGCTCAGATCTTATGTCTCTAGAAACTCAGCCTGGACCAGTGGCTCTCAACCTTCCTAATGCTGAGACCCTTTAATACAGTTCCTCATGTTGTGACGACCCCCAGCCATAAAAATTGTTTTCGTTGCTACTTCATGATTTTAATTTTGCTGCTATTATGAATCACAATGTAAATATCTGTGTTTCCAATGGCCTCAGATGACCCTGTAAAGGGTCACTGAACTCCCAAAGGGATTGTTGTGCAACCCACAGGTCGAGAACCAATGGCCTGGAGGAATTGAGTTCTATGTTCAGAGTCCTGGTGCATTAGGATCATCAAGGACACACACTTGGATTCTTCTTGTTATGGACTAAATACTGACCCCCAAGCTTTGGGGTCCTGTTAGAGCCAGGAGTTCCAACATTTGGAAGGCTGGCGGGCTACGGGAGCCTTTTGATTGGCTGGGATACAGAGAGTCTAAGAGTGCAGCTTGAGTACTACCCACACCTCTTCCCTTGCTGATTCTAAGCTGCTCTGCTCCTGTAAGGTGTCTCATGCACCCCCGAAGGATGGAGCACGGCTCCAGACTCAGACAGTTGCTCTGGGGCTCTATGAAGTACCAAGCATTTATCCCAGTCCTTGCTCAGCCATCGAGGACCATGAAGCATATCAAAAAGTAGCTATCGCTCATAACGTTATCACTGGGCAATCGGTGCTTTGGAATGCTCAGGACCACCCAACGAAGGGGCAGATCTGGAGTCCAGGAGTCACCCTCTCCTTTAGTTGTCTTTGGCCTTTGCTAATGGGATTCACTTTCCCTTATGAGATGGAATAGGGAACACTTCATAGTAAACCCATCAATACCAACATGGGCTATGACCCAGCAGGCTTGGCATCAGCCCTCTGTCATCTAAGGATTCCCAATGTGCCCAGGAGCTAATGAGACCAAGGAAAGCACTTTAAAGCCAACACAGAGATCTCAGTCATGTTCTAACTCCACCAGTCTCATCTAGTGGGGCCCTTTGGAGAAGCAAAATCTGCAGGTGCATCTCCCCGACAGCACACACAGGACAGCTTATTAATGTCACAGGGCAGTGGCCGCTCTTTTTTCTTGGGGGGGGGTGTTTTTTTTCGAGACAGGGTTTCTCTGTATGGCCCTGGCTGTCCTGGAACTCACTTTGTAGACCAGGCTGGCCTCAAACTCAGAAATCCGCCTGCCTCTGCCTCCCGAATGCTGGGATTAAAAGTGTGGGCCACCATACCCAGCTGGCAGTGGCCACTCTTATCGTGAGCAGGGATCCCTGTGCTATGGCCTGCCAACAACATGGGACCAGGCCAATTCCATAGTGGAGTCTAAAGAGGCAGAGTCACTTGGACTAGGCAGAGTGGGCCAATGATTAGGGATAAAATGGAACCCATCCTCTGTCTGTTGCTCCTGTATATCTGACCCCACCACCACCAATATCCCACATTCAGTCCCATGATCCTCTGATCTCTTTATAATACCATAATAGTATACATCTTAAATGTCCCCAAAGGCCGATCTATATGTTAAAGACTGTCACCAGCCTGTGGTGCTATGTGGTAGAAGCTTGAGGAGGTGTGGCTTAGTGGGAGGAAGTTATGTCATTAGGACATGGCCTTGAAGGGCATAGGGTGGGGTTTCAGCCCTTCATATTCCATTATCCCTTCCACCTCCTGCCCTATCTCTCTTCTTTCTCCCTTTCCCTCTAGGCAAGCAGCTGTGCTCCAGCACAGCCTCCCCACAACGACCTCATCGCAGGTCCCAAAACAGGGGAGGAACTGACCGCTAACTGAAACTTCCAAACTGTGAGTCAGAAGTTCCCCTCCTTTAAGCCAATCACACCAGGCACTTTAGCACAGCTAAAGAAGGCTGACTCAGCCACAATCATTGTGGTCCCTCATCTACCATTCTCTCAGACACCTCTCATACGCCCCTCATGTTACAAGCAGAGCTACCCTTAGTCCCTGCATCGTTCATCTTTGCAGGCACCTTAAGGCCCCACCTGCCCATCACTAGCTCGGTGACCTTGAAGGTTCCTTTTACCTCCCCAGGCTGTGAGGTTTTTGTTTATAAAATAGGAAGATTGATGCTCCTGCCTCAGTGGGCTGCAGGAAGTGTGGAGAGGAGGCCTAGCCCACAGCACAGAGTACAGAAATGAGAATTCTGCTAGATGTGAGCAGGGACTCCCACTGTGTCCACACTGAGGGGCAACTCCACGGGGAGCTCGGGCTCTGTGTGAGTCACGGGGACCCTGCTGGGATTCAGTCTCTGCCTCACTGATTTGTGTGACTACAGGCAAGTTTTATTAACCTTTCCAAACCTCGGTTACCTCAAAAAAAAAAAAAAAAAAAAAAACCAAAAAAACAATAATACCTCCATTACCTCAAATATAAAGAAAGGACAATAATAGTTCCACTGCAAAGAGCAAAAGAAATGATGGTGGCTAGAGAGATGGCCGGGTCAGAAGCATGCTTGCCATTCTGAAGTGCTTGCTATGTGAGCATGAGGACCCACTTAAAATGTGTCCATGTGCACCCATGCCCACTCACACATGCACACAAATACACACAGGAAAACACACACAGAGGGGGGAGGGGGAGGGAGGGAGAAGGAGGAGAGGAAGGAAAAAGGAAGAGGGAAGGAAGGAAGAGGAAGAAAAAGGAGGAGAAGAAAGAACATATATAAAAAGCAAAGAGACAAAGAGTCCCAGGACCAGTGCTCAGTAGATAATGATGCCACTTTCTTAACTCGTTGCTGTCCCTGAGATATTTTTCCCATATTTCTGACTGTGAGTCTTCATCCCTGGTCTAAGGCAGAGTCATCAGCTCTGTCATCTGTGTCCAGTGACAGCTGTCACTGTGGAGAAGACACAGGTAACAATCCAGAAGAAAGCAGGTAGGTGAGAGAGACTGCAGGGTTCATTCACCCTGTCACAGCCAGGGACTAGGATCAGCAGACAAACCAGCAAGGGAGACCTCGGCTGCCCTGTCCCTGGACCAACATGGAGAACATAAACTGAACACAGAACACGCTGGCATCTTCAACCGCTGTCCGGGCCAGACTCTGCAGATGCAGCTAGTTCTGGGGGTTGCGTGCTGTGCCTCTGGTAGCTGTTCAGTCACCAGCAGACAAAGATAGCTCAGAGCCCTGCACGTCCAGGAGAGATGCCAAGAGAGCAGGACTCTGGCCCGTGTCCAGCCTGGCTGATTCGCGACGCTTTGCAGAGCCGTGCTGCCTCCAGCCAGCAGCCAGCAGGTCAGGGAAAGCCCAAAGAAATGTATATAATGAGGATGGCTGTGTACGCTGGCTCGTTAACAGAGATGACCCTGCCACTGAGCAGCCGGAACAGGAGGACAGCGCAGCAGCCTGTAGGACCCTGAGCCTCTCTGCCATGCAGCCAGGCTAAAGGGCCCATCTCTATCCAACCCCAGCACTACAGACAGAGGAAACACTTTGAGTAACAACCCCCAGCCCTGATGACCCTCTGTCTAATCAGGCTCATGCCAGTTCTGCTACCTTGAGCTCTCTCCTCTCCTGGCTCTGCTCTTTGGTAAACAGGTCCCTCTCCAACACTCAGGCCTGCAGCGCCTGCCATTCCTGAAGAACCAGCCTTGTTTACTTCTGGAGTGCTTGCTGAGCAGTGGCCATGCCCCAGGGCCAGTGCTAGAAGCGAGGTGGATAGGACCAACCTATAAGACCTGGTCATTCTGCAGTGACCTGGAGCTACAGTGACCCGGAGCCACAGTGACCCCTGCGGGTGGGAGCCCACTGCTCCAGGCTTCAATCCATCAACAATAACTGACAGGAAGGCACGAAGGAGAGAGGCGGTGCCCATGGGGGCCAGGATTGCCATTTGGTGATAGATTACTTTGGGCTGGTCTGAGACCCTTGGTGACATGATCATTACTACCCTCCCCTGTTCACAGCACTGCTTTCGTCCATTATCATCATTGATCTAAGCAAAGCTCTCTCTTGCTGCCTTTGCTCCTTTGTGGACCCATTCATTGCTTTTTATGCTACCCGCTCTTCCTGACAACCCAGCCAATCGGTGACGAGCTCAGGATTCTCTCTCTCTGCTCAGGCTGTTCTTGCACACTGTTCTTGCACACTGCTGACTGTTCCTGGCTTGTTCCTCGTCCTTTCTTATGTGTACTGAGCAGCAGAGCTGTAGAGCACCACAGGAGTGAGTGCTACACTGTCTGTCCATGCCCCCAGCAAGAACAATACTCAACATTCATCACTTCCATTAAAGGAACTCCACCTGAGGGATGTTCCAGCAATCTCTTTGGGACTTACGCCCGGGGATGGAGGTGTTGGTCTCTAAATCCAAGGGGAACTCCTTAGCTGCCACACAGGGTATCCAGCTGCCTTCTCCATAGTGCTGAGGACCCCATGCCCAAGGCTCCATCCATCACCACAGTCCCCCAGGCCTGGAGAGACCCATCTGCTGCTTCTGTCTGCAACACTCCAGGGAAGCAGCTAGCCCTTAGGCTCTTCTCTATAAATTTCCTAAACAGGCCTCAGGAACCCAGCCAACAGGGAGGCTACGGTTGCATGAACTCTCCCTGGAGGGGTGTAGGCAAACACCTACTCACCCCAGGTGGGACAACAAGAGACCAAGCACCATTCCATCCAGCTCCAATGCGGTAAACCAATAAGTTTATTGGAATTATTTACAGAACACAGGTGAGGGGTCACTTAAGGAGTGTGGGTGAACCCAACGCAGCTTTAGCCATGGAAAGTCTCACCCCACCATGATGTAAGCCACTCTGCTCCATCACATCCTCCTGGTCACAATGGACCAGACCCTCTAAAGTTGTGAATAGCGAAATCCTTCCTCCTCTAGGTATTTGTTACAAGAGAAAGGCAAAAGGATGACAACAGCTTCCTCACTCTTCCCTAAATAGTCTGTCACTACACAATCCCCAGGTACTCCTCTGTGTGGTACTATTTCCAACTGGGTAAGAGACTAAAACCTGGGCTCAAGTTACCTTCCCCAAATAGAGATGGTTGGTGGATCTCGCTTGGCCTAGAAAACTTCCAAATAAATGCATTTGGTTGCAATGCGGTCATTTGGCAGAGGCATTAACAACAAATAAATCTCAGCAATGCACCTGCAGAATGTCTGGGTTTGAGCAACACTGCTTCCTAATGAATTCTACAGAATGAATTATCTGCTGAATGTTCCCACTATAGGAAGTGGCCTACTGTGCCATATAGAGTTACTGAACTTAACCAATTAAATTTTGCAGGATGTTGGCTGATTCTTGTCTCAGGACCAGGTTTCACACAGCGTCTAAAAATAAGTGTCTCCTGAGGCCCCTCTTGATTTAAGATAGGAAGGAAGGAGCCCTGTATGGTCAGCATATAGAAGACCCTGCTTATTCAAATTAGACAAAACAAAAATAAACTCTCTAATGAAGAAGTGTAAGCAAGCATCATCCAAAAGACACTTGGAATCTGTAAGCTTGGATTTCAAAGGCAACGCCATTGATTGCCTCCCTTTGTTCAAGCAGCACAGCCTACCTACTCGGACACCAGGCTGACTCCAGGAGGAACATCAGAGAGCAACAGTGAGTAAGCCAGGCTGGGTCCTAAGCATCCATCGCTGAGAATTCCCGCAGCTTATTGGATTCATAGAGCAAAAATTCACAAGACTAGGAGGACACTGCTTCCTTAATAGGTCTGTTTATGGAAGAATATGTAAAGATGATCCATAAATATAGAGAATGGACTGGGGAGATGTCTCAGGCAGAGAAGTACATGATACACAGGCATGGGAACTGAGTTTGAGTCCCAGGAACTTACATAAAAGCCAGATGTGGTGGCAAATGCTTGTTAACCCAATGCTGAGGAGGCAGATTCAGGAACTGCAGGGATTTGTGGGCCAGTCACCCTAGCCTAAGCAATGGAAGCCAGGTCCTTGGGAGAGACCTGGGCTCTAAAAGCTACATGGGCAGATCCTAAGGAATGACACCCAAGGTTGACAGAACTTCCACATAAACACACACTAAATATGTGTATACACATGTGCATGTTTAAGATTTCTTAGAGGAATACGGACATTTTAGGCAAGTCCAATTTCTGCCTCATTCCCACTGTCTTGGCCTTCTCAATATTCATGTAACAGGGCTGCTGGGACAATCCCACATCCACAGTGCCTTAGGCACATTAGAGAAGAGAATGCTGAACCTGCTGGGCCAACCTTCATGTGATATTCCAAGGCCCTTGATCTTGGTTGGCATCCACAGAAGACCCTGGGCATTAAGAGCAAGGTACTACACAGTGGAGGGCTTGTTTGCTTAAACTAGAGCCTACCTGCCAAGGCCAAGCTCCACTCAGTACCTGCCTACCTCTCCTGCACAGGCCTGACCAAGCTTCTCCTTGCCCCTCCTCCATCTTTCCTACATGAGCTGGCTGGTATCCATCACGTTACAAAGGGACTAAATACCTGGATCAGGACAACCATGCTTTCTCAGTAGCACTTCCCTCTGTTGTGTCTGCCTCACTCTCATCAGACCTGTTAGACTGGGTGCACAGAGCACCCAGGCAATGGCCAAGGATTTCCCATCAATGCCTCCCCCATGGTTGATCTGAGTCCAGCGCCAACATCTTCCATTCCTCCCAACCTCGTCTGTCAGAACAGCACCCAGAGAAGGGTCAGGCCAATTATCTGCTACCTCACAAAACCCAGAAGTCACAGGTCAGACTTGCAGGTCAATTCTTGCTTTGCCAAAATATTCAATAATGTATGATAACCTTGTTGATAGGCTAAGGAATGCAAATGAGCCAGTATTGAGACCTAGCACACAGGAAGAAAGAGATTATTATAGGAAATCCCTCTTGGGGAAGCAGAAAAGAGAACCCTCTCTGTGTTGGTGAAAGGGGTGTGTGTGTGTGTGTGTGTGTGTGTGTGTGTGTGTGTGTGATTGAACCAACAGAAAGCAATCTAATAGTGCTTGTTGTTAGTGGGAGAAGCATGACCTTCATGCAGTGACTCCCGGCTGAGCGTCTGCTCCATTGGAATAAGGGCGATGCTGGGTAAGGATGTTATGTCCAAGCACTTTCTGAGATAGAAAAACAGCAAGAACATCCATCAATCAGTGTATATAGGGTGTGTAAAACTCTGTGGAGCCTTAACTACCAGGGACCCTCTGAGTGAACCACACAGAGCCGGAGATCAATGCAAAAGCAAGAGGAATTTATTGTTCCAGCATGTTGGGGTTGTCCCACACCCAAAGGAGAGGCAGCAACCCCGAGCAGCCTATTTGGCAAGTTTTTATACAGTTTCCAGGGGAGGAGTAGAGCATCAGCAACTAGGCACAATATGATTGGCAGACCAGTGTGACTTTTAAACTGATTGGTCCTTAGGGAATGAGGTAGCAAGTGCTTCCTTTATTTGCAGGTGGCCAACAGTGCATCCCTGCTGTGGTCTTTCTGAGGAATATAAAGAGCCTTTCCCTTCCAGAGGGGAGAGGAGCCAACATGCTTCTTGGCCTCTCTCTTCTAGAAGGGGAGGGGTGGAATTTTCCAAAGGTCCTAAGCTGACCTCTTCAACTGAATAAGAAATAATGGTCCTAATTGTGGAATAGTATGCAGTTCCAAGTCAGATTTATTCAGTTAACTGAGCTATGATTCTGTGGGGAAAGCAGGGTGTGGAGACACAGCTACAAGGCATGTATGTTTGCATATTATGAACGAGCTTGAAAAGTATGTGACTGGTCACCCCTGCCCTGAGCATGGGAGAGGCAGGTGCCAGGACTGGAGCCATGGATAAGGAAGTAACAAAACCACAAAAGTACTTTAAAGTGGTGCTTGAAGGTAAGTGACATGGTATGATTTCTTCTAATTGCATTTACACATGCATGTGCATTCATAAGATGGATTGCTTGGCATGTGCACCCGGACACATACATGTGCATTTGTAAGACAGTTTGCAAAGGCATGGGCACCAGAACACTTCACAGAGGGCTGCTGGGCAGCTTCCCCTGCCAATCCTGTCCTGCCTGCAATTTTACAAAGCCAATTATTCACACAATCAAGAAAATATGCCCAAAGCTATTGTACTGTTTTTATATTCTTATTATTCCACTCATGTCTAAGCCTGTGGCCACCCCAAACTCACTACCCAACCACATTAGCCACGTCAGAAGCAGCTACCCATGGCCCTGGGTTGTTGTCCCCTCTGACCTGTTCTCTCTCTCTCTCTCTCTCTCTCTCTCTCTCTCTCTCTCTCTCTCTCTCTCTCTCCCACATTCTCCTTCCTTTCCTTCCCCTCTCCCTCTGCCACTGCCTCTGCCTCCACCTGTCCTTCTTCTCTTCTCCCTTCCTCCTTTTCCTCCCTCTCATCTCCTCCATCCCTCCCCTCTTCTTCCTCCCTCCACTCTCTCTCATTCCAGCCCATCTTCTACAGAGAAAGGAGCCTCCTTCTCTGCAGAGCCACACAGAGCCTTACAGCTTGTTCCAGAGAACACACTAAGCACTCAAGTGTGTGTGTGTGTGTGTGTGTGTGTGTGTGTGTATGTGTGTGCAATGTGTGGTGTGGTATGTGGTGTGTGGCTGTTGTTTGGTGTGTGTGGTATATATGTATGTGAGTTGTGTTTGTTGTGTATGTATTGTGGGAGTATGTGTATGTGTGGTGTTCTATGCATGATTTACATGTTGGTGTTGTGTGATGTATTGTGTATTTTGTGTATATAGGTATTGTGTATGTGCATTGTGTATATGTATCATGTGTGTTATAAGTGTATGATATAGTCTGTGTGGTATGTACATTATTATATGTACATGTTGTATATGGTACATAGTACATGTTATATGTGTTGCATTTATGTATCTTTTTGTTTTGTTTTGTTTTTTGAGACAGTTTCTCTGTGTATCTCTGGCTATCCTAGAACTCACTCTGTAGACCAGGCTGGCCTCGAACTCAGAGATCCGTGTACCTTTGCCTCCCAAGAGCTGGGATTAGAGGCATACACCACTACTGCCCGGCGCATTTATGTGTCTTGTGTGCATTATATGTATGTCGTGCTATGTTTTGTGTTTGCTGTGTGTTGTGCATGTGTGTTGTACATATATGTTTTTTGGTCTGTGTATATTTTGACTTATGTGTATATGTGTGTTATGGGTATATTTTGTGTTGCTTTGTGTGTGTTGTATGTGGTACATATGTATGTGTGTTATATGTGTTTGTTGTATGCTGTATATATGTGTGCTTTGTGTATTTGTGTTATGGCATAGGTTTGTTGTGTGTTGTATATGGTATGTGTATGTATTATGTATGTTTGTTGTATGTTATGTATATATTAGCTATTATATATACATTTGCTGTGTGTGCTGTGTATGTGGTGCATGTGTATGTATATGTATTTGTTGTATGTTTTATATGTATGTATGGTATGTTGTGTTGTGTTGTGTGTATTTTGTTTGTGTACATGCAGTGAACATGTAGGCTCCTTATTGGCTCCTTTCCATTATCCAAGGGTTCCAACCTGACCTTGTACCTTGAAGTGTCAGAACTGTATCAACGGTAGGCCCCACAGGAGACCCCAGAGTCATCACCATCACCTGCTCTGGAGCTGGGCACTGAGGAAGCAACTTTAAAGTCTGCATTTCAGGAGCTTTGGAAAGCTCCATGTGTAGGCAAGAGTTCAGTCTTCTAGACCTGTTTAGGCTGGAGCAGCCCTCCCTCCTTCTAATGCCTTCCCACCTCTGCCTGCTTGGCCAACACAACAGCCCAGGACCCAGAAGCCCAAACAGGACCATGCACAGGCCATAGGCAAATGCTGCCTTTGGAGGGAACAGAGCGAGGATATTTGGTCTTGGTGCTCATTTCCATATTCTTTTACATAAATTTACATGTTGGCCTCCAGGGGAACAGAATTTAAGAATTTAAAATCAAATTAGTTTGTGCAAAGTCCTGATGCTATGCACCCAGTCAGCCTCCTGCTGGTCTGAGCATCAGAAGATTCTGTGTCCTTTATGATCTGGACCCTCAGCTGGATTGTGGAACCTAAGGGTGTGTCTACATGGATGGCTTCACATCTAGCAAGCCACACAGGCTCTGAACTAATAAACCGATAGATCCCATGGTCGACTCCTTACATGATGGCATTAATGGTGCACTGTGAAAGGTTATGGTTTGGCCCAGATGGAGGAATGGAGGAAGTGGGTTACTGGGGAAGTGACCAGAGGCCTTGTACCTCACCCTGAGCTCTACATGCCTTCTCTCCTTCTCTTTCTCTCTCTCCTCCTCCTCCTCCCTCTCTCCCTCCCTCCCTCTCTCTCTCTACCTCCCTCTCCCCCTCTCCCTCATTCCCCCCTCTCTCTCTTACTCTCCCTCTCTCTCCTCTCCCCTCTCCCCCCTCTTTCTCCCTCCCTTCCCCTCTCTCCCTCCCCCTTCTTTCTCCCCCTCCCCCTCCCATTCCCTCTTCCTCTCCCTCTCCCCCTCCCTCTCTGCTTCCCACCTGCTAACAAGTGGAGAAGCTCCTCCACCACAAATTTCTGCCCCATGATCCTCTACCATACACAAGGGGCTAAGCAACCATGGGCTGAACACTGAAAATGGGTAAAGTCATTCAAGTTGTTCTCAGGCACTTAGGTCTTAGTGATACAAAAACAACCAGTACACTCAACACTCTGCACAGTACCAGCGTCCCCAGTCACACAGTGAGACTCTACCTAGTTACCTGGCCACTGGAAGCTGTTCCTCAGCCTGGGAGGTGAGCAGGTGTGGACAGTGTGGCCATGTGCCTGGGGGGGGGGGCTCGTCACGTGTAAGACCCTCGGTTTGCATACACAATGCTGCTTTGGCTACTGAGCCTGGCACACACTCTGTGCCCAAACAAGATCTCTGTCATAAGATTCTGCCAGACAGGGAGAGCAAAACCACACTGGGTTCACTTGTGTCCTGCTACCTCAGACAGCCAAGGTTCTTTTGTTATTTTGTTTCCTTTTGCGGATTGCCACTTTGTTTCATTTCGAGGGGTTTCCCTCTGTTATTGTACTCAGTTGTTATTTTGTTTCCTTTTGAGGGTTTTTCCTGGGCTGTTGTACCCATTTCACTTACCTTACTCTGCAATAAGTTTCCTAAGGGCATTATCTACATGAATAGAATGTACTACAGGCAAATTTCTGAGGTCCTTTAGGCACAATCACATGAGTTGCCAGCCCACTGGGCTCTTGAAACTTGGAAGAATTCTTTTGAACTTAGATTTGCAATAGGATGAGCATGAAAGTGAAGAGCTGGCTGGAGCCAAAGGCGAAAGGGCAGTCTACAAACCCTGCTGGGACAGTCACCATAAAAACTGTGCTGGGCTAGAGAATTGCATCTTCAACCCACAGAGGAGGGCCCCACTATGGGGGGGATTTCTGTGGGTGGTTCCCCCTCCCAAATGTCTAAATGAAGACAGGTAGACCTCCAGCAACATTTCAGGGCTTCACACCTCAGAGGTCAGAGTCAATTAACCACTGGATTCATCACATACCCAGTGAACTACACTGGGCACTTAAACTGAGACAATCTTTGTGCTAGAAAATCAGTATACACTGTAGTATTTGTTTCCTACTGCTGCTGTAATCAATCACTGTGAATTTAGTGGCTGAAAGCAATACAGACTGATCCTACAATTCTGAATGCCAGAAGTCCAAAATGGGTATGTTCTTTTGAGGGACTTCAGAAGAAAGCCTGTTTCCTTGTCCTTTGGAGATCTTAGGGGCTGCCTGCTCCCCTTGACTTGTGGTCCTCAACAAACAACCTTGTTGCTGTAACCTCTGCTTCAGGTATTGTTTCACCTCAGCCACTCCCGGGTTCTCCTTCCACCACTGCAGACTCCTGCGATTATAGTAGCTCCATCCAGGAGTCCAGGATTGTTTCTCAACTTAACCTCTAGTCACTCACACCTTTCAAGTCTGTCTTATCATTTGTGTATGGTAAGACACTCTCCAGTTGCAGAATTAGGAGGTGGATACATTGGGATGAGGCACTATTAGCCTTTTACAGATGGTAAGCCTCACAAATATGGAACCACTAGTTGTGGACTGGCTGCAGATGCCAGGGAATCGGGAAGAAAAGAAGCACTAGCTGTGAGCGGCAGCAGTCATTCACACTAACTGTGAGGGACAGCAGTCATTCACACTAACTGTGAGCGGCAGCAGTCATTCACAATCCAGGGTAGATCAAGACTTCTGCCCCTCTCCTCTCTCTCTCTGCATGTAGAGTTCACTGTAATTTGTGCTTGTGGGACTTGAAACCCTTCTTTCCTCCCCAACCATGAAGGACAGTTCCTGACTGCCCTGCAGAGCCTGGAGAGCCTTGCTTACTTACTGACAGTACCACTGCACACTAGAATATAAATATGCCCTTGCAAGGGTCCCTCCATCTAGAGTCTTCCAAGGCTATGACCAGTAATTGCACTGCACATTTCTAACCTCAACACCATCTCAGCATGCAAGCTTCTCTCTGAGCCCTGCTGGTGCTCTGGATGCCTAACTGGTATCTGTGTGTTGGAGACCCTGGCACCAAGCAGCCCTGTGATAAGAAGGATTGACAAGAGGTGCTCCCTTGGCCCCATGCTCCTCCCTTTGGTGAACTCGTCCCTTCCCATGGGCTCATGGTTAACTCTAGCGGATGAGTTCCAGTGAGCCCCACTCGCTCCCTTCTGACTCAATGCAGATTCGTGGCCTCCTCCCCCATCCCAGCAGAGACTCAAACTCAAACACCCAGAGCAGAACACACACATCAACAGACCTCTACAACCCTGCCCCCTCCTGCCAGTACCCAAAGCCCCATTAGCTGTAACCTCTGTCTCACCTCCATGCTGCTGACCTGTGAAGCCACATGGTCCACCCAGCCTTGAGTTTGCAGTTTATTACACAAGCATGGGGCCACCAGCAGCCATTCTGACATACCGGGGACATGTCGTCCTCCCCCTAGCATCTCAGTTGCTCCCAATCTGCCCCTCCTTTCTGCACAACAGACCCTGCCACCTCATTCCCCAGAGACTAATCAATTTAAAAGTTACACTCTTCTGCCAGTTGCATTGTGCCTAATGGCTGCTGCTCTGAAAACCTGTATAAAGACTGACCAAACAGACTGGGGTGGGGTGGGGGTGGGGGTCGCCATCTCTCCTTTGGGTGTAGGACAGCCCCAACACGTTGGGACAATAAAATCCTCTTGTGGATGGCCTAGTCTGCCATCAATGGGAGGAGAGACCCTTGGTCTTGGGAAGATCATATGCCCCAGTACAGGGGAATGCCAGGGCCAGGATGTGAGAGTGTGTAGGTTGGGGAACAGGGCAGGAGGGAGAGCATAGGGGACTTTCGGGATAGCATTTGAAATGTAAATGAAGAAAATACCTAATAAAAAAATAAAGAAAAATAAAATAAATAAAATTAAATCCTCTTGTTTTTACATCGATTCCTGGCTTTATGTGGTTCACTCAGGGGTCTTCCCTCCCTGCCCCCCTTAAGCTAAGGCTCATCAGAGTCTTACAGGTTCTTGTTGTATTCTCTGGTCTTGGGCAAGAATTTCCTGCCACTGTCTTGGACACAAAAACCCTGGTCCCTACCAGCAACTGCTTTCTTAGTGTTCACCTGCTCCTAAGTCGCCACCCAGATCCAAGCAGGAGGCTAGTCAGGTACTCGGCACATCTTCACACTTCCCAAAGCTCATACTCCACAGACAAGGCTAAACGTCCTGATGGGCTGGGCTAACCATGTTTCTCCTCACTTCCGTGTGTTAAAATGTGCACATGAATGTGACATCTGTAATGTCCCCAATCACACATGTCCTTGGGACCGGAGATGCAGCTCGGTAGTAGAGTGCCTGTCTCCCCATCCATAACAAATGTGAACCTGCACTGCTGGCCCTGCTATCTTATGTTCAAGTAGCATCTTATACCATAGGATTCCTGAAGAGTAGGCTTTTATCTGTCTTGATATGCCTGCAGTCCCCAACACAGTGGCTGACTAATGGGTGCCCAGTAAATATAAATGCAATTAAACACGACTTGTTTTCCCGAAAGGGCCGCCCACTGCAGGGTGATAGGTATCCTGCACATCGCCAAGGGCGAGAGATTATTTGATTTATGAATTAAACATGATCCATGCTTCCGTTCTTCTTTCTCCCTGTTGCTTCCTGCCCTTTGGCCATTCCAGTCCTGTTTCACTCCTTCGGGGAGAGAAGGCTAAAGAAAGAACTGTCTACAGCATAGACGCCTCCACTGGGGCAGGGAAACATGGTGTGGGAGTGGGGAGAGCGCCTGGATTTGGGACATGCTTGTCTTTAGATTTCTAGGCTATGACAGATGGAAGCATGCTCTAGCCATGGTGAGAGCCGTGCCTGCCACCACGCACGCCTTCTAGCCTGTGCCTGCTTCACACATTGTACTCCACTGGAGCTGGGATCCGGGTGAGTCTCAAGGCCCATCTGTTAGATACTAGGCCCTAGTCGACGGTGTGTCGGAAGGTGCTAGAACCTTTAGAAAGGGTCTAGAGGCCAGGCTGCAGCCTGTTCTAACTGACTGCAAATTACACAGAACAGCAGCTTAGGGGCCAAGCCTGGCTGGAGAGACTCTGGTCCACTCTATGCAGATGCTGAAGCTGATCCCCTCTACAGTTCGTTTATGGGAGGAACAGCCATCCTCTAGCCACGAGACACAGACCAATTCACAATTTATTTACATAGTAGAAGAATTACAGTAAATCAGGGACACATGAGCATACTTCAGCTATATTAGGACAGTTTGACTCATGAACTTATCAAACACACCAGACCAAGGAAAGATGCAATGCCCTCGCTTGAACCAGGTATAAGTAGGAACACCTCACACAGTTGCCAATCTGTCAGCAGACCTGGCCATTCTGCAACCCATACGTAAATTATCATCATGGGCAGGGTAATGAATGGCCTGAGAATACTTACTATTCTATTGGAGTAAGAGAACATGTGATCACCACTAGTCATGGCTACTGCGTGATAGTGGTAGTACTTTGTGAGTTAAAAAGAAACTAGTATGGCTTGTGAGCTTATTTCTATTCCATGAGGCATCTCCCCTCCCTTCCTCCCTCCCTCCCCCCCCCACCTCCTCTTCACAGCTCACTCACTACTGTGGGCTTAGTGGAAGGAAGTCAAGTCTTTGGAGACATAGGGATATTGAGGCCCCAGTCACTTCCTGTGTCCGTCTTTGCTTCCTGTTCCAGGAGGCACACAGGCCTCCTCTATCCCATGCTCCCACCCTAATGTTCTCTGCTATCTCATGCCCAAAGGCATGAAGACCAAGTGACATCAGACTAAAAGCTCTAAAACCATAACCTGAAACAAACCCTTCCCCCCGCACTGAGCTGAACGTCCTGGCTACTCTGTCACAGTGAAGGAGAGCCAGCTAGTGCACACCCTTAAGCTGCACCAGGACCTAAGTCTCATCAGCATCCGTGCACTGAGGAACACCAAGAACACACCACCCACATTATGGGAACTGTGTGGCCCTGGACGGAGCAGCAGGAAAGGTTCAGAAATGTTTGGCAATTCGGGCTTTGCATCTGTCACAGCAGTGACATGTGTCACAGCAGGCTCTGTAGCAGGACACAGTCCAGCACAGTACTGGACAAAAGAGCAAGGCTAGAGGAGGCAGAGCAGTACTCTGTCACTTCTTTCCTGATTGGCCTTCCAGATCGGGGCTATCTGTCACCTCTTTCCTGATTGGCCTTCTAGATCGGGGCTATCTACCTTGGGAGCCTGAGAACCCCTTACAACACCAAGAAATGACCAGATGCCAAGCAAGCCTCAAAGAAACAGCCCAAGAGAAAGCTGGGGGTGGGGGCAGGAGAAAGATGGAGGAAGAAAGAGAAACCAGTTTTCCTGGGTGGAGACCGCTCTCCCTCTTACGGTGTCTGTGTTTAAAACTTAAAAACAGGCCCTTCACTGAAAGAGAAAATGGATGCAGGTTTATACTGTCTGCTGCTCCACCCCGCTCCCCAACCTCATAGCCACCTGCCAAGATCTAACACTTGCATGGCCTCCATCAGCCACACAGACTACAGCCACTGTCCACACAGGGTGTGGTGGAAGCACAGACGCCGCCTTCCTCCCACCCACCCACACCCACCCCACCCAGATAGTCAGAGTCTACTGCTTAAGTCAGTTTTCAGACTCTTCCTTGTTTGGCCTCTTCAGTTCCGCTGGAGACCCATGAACTCCGAAGGTGTCCCTGTCATCGTGCAAAACTTCAGCCCTCTAGTGGCAATGGATAGGCATTACAGTGTGGTAGGGCGAACCGGCCAGATAAGGGCACATCACTTACAGCAGCCAGGAGAAACTCAGTAAGATGAAAGAGGGTGTCCTGGCATGCGCTTTCCCTGAGAACAGAAAGGCCCCTCACACACCATCTAGTGCTAACCCACTCTCTGACACTCTGTAGTCCATCTCCATAGCGACCACTGTAAGTGCTAAATCACTTAACGTCTCCTTCAACCCCGAGAAGCTAAACATGCATTGAATGAACCTGCTTCGTGAACCTTTCAGCCTCACTTAGCCTGGACCACGATCCAGACACCCCAGTAACTTCACCAGAGCAGCAGTAAGGACACTCCGGCCTTCACCATGCCAAGCTTTCACCCACGGAGGCACCCTCTATACCCTACCCACCAGGTCATGCCAGCCGAGCTAGCTGGCCTTCCGGGGGTGTGGTTCTAGTTCAGTTCTCTTAAGTATTGGCAACTTCCACAGTATTATCCTTCACTGAGGAGCTCTTGGGGAGCTCCAACTCTGAGGTCATCAGTTCAGAGTGGTCCACGTCTTCCTTCTGTCTCTCACATCAGATGGTGGGGCTTTCTGTTCCAAAATGGCAGACCAGTTATCACAATGTTGGTTGGTTGGTTGGTTTTTTATTTCTCCTGTCATAAGAGCTACTCTTATATCTGGAGTTCAGCCAAATAGATCCTGAAAAATGTCCTGTGGATTCTACCCCCACAGAGGGCAGGAAGTCTGGCAGAGTAAGGCGGGACCATGGTTGTGGCTGTGCTCTGGTTCACTGCCAGGCCTAGGGCCTGGTTCTGCCACTCCCTGTCTGTGCTTCCCTTTTCTCATCTGGAAGGTGGGCATAATGCTGGGATTGGCATTGATATATCAGGGTAAGATTCAGTGAATTGCCCCCGCTAGAACAGGGCTTGCCGGAGTCGGTGATCGGTTGATATGAGCCGTCACTGTGGGGGTGTCGGTCCTTCATACCTCCATAAGGAGCATCAGTGTGAGTGAGACGATATTAGATAGCAACTCTCTCCACGACAAGGCTGTGCCCACCCAGCCCTTCTAAGCCAGAGATCCCAGGCAGGACCGATAATCCCAATGTTGCAATTATTTCCTGGTCATTGCCGTAGGCACTGAAGTGAGCAAATGCATGGAGCCTTATGATACAGAGGGAGGACACTTCAGCTCTTGCCAGGTTCACAAAAATAACCCAAGTGTCTGTCGCTCATCCGTCATCATCCAGGATGAGAGGACAGAGAGAATGGAGGGAAGAGGGGAAGTCTCATTCTTGTTATATGTGATACACAGGGACTCAGATGTCACATCTTCATCTTTGACAAGTCAAGGAGCACACCCAGAAGCCAGTCTTCTTCTTCTTCTTCTTCTTCTTCTTCTTCTTCTTCTTCTTCTTCTTCTTCTTCTTCTTCTTCTTCTTCTTCTTCTTCTTCTTCTTCTTCTT
>NC_034594.1:153518585-153577891 GCF_900095145.1 Mus pahari | reverse complement strand
CTTCTCCTTCTCCTTCTCCTTCTCCTTCTCCTTCTCCTTCTCTTCCTCCTCCTCCTCCTTCCTCTTCCCCTTCCCCTTCTCCTCCTTCTTTTAATTTTATAAAAAGAGTTATTCTGGGTGATTATAATATAGTTCTAACTTAATAATTTTAACTCTTTTTTTCTTTTATTTGGATATTTTCTTTACCTACATTTCATATGTTATCCCCTTTCCCAGTTTCCCCGCTCCCAGAAACCCCCATCCCATCCTCCCTTCCCCTGAGAAGCCAATCTTCTAATGGACAACCAGTTTCTTCTATTAGCTGCCAGTGGGAGAGTGGGTGCCTGGGCAGTTGAGAGAATTTGGAAATGTACCTTTCTTACCTGTCCAGTGACAAGAGACGTACGCTAAGGGTGGAGAGCATGAAGAAAGGATGTGTGTCTGGGGGAAGGACAGAGAGGGAGGAGGAAGAGTGAGCTGTGTCTCTCAGGTGGAAGGCTCCTCAACATGGTTCCTGGACTGTGCCCGAGCTATGTGAACAGAGTCCCTGCCTGTGGGCTTCGTGTGGTCCTAGCTTCCTTCAGAGCCTGGGCTGATGGCAGGACCAGGAAGGGAAGGCAGGAAGGAGGGTACAGGAGAGACCGGATTCTCCACCACAAGTGCTCTATGAACATCCCCAGAGCCTTGGACTACAGTGCAGGGGACTGGAGAGCAGCGATAAAAGCCAGCGGAAAGTCCAGAGGGCCCAGCAAGGAGGATGGCGAAGGGCTCCCCACTCTGTCAGGCACAGGCAGGTCTATTTGCTATTGCAGAGAAATAACTAGTGGGTTTAGAGGTGCACATCTCACCAGACTCCTGTACTGGGCTCCTGCAGTGGGGCCAGACCTCTTGCTATCTAACAGGTGCAGTGTCTGGGAGGCTTAGCCCAGGCACCTTCCCCTTCCTTCTCTATAACAACCCCCATCTCTCCTCCACACACAGCCTGGAAGACCACCCACAGCATCTTCACATGCCGGTTACACAGAAAGCAAACCTTGGCATCCTAAAGCTTCAGTGTTCATGAAGCAAATGGAGTATACATAATGTTTAAAAAAAAAAAAAAAAGTAAGAAAGAAAAGGAAAAAACCTCATCTTTGCTGAATGTCAGTTCTTCCCCCGAACTGTAAGCACTGTCATCCTTGCTCCTGATCAAGTGTTCCTTCCCCCTCACCTTCAGAACTAATGCTTAGGAAAGAATTAGTGGCTGCATCCAGCCAGTGGGGACAGCTCCTGATCCACATCATCTAACCACTCAGTGATACACACAGTGCAGTCTCAGCAGATGGCGGCGAAGTTCCCCCTGCACCACCCAGCATCTTGTGCCTAAGTTCAGCACTGATCCCTGCCACCAGGTCTCTAGACAGTGCGGTGCCCAAGAGCCAGCGAAGGGGTGTTCATTTCCACGGTTCTTCCTCCCTGCCCACTCTGGGCACAGCACTAATGAGCAGAGAATAGCTAGAGAGGCAAGTGGGGGTGCTGAGGGGTAAATAAATTATTCAGTGATCACGGGATCCGGAGAGACACAAAGAGTCTAGGAAGCTCTGAGTCACCCTGGAGAGCATGTGGCTTCTCCCGACACCGACATCCTTTGCCAAGAAGGGGCTTTTTTCTAAGCAGCCCTCCTCAAGCCGGAGCGCTGAAGCTCTGCCTTCTAGAAGAGGACATCAAGGTCTAGGCCAGCACGGGAAGCCGGGCAGGGAGCACACAACTGCTACAAGCCTAGGGCTCCCTTACACACTTACACACTCAGGAGCAGCAAGAGAGAAAGGAAGGTCCCAAGACAGGTAGCCGATGTTGCTGCAGCTGGAAGATATGGGGATCCCACACAGGCCTGAATCCCATCATCATCGTGAAGGAGGCTTAAGTGGAGCCAGCGGGGCTGCAGCTCCTAAGTTCCCAAGGAGGACCACTAGAAAGGTAGCTCCTTCCTGGAGCCCTTGGGTCCCTCCCTGCCTTCCTGCTGGGGAAGGGATGGGAGGAGCTACACAGGAGTCTCCTTAACGAAGAAAGAATTCTCCATCAGCCAGGGAGTCCACTTCCCAGGCAACACAGGAGGCCTCCCTGCCTGTGGAGAGAGGCACACAGCACCTTAGGTCAACCCCAAGTCAAACAGGAATCCTGGGTGTATGAGGCAGAATCATCAGGAACTTCCCAGAGGAGGGACCGTGGAGCGGAGGGCTTGGTGTGTGAGCCCGGTGAGAGGAAGAGGAGTGATGTGACATCATGGCTGTCACCTGATGTGCGGTCATAGAGACACGATACCAGACTGATGGGCAGCACCACTGCTTCCAGAAGCTTCCTAGGTGCTGCCTGTCCAGTGGAGCCCTGAACCCACGGAAACCTCTGGGAGATGAGGCCAGGGGTGGGAAAGGAGGGACAGCAAGGCCGCTACCCCTGCAACCTCTTCCTTACAGGGCAGGAAAATGAGACCCAGGAAGATGCCGAAGACAAGAAGAGACAAAAAAGATAAACCAGGGGACACGGCCTGAGCCAAAGCCTGCCCATCCTCCGGGCCTGGGAATCTCTGACCGCTCTTAACTCTTCACCAGAATCCTGTGCCCACACTCCAAAGTGTCTCACCTGGGGCATCTCTCGGGGGCCGTGTGTCAATCACCTAGACAGATGATTAAGACCCAAAAAGGCTGCTTTGACCCTCAGAAGTGTGGAGTCTAAACTGCAGGATAGCCTTGCCTCTGAAGGCTGCCCACACCTTCCCAGGGACACGCAGTGTTTCCGAGTGGCACAATGTGAGCCTTTTCTCCCCTGTATTGTTGGATGGGGAACAGTCGGGGGTTCTGCCCTGGAGACTGTAAACAGGAAACGTTACTGCTTAATTTCTCTTTCTTCCTTACTCACCTGTCTGAAAAGCAAATATGACTCTGCAGACAAGAGTGGCAGATGCCACTGGCAGAGTGGGGATAGCTGGAGGGACAGAGAGGGCAGATGTTGGAATGGCATAGAGGCAAGGAGGGGCCTGAGAGACTGCCAGTACCACAGTGCTCTGTCCCTATGGGCTGAGACGGTGGTGGTGGTAAGCAGACAATTCACGCAATAAGACCTCAGTCACCACTTGGCAACACCCAGTCATAACCTGGCCCAGCCTTGTGGCCTACCAGACTGTACAGAAGCAATAAGACCACCGAAGAGCTCCCACAATGGTTTATAGTGACCGGATAACACACTCCTGAAAATATGTGGCCTTCACACTTTACACAAAGACTGTCAAAGCAGAGGAGGGGTTGATAACCAACTCAGCGTGGAGAACAGAGGCGAGTGTCTCTGTCTTGCTTGATAATTAAACAGCAGGCCAGGGAGGGGCTGTTTGTTGGGAGTGGCTCTGAGCTAGGCTCCCAGGTGCAGTATAACTCTGGGTTAGGGTTTGTGATCTCATGCCTGCCTCTCAGACAGAAGCCTGCTCCTACCAGGAGAAGATCATCTCCTAGGGATGGATACTAACTGAGTAAGTGCCTAGGTAGATAGACAGGTAGACAGATAAAGATAAACGATGGATGACAGAAAGATGGGTGGATAATAAGTAGGTGATATAAAGTAGGATAGACTGTTAATAGACTGATTGGTAGATCAAGAGATGATAGATAGGGGCTGGAGAGTTGGCTCAGCAGTTAGGAACACTGACTGCTCTTCCAGAGGTCCTGAGTTCAAATCCCAGCAACCACATGGTGACTCACAACCATTCGTAATGAGTTCTGATGCCCTCTTCTGGGGTGTCTGAAGACAACTACGGTGTGCTTACATATAATAAATAAATCTTTTTTTAAAAAGAGAGAGATGATAGATAATATATAAATGAAACACTCAAGACCCCCCCAACACTTTCCTCAGGGCTGTGTGATATTTAAAACATGGGGATTAGCTTAATATTAATTATATAATTCTCTGTGTCTGTGTGCGTGTGTGTGTGTGTGTGTGTGTGTGTGTGTGTGTGTGTAGACAAGAGATTCATGCTGAGTGTCCTTTACCACTCTCCACCCTGTTCTGAGACAGGGTCTCTCACGGAAGCTGGCGCTCACCAGCAAGACTGGTAGACTGGCTGCCCAGTGAACCTTTAGGCTCCATCCGAGTCTTCTTCCCAGTGCTGAGATTACAGATGTGCACCGGCACATCTGGACTTTTGCATGGATCCTGAGGATCTGAGCTCAGTCCCTAATGTTTACACGGCAAGCTCTGTACCCACAGAGCCGTCTCTCCAGTCCCACTTGCTACTTTGATTTTTGTTGTTTTTGTTTGTTTGGTTGGTTTTGGGTTTGGTTTTGAGAGAGGCTTGTGCTATGTAGTTCATTCTAGCCTTGAACTTACCATACTCCTGAGTTCTAGAATTATCACTATGTACTTCTTATTTAATTAACACATTCCTCTTTATCCCATTATGTATTTCTTATTTAATTAACACATACCTCTTTATCTCATCTGAAAACAAGCTAATTCATCAAATCCAGTTGTGACTTCTTGGCACACACAACTGAAAGGACCAAGGCCACATCGTCCATACTTTCGACGTACGTTGCTATAAAGCGCTCACAGTCTGGTACATAGAGGACTAAGAGCTCCCTCCGCGTTTGCTTCCCACAGCTGTGGCCTCCTCAGCCATGTCACCTTGCCTCTGGGGTTAAAGGACTCTTGGTTCCAGATAGTCCTAGGAGTCTGGATTCGAAACCCCCTCACCTCCACCCATGCCCACCACGGACAGCACAGACAGCCAGGACAAAGAGTGAACACTGCCAGCAGCAGGGCTGTCAAACTGCTCCTGGCTCAAGCCCTCTCATTGCCCTGAGGTTTGGAGGGCTACCTAGCTGGCTGTATTGTTCCTCTTGCACAAATGTGGTGATTAGTGTGTTAATAGAAGAAGGGCATTTTTAAACGAGGGAGTGGATCAGTCAGCAGCTAAGCTTTTCACACGGCTTCGGTGGGGCACGCATGCGTGTGAACAACAGCCAGCGGGGCTGTCCCATGGCATCTGGATCAACACAGATCCTAGACCCTGCATTCACCATCTTCCTCGCAGAACTTACTTCTAATTGGCATGCTACCACCACAGCCATTTCTCTTGTGGCTTTTACTTCCTCTGACCCCTGTGTAACCATCCCAGAATGGTGAGCAGAACTGCTTTTATCAGAAGAGCCAGGCAGCCCACAGCTCTGAAGCACAGTATGACAGCTCCCCTTAAGAGGCAAACCATTGTTGGGCCGTGGTGGCACACTCCTTTAATCCCAGCACTTGGGAGGCAGAGGCAGGCAAATTTCTGAGCTCAAAGCCAGCCTGCTCTACAGAGTGAGTGTCAGGACAGCCAGGGCTACATAGAGAAACCCTGTCTCAAAAAAAAAAAAAAAAAAAGGAAGTGAACCCTGCCACCTCCCATTCACAGAGCCAAACCACGTACTCTGCACTAAGGCGAGTTGCCAGTTCTACAATCCTTAAAAACCAGTAGGCTGGTGGGGATGTGAGGGTCATATGGAGTGACACAGACAGGGCTGAAGGGGTCCTGCCTGGCTGGCTGTGTGTAACAGGGGACTTCTCAGCACAGGTTCATGGGATCATGGTGGGTCAGCAGCAGTGTAAAGCGAAGAACCACTCAGTGTGTGCAGAGGAATGTGGAGGACATCAACCTCAGGAATCATTGCCCAGGTACCATCCAAAGCCTTTGAAACAGGGTCTCTCCCTAGCCTCGGGCTCACCAACTAGGCTAGGCTGGCTGGTGAGCAAGCTCAAGGGATCTGTTTGCCTCTGCCTCTGCTGCTCTAGGGTTGCAAGCATTTGCCACCATACCTAGCTTCTTTATGTATGATGTGGGGATCGGACTCAGTTCCTTATGTTAAGCTGGTCCCCTTAAGTTTGGGGACTCTTTTTTCTTACTCTTGATTTGCACTTGCGGCCGTTCCTTCTGTCTAGGTAGCTTGGTGCTTTGCTCAGACTGCTAGGTAGCTTGGTGCTTTGCTAGGTAGCTTGGTGCTTTGCTAGGTAGCTTGGTGCTTTGCATTGCTGTGGAGCTGCAGGGGTGGGGAACGATGCCCATGCCTGATATAAAAGCACGCTGCTGCCTCCAGGGCCCTCAGAAGTGCTGGTCATGAGAAGGTAGGCCCTTTGCTAAGGGCTGGTGGACAGTCATCACCTGGGGGAGGACCACATTCAGAGCTGTCAGCCCAGTGACTCAGTCCTGCTGGCCAGACCTTGGGCGGCCTCATCAAGCTCAAAACCGAGCTAAAGAAGGTCTTTGCCCCCAGCTCACAGAAAGGCAAGACATTCAAGGATCTGTGACAACAAGATAGCAACTCTGGTTTTAGTGAGATGCTTGTTTTTCTTGAGTCAGATGAGAAGCTAAAAGACAAGAGCTAGTGACCAGGCAGTGGATGTTGGCATTTCTGGTCACCCACACTTTTCCTATGGTCTGAACTCTGCAGAATTCTCTCTGTTCCCTCTCCCTTAGCACAGTCCTAGAGGGACAGTGACCTGGGTACTTCCACTGTGCCTGAAACCCTGTCATACTTAGCCAAAAGTAACTATGTACATGATCTTCTAGAGACAGAGACAGAGAAAGAGACAGAGACAGAGACAGAGACAGGGAGAGAGAGAGAGAGAGAGAGAGAGAGAGAGAGAGAGAGAGAGAGAGAGAGAGAAGCGAAGGCTGGTTATTCTGCACTGTAAAGCTGGCTCTCTAGATTGTTTCCCTCCATTCAGTGAGTACCAGTTCCTTTCCAGAAATCCCTCTTTAGACTGATTTCCAAGAACTTAACAATATACCCCTTCACAGAACTGGAGACTGTAAGAGGGACCAGAAAATCTGAGTAAGAAAACAGAAAGGACGATGACAGCAAGAGGTAGAAGAATGGCGGGACCCAGAACTGGTGGGTCTCCGGTCGTCTCCTCCAGACCCTACACCGAACACACAAGGAGATGCAGACTCTGAGGGTGGGGGGGGCCTGCCTGAGGTTGGGGGGGGCGGGGTCGTTGAGAGCACACAGCCTGTCAGCTGCTGGCCCCTTTCTAGGCCACGACTTGGTGTCTAAAACTGCCAACCAATGAGAGAAAACCGTGTCAGGACCAAGCACCAGACTTTTCTCCAGTCAGCACATATGTGCTGCTGGCCTCTGCTCAACTCCCAATCGGTTTCCAGAACCTCCAAGAAAAAGTAGTCTGGGATCAGTCTCAGCCCAGCAGTGATGGAGTGGCTTCAAGCGATAGCACATCCATTCAAGCCCTGTCCTGTCTTCAGAGAATGACCCCATACTCACCCCACCCACCATCCAACACACTCCATCTCAGTAGAGCTTAAGAATTTGTTCCCAAACTGGATGCGGTGGTGTATGTCTTTAATCCCAGCCTGGTCTACAGAGCAAGTTCTAGGACAGTCAGGGCTCAATAGAAAGACCTTATTTAAATAGAAAGGGGGGAAGTAGGCAGGCAGGCAGACATATAGACAGACAGACAGACAGACCGACAGACAGACAGACAGACAGACAGACAGAAAGAAAGAAAGAAAGAAAGAAAGAAAGAAAGAAAGAAAGAAAAAATTGTTCCCCGCCTTTTTTCCCACTCCATCCTTGTGAGCCCCCAGCACTAGTTTGTTGCCATGGCAATCCAGAACCCCCATCAAATGAAGGGCCCCTGCTCCACCCAATGACCTATGATGACCTGTGACAATAAGGACAACAAATGTCTGTTCCAGATTTTAAGCAGCTCAGGGTCATTGTAATAGAATGTGGCCATTATGGTTGTTTCCCAGTGACCACAGGGCTGGGAAATGGGGTCTTCTATCCAACTATTCCAAATTGGTCCTGTTGGGTCCTGGTCTGTCTGTAAACACCGTGAAGCAGTTTATAAAATGGACACAACAGTCAGACATGTAACACAAAGCCCACACACCCAGGTTCACCGTGGACCTCTCTCCTGGTATCCAGGGATACCCATTAAATAGAGTGATACCCTCATGATCTACCTGCCCACATCCTGACTCTTCTGAAGGCCTATTTCCTCATCTTGCCAGAACTCCATCATCATTTAACCCTTCCCTTACCCACACTCCGTCAGAGAAGTTGCTAATTCCTTTTCCTAACCAGGTTTGCAGAACACATTTAAATATTTCTTTTAGCCAAGATACAAATGTCTCTATTATCTAGGGGGCCATCTGGGCTGCCACTGCTAGCCAGCCATGTTGCTATCAACTCTTTTTTTAGAGTTCATGAATCAGTTGCCAATGAGAGAGAAAAAAAAAGGAGCCGGTGCCAAGACTCTCTCTCCTCCCCTGCACTTTTCCCCAGCAGGAGAAATGGATCCCAGAGTCAAAATGGACCATGTGAACACAGAAACAGAAAATCTGCTGAAGACTGATGCTTTGGAAATGTCAGCCCACGGTTCCAGACATCATGGAGGTGGGAGGTGGTGGCAGTTTACTTCCCAGCCCTGGAACCTACCAGCTGGGCTAAGTGATACTGTGCAGCCTTCAGGAGATCTGAGGCACACGCAGAGAAGAAAGAAAAGGAGCCCAAGAGCAATGGAGAAAGGAGCAAAGGGGTGGGGGGGGGGGAAGGCTGGGGAAGTAAAGGAAAGAGGAGGGGAGGAAGGGGGAGGGAACCTGAGTCCCCTATCCTAGGACCATTATAACCACAGACTTCTGAAGCAGCCCGCCCAGAGCCCCTGCAGGGCAGTGGTGAAGAGCTGAGCTTCACCTGTCTGCTGCTGGATACAATGTAAACAATATAAGTGGCAGTATACCTGAAAAGAATATGAATGGAAAGCAGATGAAAGAAGAAGGCACATAAGAAGCCTGCCTAGGGCTTTTCAACGGGTCAGTCGAAGCCTATCTTACACTCAACCTTCAAAGGGTCATCAGCTCTGGCTCCCTCTGGCCAGACAGTCCATGCCCACAGCAGTGCACAGCACAGGCACCACAGTGAAAGTCTCGGCTTCCTTACAGGCCTGGTAAGGCTGCCTACCTGGTCCACCCCTCCCCACCTCTCACCCCAGCACCTCTGCAGGGACTTGAGCTGAGAAATGCAGATCAGGTTTTAATGAACATATATATATATTTGCAAGACACCCTTTTTATCTCTTAATAGCAGGTGTATTTGTCAGTTCATATACAGCACTAAACATTCTCAGCCCTAGGTCATGGGAAACACTGATAACCTCTTCCTGATAGACTCCTTGGAAGAAATGTCTGTGGTCACAGGCAGACTCCTCGAAGAGTGGGCTTTGGTTTAAAATTTAAATTAAAAAAAAATGTCTCTGCTTAAGGACCATTAATAATTTCTGGCATTTAAAGTTTAATGATACGATATAAAGATGGATTTTACAATTGTTTGCAGACTAGAAATAATGCAATAAAACCAGCCAGGTACTGCAATGTACAAGTCTGGGATGTCCCAGAGGTCCACTGTTGGAAGCCTGGTTGGTCCCTAGTGGTGTTAGTTTGGAAAGTTCTAGAAACTCTGGGAAGCTGGGCCCAGATAAAGGAATTAGGTGACTGGTAACCTCTTCTTATGGCATGTGCTTGTCTTTGTCCCCTTTCCCTTCTCCTCTGTCGCCTGGCTGCCTTGATGTGACCTATTCTGCTCGACCACTCCCTGCCGTGATGAACTTAAAATTCAGAAATAACTCTTCGTGCCCTTAAACGGTTTCTCTTAAGTATTTGGTCACAGTAACAGAAGTATAATTAACTCCAATGGTATCTGGCGGAGGCCAGAGGTTCAAGGAATAGCAGAGAGTTGGTACAGAAAAGATGAGAGATTCAGAAAACTTCTTACGTAAGATTAGAGGAAACACAGAATACCATGTGATCATGGAATTCTGCTACTGGTATTTACACAGGAGAACTGGTAGCAGTCTTGGGCAGACATCTGTACACTGTGTTCACAGCAGTGTCATTCACAATGACAAGATGGAAGCAAGTCAAGAGGATTAGTCAGGGTTCTATGGAGGACCTAAACCAAGAACGTACATGATTACAAGAGGAAATTTATGAGTTGCCTCACACAGTCAGAAGCTACTCAGCCCCATGAAGGCCATCAGTGCCCAGAGACCTGGGAAAGCCAGAGGCTTCTCAGCCCAAGAGGCTAGAAGAGGAACCAACATGCATCTCCAGACTGAGGTTGGAGGCATAAAATCCCCTAGAGACTCACTTCGAGCTGACATTCAAAGGCCAAAGAATCATCATTGTGACACCATGAGCAAAGATGGGGGCAACAGGAAAACACAAAAACACACACTCAGGCTAGAAGAATGGAGTGCCGCAGTTCAGGTTTTCCCCTCTCTCCGCTTCCTCCAGCCTTTAGCTCCATCCATGTCCCAGCCTAGTTGGGGTCACTCACATTCAGGGTGAGTCTTCTAAGTTTGCCTACCTATGTGGCAAGTCGCATCTGGAAATGCCCTCGCAGCCACGCCTAGAGTGTGCCTGGCCAATTCTCTAGGCATCTCTTAACCCTGTCAACAACCAAGATTCAGAATCCTACCAAGTGCACACTGATAGATGAATGGGTGGGTATGTGACATATAACATGTACATCGAATGGAACGTTACACGATCTAGTAAGGATTCAATTGTGGTATATGCCATGTCGTGGATGGACCTTAAAGATGCTGTGCTAAGTGAAATAAGCCAGGCAGAAAGGAAAAATGCTGCATGTTCAATTTATATAAGTAGAGATACCTTACTTATATACAGGACGTATATACGTCATAGAAAGTGGAAAGGGCAGATGCCGGGGCTAAGGGGAATGGGGGTTACTATTTGGTGGGTGGGTTTCAGCTTAGAGGTGAAGTTCTGGAGATGAGTACCAGATGGGTACAGAATGCACTCAATACACTTATGTGTTTAAGGTTTAAAACAGTTCAGAAAATAATTATTTCTGTATTGTACCATAATAAAAAAATCAAACTTAAAGATGTTAGAGAAGCTATACAGACCCCAGAGCAGAAACTGCAGCGTTAATGAGACCCCCTTTCTCTCAAGGGTAGTAGGGGACACTTAGTTAAGGGTAGATACAGGACAGAACTAAAGGAAACAGGCAACCTGGGGAGCCAGCCCGAGTCTAGCCATGCTAGACCAATTAACTGACTGCTGGACAGAAGACAGCCCAGTCCAGTACTCATTTGGCATTTGCACAAGTTCTCAAGAAAGAAGGAAGCAGCCAGCTCCTGCCCTTCATGTGCCTGGATGTATCGAGGCCATGGCCAAGTCTTCAGCTACAGTGGGCTAATTGTGTTTTGCTTGTTTCTAGCTATTTTTCTGGTGCCAAGAATTGAACTCGGGGCCTGGCAAATGTCACAAAGACACTGTGCCAAGACTATACTTCCAAGGATGATTTTATGGCTCAGAAACTCAGCCCAACTTATTATTCTAAGACACTGTCCTCAGAGCCAGGTAGTTATGGAAGGCTCTGGTCTCGGAGCCCCTGCAGGGCAGACTGGACTACAGAGCCCATATTCCAAGGACCCTTAGAGGTGGCCCTGGCTGCCAGGGCCATGGGACAGAATCTAGACGTGGGGAAAGAAGCGAGGCCACATGCGCAGGGGAGGAACTCTTTACTCACAGGGCTGTGAGGTGTGCCTTACCAGGAGCCATTCTGAACTCCTCCTCTGGCAGTCAGCTGCTCTCCCACACGTCCCCTGCCCTAATGAGCTGCATGCATACTGTCCACCCTGAGCATCCAGGAGAATATGAACAGCCCACCTACAGACGGAAAGCTAGAGGGGCAAGCCAGCTGGCCACCTTCTTACCCATGCCTCTTTCATGGCTTCCTGACTGTGTTTGTGAAGTGGCAAGGCCCTCCTCACCCTCGCCAGACCTCCACCCCTCCCAACCTGAAAGTGAGATTATAAACTAACTAGCATAAAGAGAGCATTGGTGATGTTGGTAATGTGGACCCTCGGAGTATCTGTGGTGCTTAGGAGAATACATGAAATGCCTTTGTAAAGGAGAGAGAGAGAGAGAGAGAGAGAGAGAGAGAGAGAGAGAGAGAGAGAGAGAGAGAGAGAGAGAGAGAGAGAGAGAGAGAAAGAAGTACCAAGTCCTGAGATTTAGCATCCAGGGAGCCTTGGAGAAGCCATTTTCTCAGGCAATGATATCTGGGCTCCTGAACACTGTACCAAACAGGTACAGTGCACAAGTTCAGGAGACAGAAGGAAGCAGCCAGCTCCATGCCACAATGCCTCTTCCAGGCACAGGGAAGATGCAGGAGCATCCTAGTGTGTGCTGTATTCACCCACACATACTGCCCAGCAGGGTCAACTGCTGGGCACTGCTTTGCAGGGGTCACCTAAAGCTTTGGATCCTCTTCTTCAAATGATGAAGCAGACCCATTACGTTCACGATTGTGAGAACACGGGAGAATATATCCATGCTCACTTGCCTGCCTGTACTCAGCTTCTGGTTTCACAGTCCAAATGAAGCTCCCAGAGGTGACTTATTCCTGTCAACAGTCTGAGGGCCACCACCCACCAGCCATGTGCTCAACATGAATCCAGCATGTTCCTTAAAATTCTCAGTAAGATTGTAAGCGTGTTGTTATGGTCAGCTTCTACATCTGTTGAGAAGCCAAGGCACATGTTCACACGTGAAAATATATGAATACACAAGCACACACATACGCACATACAAATGAGCCACCCAAGTTTGTCATGTCACAGGACTGAAGTGAAAAATGGATTAAAAACAGGAACAGAGGCATACAGAAGAAAAGAACATGCAGAATTTAGATCCAGGAGACGTGATTTTTTTCCTAGTGTCAAGAGTAATAAACAAACATGTCCAAGAGTCAACAGTCTTGCTGTGGTGCTGGGTCCCCTGAGACTGTGACCAGTGGGAGACTAAGTTCAAAGGTAGGCAGATGTCTCCAACACCCAGTATCTTCTACAGCAACTTCATCCACCGCATAAGACCTTAAGCTGAGTCTTCAACCCCATGCCCTGCTGAAGGATCATCTAATCAAGCCTCCCATGGTTTTTAATATCTAGGGCACTTTTCTGAGTTTCATTTCTGTTGCTGTGATAAAAATCCTGACATAAAGCAACTGTGGGGGGTGGTACAGGGGGAAACGTTTGTGTCAGTTTACAATTCCAGGTAACCACTCATCATCGTGTGGGGAAATCAAGGAAAGAATTTCAAACAACTAGATTCATTACGTTCATGATTATGAGTACACAGAAGAATATATACATGCTTACTTGCTTGATTGTGCCTAGCTCTGTTTCTCAATACTTTTAAACAGTTCAAGAACCGTGCTTAGGAAATGGTGCCGCCCACAGTGGACTGAATCTTCTTATACTGATTAAGTTAATTAAGGCAATCCCTCATACACAGGTTCCCAGGCCAACCCCATGTTGAGAGTCCTCCTTTTAGATTCTCCTCCCAGGTGATCCTAGTTCTAACCAAGCTGACACTTAACCATCACAGGAACCACACCATGCATGCAAAATTGCTGGTGGCCCCATTTCAGTCTATCAGCCCACCCTTGCCGTTGTTCCCGCTTTGTGTTTCAGCTTTATTTTAGTACATGTAAGAAAGTCCTGTGTTTGCCTCTCTTTCTATGGTAAATTAAAAATATTTGCCAGCCTCATCATTAAGTTCTGCATTGGTATTCAGAGACCAACTCTGGATTTAATTGTGCACTTGGGAGTTTTCATGACCTTTATGGGATTTTATCAGACTCCCCATGCTATTTAGCATACAGAAGTTTTAATTACCCATGAATATTCAGACACTGGACATGAGTGATCTCCCCCACCCCCAGCAGCAGCTGCCCTCGCCAACCCTCCATCCCCACCACCCAGGTCTGAGGTGGAATTCATGGGAGCAGCTTCCCTGTCTCTAGCAGGACTCACTCGGTGCCTCTCCTCTATTCAGAACAATTTCTTTCTCTCCTCTATTCAGAACAGTTTCCTTTCTAAGGTCCCTTAAGCCACCACAAGAAGAAGCAACCTGAACTGCAAAAACATCAGCTGGAATTTAATATTTGCCCCCATAAGCCACAAGGAGATTGTCTGCATCTGGTTGCCAAGCGGTGAACAAATGGTCTATTTCACAATTATGATCAAAAATGGGTCTCATGGGGACTGGGGAGATGGCATAGCAGGAAAAGACACTTGCCACCAAGCCTAACAGCCTGAATATGATCTCTAAGACCCACATAGTAGAAAGAGATACCAGTGACTCCCACAAGTTGTCCTCTGACCCCCACGCATGTACTGTGCCTGTGCACATACGCACACACATGTACATATACATACATAATAAGTGTAATAAAATTTTGATGGGTATCACAGGGGCTGGTGAGATGGCTCAATGAGTAAGTATGAGGACCTGAGTTTGAATCCACAAGACCTACACTTAAAAAAATAATAATAATAGCCATGGTTGTGCATGCCTGCAACCCCATCATTGTGAAGTAGAAATAGCCAGATCCTAAGAGCTCACTGACCACCCAGCCTAGCCAAAAATGCAAGCTTTTAGTTTAGTAAGAGACCCTATCCCAAGACAGTAGGTGGACAGTTTAAGGATTATGAGGTATGGCCTTGTTGAAGAAAATATGTCACTGGGAGATGGGCTTTGAGATGTCAAAAGCTCATGCCAGGTCCAGTCTTACTCCCTTCCTCCCTCGTGCTTGCAGATCAGATGTGAGCTCTCAGCTATTGCTCCAGCATTGTGCCTGTGTGCTGCCATGCTTCCTGTAATGATGAACACGACTAACCCTCTGAAACTGTAAGCAAGCCCCCAATTAAATGCCTTTTGTGAGCTGCCCTGGTCATGTTGTCTCTTCACAGCAACAGAACAATAGGGAACCTTCCCTTGCAGACAGAGCCACCAGACCTGAGATGCCTCCTGCAGGTCCAGGATTGTATAATTTTAGAAACCATCTATAAGACTATTGTACGTCTAGGAAACTATTCATCAAGGGAGAGTTTGTCAAGCTTGGCTGGCCCAGTAAATTAGCCAGATGCTGAATTCACTTATTCTGCAGTAACAGCTCTAATCATCACACCACCCATGTGCTGGATATTGAGGCCACAACAGATGGGAGCTGTTCTAATCCCCAAGAACCTGTAGCCTAGTGCTGCGAGACCAGTGAAACCTTGGGGTGGAAGGGGGACAGGGGAACTAAATGAGGGGCAGTGGAGGCTTCTCGGGAAATGTAAGACTGGAATTCAGTCAGCCCAGTAAGGAAAGGGATGAGTAACCAGGGAACTGACTGGAACAGACAATGTCATGTGGGGTGAAACCATTGGCTGGACCTAGCCTCGGAAGTCGGCTAAGCTTTGTGGGTAAGAGAGTTCAGAAAGGGTTTCATTCTGGAGATGACATGCAGAGATTCTCTCAGCTATTGGAGCTCACTCAGGAAAGGGTGGTAGCATATGGATTCAGTTGAGTGGGATGAAAACCCAGGAGGCCAGTTTTGAAGTGATATGATGCTCCCAGGAAGAACAAATCAAGCCTGCCCCAAGGCAGAGGGGCCATGAGGCAGAGAAGACAGGTGACTGTGTTTGAATGGTGCATGTCCCAAGAGGGCACACATTAAAGACAGCCTTTCAGAAGTGAAGCCTACCAGGAGGTCATCCAGGCACTCAGGTGTGACCTTTTAAGGAGATTGTGGGACCTCAACCTCTTCATCCTCTTTCTCCTTGCCTCCTGGTTAATGTGATTTACGATTTTACACTGCTTCATACCCCTGAAGGACTATCTCAATAGAAACCCAAAGCCATCTGGATCATAGAGCCCAAACAAATCTTTCACAAGTTCACTCTTCCAGGGACAAAAACTTAATGCTTAATGATAACTGAGAGAGGAGAAGCGGAGAGGTCTGAAGCTAAGGACCAGCTCCACCGAGGCCTTGAGTGACGAGGACACATAGGCTCAGTGTAGAACAATGGGAATGGGGCCGGCAGCTCATGGAGGCAGACTCAGGCCTGTTCTAAGTTCAAGTTTAAGAGGCAGAAAGAAAGAAAACAACCAGGAGAAAGGTGAGAAAATGTTCAGAGTAGAGAGAAAAACCCAAGCATGATCCAGGAACAACTTGGGACTAGAGGGACCAGGAAGGCAAGAATGAACAGCGATGCCCAGACCACAAAGAGGTCTCTATAAACTGACACCCAGAGACCGTCCAGCAGAGGGCCCTTGGTGTCCTTGGCAGACACTGAGTGAATAAGCACTGTGGACATAGGGCAGGGGTCAAAGACTCTCAAGACTTAGCTTAGGAACAGGGAAGAAACACAGCTGGCAAAATACCCAGACCTGGAAGACGGATCCATCCCCAGTGTATTGTCTCTGATGGAAGAAAATAAAGAGAATGTGGGCGGGATCCGGGAAGTCAAAGCCAATCTGGAAGAAGAAACTTAGCACATCAGACGGCCTGGAGACACGGCTGTGGGGTGAGGCACTGAGGGTTCGGGGAAACGTGTTCACAGAAGGCAGCAGCTTCAACAAAAGGGAGACTGTGGCTAGAGTTAAGGAAGAAATGAACTTCCCAGAGCATACACAGAGACGTTCTTACAGGGTGGGTACTATGCTCTGGTTGTTTCATTAAAAATCATGTTGAAATTTAATTGCTGTTGGGATGGTATGAAGTGGTGGGACCTTTAAGGGACAATGAAGTCATGGATACCACCTACATGAATGGACCAAGGCTGATGCCATAGGCGGAGTTACTTCTAAAAGCATAATGTGGAAGCCATCCCCTGCTTCCCAACACATGCTCTCATGCCAAGTGGTGCCTTCCATCATGGTGTGATGTAGTGAGAAGACCCTTGCCAGGGGTAGCTCTTAGATCTTAGAACTATGAGCCAAATAAACTCGTTTCTACTACCTGGTCTACCATGTTCTGTTATAGCAACAGGAAAGACCAAGATGGCAGGGCAGTGAGGTACTCCTCATGACAGGCTGTGTCATATCAGTGCAGGGCAGCGAAGTGCTCCTCGTGACACACTGTGTCATATTAGCGAGCCTTACATGAACACATGAGTGTAGGAGCTTCTGGGGCCCCAAGAATGTGACAAAAACATAAAGAGAAAGTTTATGTATGGAGAAAGTTCACAACTCAGACCCAAGCCATACTGATGGGCAGAGACTATCATAAGGACCAGCCAAGGCCACACGTGCATTCACCTGGATGCCAGAAGCTCTTGGGGCTCTAGGCTGGAAGCAGAGGGGTATGTGAGTTCATTCTTGGCACAAAAGTGTAGCTGTCTTTGGCTACTTTGTGGGAATCTTCTTTCTTCCACCCTTCCCCATGCTTTTTCTTCCACCCTGTCAACCCCTAACACTAGATAAGAGAGAAAAGGGAATAGAAGTCAGGGGTCAGAAAGGAAGCAATGTCATTGTTAGACTGTTTTCTGCTGATTAGGGGCATTGGGTTCCCTGGGGCAAGTTTAATCTTCGTCATTGGGATATCTGATTTCTTCTTGTTTCTTCTTTGTGCACAACTACATAACAAACCACCACCACCAACAACAACAACAGCAACATACTTCTCAGGGCCCTAGCATTTATATATCCTCTAAAAAGTCTGCAGGATTCCAAGTGTCACACAATCACAGAGACCAACTACAGCTGGCAAAATCACACCCCTGCTAGAGCGTGAGGCAAATCATAGTCACCTGCTGTGGACAAGCTGAAGTAGTCCCACATCCCACACCTGGGATTAAAAAGAAAACATATTCCCATACTATTTCTATGTTCTTCAAAGAAACCAAAACTCCAAAATTGTCACTAAACAGGGGGCTCTCACCATAAAGGTAACATGGTCACATTAAAATGTGCAGAGATAGCCAGGCGGTGGTGGTGTACACCTTTAATCCCAGCACTTTGGAGGCAGAGGCAGGNGGATTTCTGAGTTCAAGGACAGCCTGGTCTACAAAGTGAGTTACAAGACAGCCAGGGCTACACAGAGAAACTCTGTCTCGAAAAAATAAAAAAATGTGCACAAATGAGCCAAGTGACAGATGAGCTTAAAGAGAATCATGTCCTCAAGGCACAATGTCCTGAGAAAAGGGGAAATTACAGTCTAAACAGGGATCTCAAACAGAGTGGAAGCAGGAGGGCCAGAGCTGCCTGGAATGATAGGCAGAGGTGTGGTCAGGGGTCATAGGTAGTCTCAGACAGGAGGCCAGGTGACCGACCACAACATAGGTCAGTGAGGATGTGTCCATGACTACATCCAATCCTTGGTGGATCTGCCTCTGAGGGTGGCCCACAGAGGCAGACAACAGTGATGGCCAAGAGTGAAGAGGATGCTGTCCAGACAGCACATTGATGGGAAAATGAGGCACTTCTCAGCTTCCGGAAAGAAGCTGGTAGCAGAAAAGAGGTCCAGAGAATAAAGCACAGAGCCACAGGAATGCACAGTAGAGAATGGAATACAGTAGCTGGAGGGGACAGGAAGAAAGTGAAGGCAAGTGTGGCCTCAGCGTTGGTACAGACAGAAATGTCCATGACAAGACCTCACAGCTTCACCTGCCCGTTGCTCAGAGACTAGAGAGTCAGGGGAAACTATTTTGGTGGCTCCATCGCATCTCACCTTAGGAAGCCTGAAAACCATCAGCAACTGAGGAAGCTCTGCCAGCCAGCACTGGCTTGTTTCCAGAGCCTCTGTCCCCTCTTCTGTTCTTATGATATGATTGATGGAGATACAACAGTGACAAGACTGGCTTTGGGATTGGGCCAGCCAGCACTCACCACAAGTGGAAACAAGAAACCAATACCACAGTAGACAGAAAGCCCCCCCCCAAGTTTGTCAGTGTTCCCCACCTCCTGTGGGAAGAACCTCCTCACTAGTATCATGGGCCATGAGCCTCCCAAATGGTTGGTCTTCTTTGCATCAGTTGTAGTTCTCCAGGTTCCAAAGCACCACGGTCCATAAAAGGATGCAGGGTCCCTTGCTATCTAGGGTGTGGTCTCCAGGGCAGCCAGAAGCAAAAGAGCTGGAGAATCTTTTGTAAAGATGATTAAGCATCTCTGTGCCCCCAGGATCATCCTCAGCTGTGGAGCCAAGGATGGGCAGAAATGATTCTTCTCTTTCTGCAGAGATGGAGAGAGACCATGCGGAGGCAGGGGATGGAAAGGAAGGCAGCTGCTGCAGGTACCTTACCCTGGATGCAGGAGGATGGCTTGATTCAAACAGACCAGCTGTGGAAGCCAGGGAAGCCCTGGAAAGTATTCATGCTTGCCCCTGGCTCAGAGCAGGTCAAAGAGGGTCTCTGGGGAAAGTGCTACACTGAGCCCCAAGGGTCCTGTTTCACAAAACACCTGCCCCCTTTCTTTTTTTACGGATGGGTAACTAGAGAAACTGATACCTAATCCTAGTGACTGGATCTGTGGCAGGCTAGAACTGGCTGAAAAGTTCAGCAATGGAGACACTTTGTCTAGGGAAATTTGCTCCTCAGTCAACTGGTACTCATTACTGCCTGTGAGGTCCACTCAAACTCCAAGAGCAAATGTCACCATGAGCCCAAACCCATTTCAAGATGAAGTGACACATCAAGTCCTTCTAAAGAGCTTCACAGGGAGCTAACTTTATTTGTTAGTTACCAAAGTTCAGAGGGACTCTAGAGATTAAAAACTTGGAAAATGGGGATGGGAAGATGGCTCAGCAGTTAAGAGCACTGGCTGCTCTTCCAGAGGAAGGTTCGATTCCCAGGACCCACATGGCAGCTCACAATTGTTTGTAACTCTAGGGAATCTGACACCCTCGCACAGATATATATGCAGGCCAAACACCAATGCTCATAGATAGGTAGGTGGGTAGGTAGATAGATAGATAGATGATAGATAGATAGATAGATAGATAGATAGATAGATAGATAGATAGATAGATGATAGATAGATAGATAGATAGATNAGATAGATAGATAGATAGATGATAGATAGATAGATAGATAGATAGATAGATGATAGATAGATAGATAGATAGATAGATAGATAGATAGATAGATAGGTGGGTGAGTGAGTGGGTGGGTGGGTGGATGGATGGATGGATGGATGGATGGATGATGGGCAGGCGAGTGGGCAGATGGGCAGGTGGATAAACAGACAGACGGATAGATGGATAGACTGATATGAAAAAACCTGGAAAACTAAAAGCTTGAAATAAATGGTAATGCATCTTTGATCTTTTCAAAGAACGGCTTCATCTGTGTTTATATAATGAGACCGTCTGCATACAGCCTCGGCCAAGCTGGAGCAGAAAAGATTCTGAATTGTGAGTAAACACTGTTCATCTCAGACTGGCTGGAAACAGACATCACTCCGCAGAGTGAGCCGCTCAGAACACTTGTGAGATTTTCTCCTCTAAACATCCACATGCAGCTTTTAAAATGCACACACACACACACACACACACACACACACACACACACACACACAGCACCTAATCCAATATTTTATAGACGGAAAGATGGGTGGTAGCTTTTTCATTGCATATTGTTGTATTTTCAAACTTTTTGGAAAGGATCCCGTATCCTTTTGCTTTTGTAAGTAAAAGCCTAATTTGTAAGAAGATGAAATAGAGGTTCTTCTTTTAAAGAAGAATGCACAGAGCTGGGTGCACTAGTAAATGCCCACAGCCCTAGCTAGCACTTTGGAGATGAAGATAGGGCAAGCGTGAGTTCCAGGCCAGTGTGGACTACATGTCAATACTGTGAGCCTTGTTATACTCCAGTCAGAAACTCTAACTCTAAATATTTTACTTATATGGAAAGTAATGTTTTGGGTAGCAACTATTATTAAATCAACAATTCAAAGCCAGGGATTATAGCTGGAGAAAGGACTTGGCCATAAGAGTCTCACAGACTCAGTTCGAATCCCAAGCCTAACACATACTAGCAGCACAAGCTTGGACAGGTTTCAGAGTCTCTCAGAGCCATGGATTCTTCGTGTGTAAAAAGTCATCTGTGGGGAGTAAAGGATGCCCTGGCATGTAAGAGACAAGATACGTGAAGAACACAGAGCCATGGTCTAAAAACAAGCAAACAAACAACCCTCGGCTTTTCTTTCCTTCTGCAAAGCAAGAAAAATGCACTCAGAGATGATGGCTGATGTGAAGTAACTTCATTTGAATGCAGATAGATGTTTTTCAAGACAAAAAAATATCAAGACTTAAATGTGCTGTTAACCAGCCTCCTGTATCTTTGTTTCTAGACATCCAGGGGAGAGTTGGGGAAGGGAGGCGAGATAACTGGAGATACACCTGACAGGTCCTCTCCAAACGACATAGTGGATAAATAGTAACTTCTATTATTCTCCTTAAGTAGGTATGCACCTGTAGGAATAAATAGGAAAAAGGAGGGAAAATACTCCCTACATCTCTGTTAGCCCAGGGCGATGACATTTTAACCACTTTTTATTAAATGCCAATTCGTTACTTGGGATGCCAATCCATTCTCAGCAATCAGTATGACTCACCAGATCAGGAAATGTGTAGAAACATAAGATACCGGAAGGAAGGCAAATGCACCATCTACTAACGCTCCTGCGTTTTTGATTGAAATGATTACACCATTCAACCAATGACCCAGAAGCACAGTGTGTGTGTGTGTGTGTGTGTGTGTGTGTGTGTGTGTGTGTGTGTGTGTGTGTCTCGAGAGGTCAGAGTGTTTCTGAGTTCCCCTTTCAGTGTTCAGGTACCAGAGTTCTGTGGTGAGGACTGCTTGATTCAGAGAGAAGGTAAAAACTAGGGAACAGGGACTGACCCTGTTGTCACTATGTCACTTCCACCAGGGGTGCCACCAGGACCTGACTTGGGATTTGATTCTGTTGTACCCCTCAGATTGGGAGAAGAGAGTTGAGGTCAGAGGCCAGCACAGGATCACTAGGACATGCAACTGTCATTCAGATGTCTCTTGTGCAACTGAACTTCCCAAATTATCTACTTTATTAACTGGTCCTAGAGTTTTGTATATCCCTCCCCATCCCTACACACACACACACACACACACACACACACACACACACACACACACACAGGGAGAAGAGACTTCTTTCTGGTGGCCCACCCTGCTTCAGGAGCCAGTGCAGTGAACATCACGTCTGAAGGAATCAGAGGTATTCTCAGGACCTCCTACTCTACAGACAAAGCAAAACCAGGAAGAAATGCCAAATTAAGTATTAGCCTTCAAGGATATGTTAGCCTTTGCAAATAGGAAGAAGCTGAGAAAGTACCTTTAGAACAGTGCAGTAGAACAGATCCAGCATGCCAGGGCAAAGAGGACAAAATCCCATCACATCTAACTGACTTTTTCTATTAGCCCTCAAATTCCTACATCGGATGGACCCCCCTCTCTCTTATTTCTATATCCCTAATCCAAATGGTAAGCGATTATGCAAGCTTAGGAAGAAGCAGAAGCTTAGATGTGATCTACAGGGTCTTTTCAGTTCCTCCTCCCCAGGCCTGTTCCCTCTGCTCCTTGTCACTTGGCCCCTTAGAGCAGGAGACTCGGGGTTCTATTTTAAGATAAACCCTCTCACACTACAGACTACTCAGACAAAACATCAGCATCTCAACTGCTCCTCAGTCTTCTTCCTTCTAGGTCATCTCCTGTTGTACACAATCTCTCCAAGGCTCCCCAGAACCAGGCCTCCAGGAGCTCCTCTTAGGGTCCCTCCATTACCTCCAACCCCTCTGGAAGGGCAAGACTGTGTTAATGGTGCCTGTCAATCACTGGAACCTTGGCCCTTCTGATCAGCCTTCCCAGAGTGAGAATGGGGCCCATAAGCATCCACGGAAGGAAGCTAGTGGGTCAAGGGTTTGTGAAATGTGACACAGTCCCCAGGAGATCAGATCCTCCTGCGTCCTCCTCCTTACTCTCTTTAGGAGTCCTCTGATCCACACAGCTCCACACACCACACCTGACGACCTAGGACCCGTCTGCACTCCATGGCGAGTGGAAGCTCATGCCCTGGGGGTGATCCACCTGGTCAGATCCACAGAACCTAGAACCTTATTTATCCCGGTCTTCCTCCGTCCTTCTCTCTTCACTCCCATCTCTCTTGATTTCCCTCCCTTCCTGCCTGGCCTTTCCTTGCTTCCTCTTACAAGGCGCTCTGGTTGTGTTTCCACTTTGTCTCCAATTATGTCTAAACGCAACCCACCACAGATGCTGACATTTTAAATGTTTAGTTGTTATAGTTACTTGACTAATTGCCTGGGACACCGGCAGCGCTTCTTCTCTCCTGCAGGCAGAAGAGAAGGGGGGTGGGGTGCGGAAGCCGGGCAGATGGGGTTTTGAGCCACCACTCCTGGTCGGGCTGGGACACCTTGCCACGCCCAGGGATGTGCCCGGCAGGGAGACTCCACCGGCCACTGGCTCCAGCCAAGGCAAGTAGGCGCGCAGCACGGTACCGCCTGGTCTCAGGATGCCAAGAGCTGTGTCTCCTGCCCCAGGACAGGGGAGATGGACAAGGTCTGCCCAGCAAGTACTTCTGCCTGGCCTCACGGTCCGCCCACGCTTGCAATGTCTAAAAGGCCGGTGAAATGAGGAAATGAGGTGGGCGTGGGGGGAGGGGGGACTTTAGGGTACTGGAGAGTTAGAAGCCGCTGCAGGTTACTCACGTGCCAGATAGCGAAGAAGATGAGCGCAGCGCAGAGCACCAGGGACAGCATGTAGCAGAAAGCAGCGAAAGTGAAGGCCATGGCTGAGGACCCCGGATCCCACCACACACAAAGCCGCTCCCTGGAGACCAGAGCCTTCCCAAATGGGAGTCAGAAAGATGTCTAGTCTACACACTCCGGGCAAAAACCAAACGGCTAGGAGCACCCACGACAAGCAGAGACAGAGTTGAGGGTCAGCGAAGCCGGGACGATTCCTCCGGCAGAACTGGAGACTAGGACCTGGAGAGCCCACAGGCACAGAATGCCTCTGGTAGCAACTGTCCCCCTAGCTGAAGAAGAAACCTAACCCTCAGTGAACACCTGCAGACCAGTGTCAACTAGAAAGGTTCTCAAGACCAACAGGCACCGGGTGCGAGGACTCCACTCAGGACCAGGCGAGGAAGTCCGGTCCTCTGGAAAGAGCCCTCTCTGTTGGTGTCCAAGCAAAGAGGTGGGGTGAGCACGACACCCAGACTTCAACAGCGTCTGGCCAGGTGCCGGGACTCCGGATCCCAAAGCCGCTCTGTCCCCGGAGCACAAGTCTTTAGGTGGCTGAGGTGGGCCAGGTCCCGTTAGCCCTGCGCCCCGCGCTGAGGTCTCCCAGAGCAGCTATGTGCACTGAGATGCATCCGACCCCGGACCCAACCGCGTTCCCCGGCCGCGGGCTTCGGTAACCCGGTGCCTGGGAAACTGGGTCGGACCGGGGCGGCGTGGGCTCCAGCCTGGAGGGCCAGCTCCCGGCCGGGCGGCTGCGGCGCGGGTTTCCGGCCAAGTGCTGCTCACAGCTGAACGGGGCTCCACCTGCTGCTGCTGCTGCTGCTGCTGCTGTCGCGGGCACCGCGAGGACTGCGGCGCTGGGACCCCTCCCTCGCGGCGCCCCACCCTCGCGGGCTCCAGAGCGCGCCCTCCCCGCGGGCGGAGACTGCAGCGGCGGCGGCGGGGGGCCAGGGAGGCGGCGGAGAGGAGATGCGGTGCTCGCCCGCCTCTCGTAGGAAACTTAAGGCCCCGCGCGCGCGGAGGCGGGAGGGGCAGGGACTCTTTGAGCACGTGCGCCCGGAGAGAGTGGGAAGGCGGAAGGCTATGGTGATGACGCGTCGGCCGCCCCTAGGCTTTCAGCAGTTTGGAGGACACCAGAGCGGGAAGTGAGGGGACTTGGTCGAGGGAGTGGTGGGCTCCTGTTGGTTGTGGGTCCTGTTTAGGCAGATTTCCCAAACTGTAATCTACTTCTGACCTAAGGTGCCTTTACAGCTCTACCCTGTGCCCCCCATAGAATCCTGCATTACCTCCCATCCCTGGCATCCTCCACTATCCTGCTACATCTGACCTTGGGATTATTGGAACCTGGTCAGTGGGGAGTGGGAGGTGGGGGAGGAGGGGATAAGGCAAGAGTGCAGCAAGTGTTTCTGTGTTGCTCTGTGGCTAGCTCCTACCTCCAACTTTCTTAGCATCCTTAAATGAAACCTGAATAGCAATGAGTGTCTTCAAACCCAACAGGACCAGGGAGCAATTGGTACCCAGTCAATCTGTAAATGTTAGGGACTGCTGCCACAGAGGTTAAGCATCTTTTAAAAATTGTATCATAATCGTTCAATGAAAAAAAAAAAAAAGTTCCGATCCTGCAGGTAGAACTTGGATTTCAGATGAGTCAGCACAGGAAGCAAGAAGAAATGTCCTGAGAGATGACTAGTAAGCACGTCCCCCGGGAATCGAGGTAAACAGTGGTTTGAGGTGCACCTCAGAACATCGGATTATGTACAGAAAAGAAGGCTTCGCTCCCATCCTCCCCAACCTCTGGATCTTACAGGTTTTGGCCCCTCTTCTGCCATCTCTCCATGATGGTCCCTGAAACTTAAGGAGAAGGAATGTGATATGATTGTCCATTTGTGGCTGGTTGAGCACTCCACTGCCCTTTGACAGGTTGTGTATGTGCATTAACTGCCCTCCACTGCACAAAGCAACTTCTCTCATGAGATCTAAGAGCTGCACTAACCTATAGGTATAGAGATACAAAGTTAGAGGACAGTTGGATACTAGTTCCATTTAGGAAAATACTTGTAGAGAGTTGTCCTCTGGGCATTAACAATTCCCCAACCATGGATTCTGGGCCAAATATATAGTAGTAGGCACGAGTTTCCTCCTAACAGACCTTAAAACCAATCAGGAAGCAGCTGGTTACCCCTTTAACATTCATGCCACTGTTGTGCCCATGAGCATATCTTGCCACATCAGTCATTACTCAGATTCATTGGGTTCACAGCTGGGTAAGACTGTTGAAGAGCCACACATACACTCAGAAGCCTGCATAGCAACTTGTGATACTTTGAAAGGTAGAGGGCAGAGAGAAAACTCCCTAAAAATGCCAGCTTGATTTCTCCATCTCCTGTGACCAACGTGTCTTCTGCAATAGACCCTTATCATCAAGTTCTGGTGGGCAACCTGGAGCAAATGACAATATCCCTTGTTCTTTGCTGGTCTCTGAGACACCCCTAAACTCTACAGACTCTCCAAGTTAAATACACAAATCTCAAGATTTGGTACTAGGTCCCACTATGAGAGAGAACATGCAATGTTTGTCTTTCTAAGTCTGGAAACTCTTTACTTTAAACACTTAATATACACTAATGAAAAAGCATTCCGAGATGTTTCTGAGATCTTGGCTGAAATGCCAGACTTCCTTTGTAGCAGACATGAGCATAGTCTGTAGAAGGGATTCCCATGGCATGTTTCCCACTGATATCGTTTCTCTGTAGTATGAGTGATAAAGTTTAATATATTGTCTAAGGTGTTGTTCTCACCTCCACAAGATCAAAGAGGTTTAAATGTCTCATTTTAAATAAATTATTAAGATGCTGTATGTGAGAATTTCCTAGAAAATACATATTTTACTGTCTTGATTTATAACTTGTCAAATGAGTTGCTGTCTCCCTTAGGTAGGTATGTTTTCCAACAAGTGGAACCATGAATTTAAAATGAATGTATACTTATATAGACACAGTTATTTTTTAATGACTATTGAATATTTCATGTTTGAAATGCTCGATTATGCTTAAGTACATGTTGGGTAGATTTAACATTTGAAGTATATTTTCATAGAATTTTAAATTGTTTTTATCAACATTTGTTGAATTCAGAAGATTTTCTCAATTATTTTATTGTATAAAAATATATTTTATTTTTAATCAATCTTTTGACTGATAATTATAATTTAAAAAATTAAATCCTGAACTTTTTTATATAATGTGATTGACATATTGATAAATGTGTGTGTGAGTTATAGGGATTAATAACAAATCTTTAAGCCCTTAGTTTGCAAGAGACCTCTATGATAAAAGAGAGATTTACAAGCAAAAACAAATAAATTTACTAACATATATATTGCATATACCCGTGGGAGAAGCACAGAGAATGAGGAATTCTCAAAGAGGTGGCTTTGAATCCCAGCTTATATAACGTCTTCAAATGACAGTACATTTCCTGAGAGGTGTCGGGCAGAGGAAAAAGACTTTAAGTACTGCAAGTGTGGTGACTTGGAATAGAACAAAGAACAGGCAGAAGGGATGGGGGGAGGCAACCATGGGCTCATTTGAGTAGATGGGTTCTGGGCCAGTACAGTCCAGAACTGTAATGTGTGGTCACCTATTTTCCACGGTAGGAGAATGTGAATTCGTTTGTGTTGTTTGGAGGGGAGTCTTCTGTCTGTCTGAGTCTGTCTACTTGTATGGTGTGGTCAGCTATTCTCCAAGGTAGGAGAAGGTGAATTCGTTTGTGTTGGTTGGAGGGGAGTCTTCCGTCTGTCTGAGTCTGTCTCCTGCCTTTAAGCAGGTAGCTGGATGGCAGAGCTCTCCTGCATAGGCCCTGTCTTCATTGCTTTCAACTCGGTGATCATTCCTGTTTGGGGGTGATATAGTCAGGTCCCCCACAGTCTTTTAAGAATCAATTCTGCATGCCATTTGGATCCATCAGGTCAGCAACATCAGCGGGAAAACCATGTTTTTATTAAAATCATAAAACTGTTTTGTATTGAAGAAATAAAAAGTGTGTTGCTCTGCCCCAGTTCTCTTGGTGTGAAGGGCAATCAGGGCATGTGGCAGACCCTCCAGGATGCAGCTTATTATAAACATTCTTGTGTCCTCCATAGATGCAGGTGACTGGGGTGTGTGACTGGCAATAGAACGCTAAGTGTATCCTCAGTCCGTTGTCTCTCTATTCTGAGATAGTTTTTGATATTTTATTGATGAATTTCCCAACTTGTAAATATTGAAACTCTGCATTTACAATGTATGCAAGAAATGCAATGTGCAAACGATACATCTGAAGCAGTGATTATTAGCATCAGGGAATAACCATGATTTCAATAATGATAAGACTGAGAGGCACACAGCAGGGAGTGCTTTGTAATAAATAAGTACATGGGAGGCCCATCTATCAATGGCCCTGGTGACATCCCATCATGGTTAGCCTGAATTAATGAGTTTAATTTAAAATTTAATTATTAATTGATTTTTTTTACCATGTTCTGCAAGGACCACCATACTGTTTACCAGTCAGAACAGAAATCTTTCAATACTGTGTAAGAGTCAGGGCAGGTACACTAATGGATGTTGACTGAATAAAAACTAAGGTGGAAAGCAGAATGACTTTAAAGACAAAGGCTTTTTCTACCTCGGAGAAAGCTTTGTCCCTCAGAAGATGTCTGGGGGATGCCTGGAATTAGTCAAGAAGACAGAAAAGCTCTGCCAACATCCAGATGGAAGCAAGAAGCAATTTTCTGCAGATTGGAGAGGCTGGGGCCAAGGGTTTAGAGAAGAAAACACACACACATTATTTCGTGACAGTGTTGTAGAAGACACAACAACTGTGGCTGTGTGGTGCTGTGGAGGCTGGGGTCAGGCCTAAGCCTTTAAGGATCTCCAGCTAGCAAAGACAAGAAGGCCAGAAATAAAAGGACCAAGACTCAGGAGGACCCTGTGTGGACCTGGCTTCTGGTACTTCAGCATTGTACCAGCCCCCGCCCCTCCAGCATCTTTGCCCAAACTTGTGAGCATCCTCCTGCATCTCTAATAACAAATTTCCTTCTATTCAAGCATTAAGGGGGCTCAAAGTTAGATTTAAACTATTTTAAACGGAGCCAGGAGATTATGTGTACAGTTCATGTGAACCTGCACTTTGTGGTATTTTCCACATGTGAACGGGGGCTGGGTGGGTTACAGAAACAGAGTCGGAACCCAGCCAGCAGCAGCCTGGCCTACGAGGGCATGCAGAGTGACCCAGGTTATAGAGGGCTAAGGCACCAGCTCTGCACGGAGCTGGCAGTGGCTCACTTCCTCCCAACTTTAGGAAAGTTATTATTGAGTCAACTATATGCAAGAAAATAGGGTAACGTGTCCTGTGGGCACAGAGGGATGGAGAGAAAAACCTTTAGATCCTGGCTTTTAGAAAGCAGCTACAAAACACAATTTGGGGACAACTCGGAGGCGTTTGTGTCATGGCACTGACAGCCGCTGAGTCTGGCATGGGACAGAGGAATGCCTGTGAAACTTTCTCTCCTGGTGGTTAGCATCCCCTGAAGTTTTATGAATAGTCACTTTTAAAACCCCAGTTTTTAAGGCACTCCAAACATCTAAAGTCACCAAGAGAAAAGAAAAAAAACAGGTTTTGGCAAAGTGTCTGACCTAGACAGAGTCTCTGGTTGGTAGTCAGGGAATGGTTGGACTGTTGCTGAGAGCCAGGAGTGGTGGGTGTAGGGAAGTTAGTGATTGGATTTAAGCTGAAGGCTAGAGAGTTGCTGAAATTCCCATGAGGCCTGCTGGGAAACGAGAAAAGAACAGCGTGTCCCATCTGCACCAAGAAGCCTGAGTTAATGCCAGTTAGGGGACATGCTTATGCCAAAGAGAAGTGTCTGGTCAGGTTTTCCTACGAATGAAATGGGATTACTAATGGACAGAAAGGAGAGTTACAGCCCGCTGAACTCAGATGCCCAAGAATTCAAAACACTCCCTTTTATGCACTGTCCATTTCCCTGATACATGTGAGCATGGAGCAGAGAGAGGGTGAACTTGAGGCAGGAAGGGGGTCAGAGTTGGGATAAGCATGCAGTAAGTCATGTCATAGCCATGTGGGGACACTCACTTGCCATCACCTTCAGTGAAGCAGGGAGTTACTACACAAATGATAAAGGGCAGAAGTAATTCAAGGAGGAAGCCAGGTGTGGTGACACTCGACTCTGATCCTAAACAAGAGGAATTCCAGGCCAGTCTAGGCTACAGAGTAAATCCTTGTCTCAAATCAAAATGACATAGCAACAGAGAAGTAGCGGGAGCAGGCTGGTGTGTCTGGACCATGTGATGCTAAGTGCAGAGAAAGAAATGCATGCACACACTACTTGCCTAAGATCGTCATCTTGTCTGTGACACCTCCCTGAGCACCCAGCATCCTCTCCTCCGCTTTACATCACTGGCAGCTGGACTAGAGCACCAGGACGTTGTTTCCACCTGCAGATAACAGAAAGCCAGACTCTGGCCGTACAGCAGAAACATGGATAGCCTATCAAAAGCCATTCAAACCCTGTGCTTTCCTTTCCTGTCTTATAAAAGGCAGAATGAGAAAACTCATCTTCTCAGACTGTTTGGTGAGGTATCTAGAGGTGGCCAATGAGGTGGAGGAGATTCCTGGAGGAAGCATCTCCTGAGACCTGCATAAAGTAGGCTTTCACAGGGCGAGAGGTTTGGCACCTGCAACATGATCACTGGAGTTACCTTTATGTGACCATGAAAATTAAATTCACATGCTAAGGGTGGAAGGGCCAAAGGGAAAAGGGTCCTGGACACTAACAGTGTCAGGGAGCTGCCACAGTAGGTCTAAGCTGACAATTCCGATTTTCTGTTATCTCTGGAACCTTTCTCCTGCTAATCCACGGCATCAGTGAAGATCTATGCTCACCTGTCAGCAACAGAATATTTTACTTCTGTAGGTTCATAACATGAAAAGTTTGGGGGCTGGGAGATGGTTCAGTCCATAACATGTATGTACTATGCATCCATGACAATCTGAGTCTAATCCCTTCAAAAAGCTGGGTATGATAGCACAAGTTTGTAACCCAGTGCTGGGGAGGTAGAGACAGGTGGCTCCTGAGGCCTGCTGGCTGCCAGGTCTAGCCTAATCAACAAGCCTCAAGTCCCAGAGATCTATCCCATCTCAGAACCCAACGTGGACAACTTCTAAAGAATGATAACCAACGTTGACCACTGACCTCCACATATACACAAGCACCAGCTTGCACAAGAACACCAGTACACACAAGCTCACTCACATGCACACGTCTCTGACTCTCTCTGTCTCTGTGTCTCTCTGTCTCTCTCTGTGTCACACACACACACACACTCACACACACACACACACACACACACACACACACACAGAAGAAAGCAAGAAGCTTCATTGTCTTATTCCATAAGAACTCACAGAATAAGCAGTTAAGAACGAGCAGAGGGGATCATTCTGTAGCCAGTGGTTGTGGCTCCCAAATTCAGTTTTCCCACTCTGAATTATTTATTTGCTTATTTATTTCACTACATTGATTTATTAGTGTGTGTGTGTGCACGCGCATGTGCGCGCGCGTATGCTCAAAAGAGCCCAAGCATGTGCATGTGCCACACTATGTACATTAAGGTCACAGAACTATTTGTGGCAGTCAATTCTCTCCTTCTACTATGTGAGTCTTAGGGACTGAACGAGCTTCTCATCAAGCTTGAGAGAGAGGGCCTTTACTTGAGGAGCTATCTCTCCTGCCCCTGAATGTGCGTCTCCTTCCGAGCCATCATGCTCGCCTTCCAGACCAGAGAAGCTTGAATCACCAGCTCCGCCGTGGTACCTGGCCAGTCTTGGCAGCACGATGGCTAGAAAGAAAACCGGGCCATTGGCTGTTCAACATTTATGACAGGGGAAACAGTGTGGGCACTCAGTATTGATTCCTAGCCACCTCCCCCTGATTCGCCCCGCCCCCATGCCACAGGCGTGGCTCTCTTCTCTTTTGTGGGAGAAAACATTCCCTTACCAGTGAGACCGGAAACTGCATGGAGCCTGGACAGTGTGCAGCTGGCATGTATGGATAATAAATATTCTTTTTTTAATTAATGAGCAGGAAATGCCTGGGGTTCTGACTTCCTGTGTTCCTATAGTTCCTTTAGCTGACATTTCCTCGGGTTCTGATTTTCAGCATTTCTAGAGTTCCCTTTCTGACATAGGTCCCTGACAGGCAGACCAAGAAAATCACAGATGTTGGCCTGAAAGTCAGAGGTGGGATGGCGGGTCTATTTTATTAACGTTTTCTTGTGATATGGAGCATCCCCATTCTATAATGCTCGGTTGAATAGTTTAAAGCCCCTCACTGAGCACACCTTAGAACACTGTTTGAAATATTTAAAACATCTGGAAAAAAAGAATGCCAGGCATTCTAAGGCCAAATCCCAAGTGACTGGAAAACCTGAGAAGCTGGCCTGGCCCCCAGGGCACCTGAGGTGATGGCTGAGGGCGTGTACTCCACTGTCTCCATGCCCTGTGGGGTTGGAATCCCAGAATCTCTAGGCTCGGTGCTTAAGCCTCTTCTTTGACATGGCTTGACAAGACTGCTATCTAGGAGCCACAGTGAGCCAGACATAAGTCTCTTAAACAGATGCCATCCGGTCAGCCAGAAATCCACTGCTACAGTGTGAGAGAAATATCCCCCACAGGTTCGTGGGTTTGAACACATGGTCTTGAACTCAGTGTACTGATTTTGGAGACTGTGGAACCCTTGAGGTTCGGGCACCAGTTAGAGGAAATGGGTCATGATATTTATAGATACATACGTAAATTTAAACTATAACCATACCATAAGTATATTTTCTATATGAGTTATAAAATACGGTATATGTGTTTTATATAATCATCGTGGGCAGATCTCAGTCATTATTGTAGCTCACAGGGTTGACAGCATGGTAGGACACTGATGACTCTCCCCCAGCTGCCCACACAACACCTTCCATACTGTCAAAGCTAGACAGGAGGCAGGGAGCTTCCTAGGCAGGACCAGTTTGATTTCTCCGTGGTCTGTGAGCCCATCATGTGGGGTCATGAGCAACGTGGTCTTACCATTATGTTCTGGAAGGCAACCGAGAGCAACAGTAGCCACTGGGCTACTGACACCGGGCTTTTTATTTAGCAACCTGCATAAGTTAATCCCACATACGCGATTTTTATATAAATATATGTAATGCTTATAAAGCAGTGGGCTTCCACATGGCTTTTTCAAACATGCTTAGTATTAGTTATCCCTTCCTTCACCCCTCCACCCTTTCCTCTCATCTCTCCCCCTACTTAAACGTTCCTGCCCATTACTACCCCCCCCATCACCTGTGCTCTACTATCCCCCTCCCTTTAGGTCTTTCTTCCCTTCCCTACCAATGGTCCCTTCTAGTTGCCTAGATTCTACCGTTACTCCAAGTCAGGCACACAGATCCAAATCCAACCCTAGGATCCACACGTGTGTGAGAACACGTACTATTTGTCCTTCTGGGTCTGGGTTACCTCACCTACTGTTCTAATTTTATGTTGTTGTGATATAAAAAACACCATGACTAAAACAACTTCAGGAGAAAAGGGTTTTTTTTTTTCCTTATACTTTCAAGTCATGAGTCCATCACTGAGGGAAGTCAGAGTGGGAACTCAAGAAGGAAAAGAAGCAGAAACCATGGAAGAAGGCTGCTTACTGGCTTGCTCTCTGACTCATGGTCATCTATCGCATCATCATCTATCTTATACAGCCCAGACCCCCTCCCTTGGGTTGGTGTCACTCACAGTGGTCTGGACCCTCTCACATCAATCATGATTAAGACAAGTTCTCACAGACATGGCCCAAGGCCAATCAGAAACCACCCCATCCAAAACCCTGTTTATCATCCAGACTAACCAGTCCTTAAACAGTCTAGGCTGCCCTGCCTTGCTTTCCCCCTGCAAACTCCAATAAAGCAGACTCCCCTGCCTTGCCTGTGGCCCTCTGTGACGGGCCATCTGGGTCTAGAACTCATGAGTGTGATAAGTTCATTTCACAAACCCTGCCCTGAACCCGTGAGGACTCTTCATTGTGAACTTGATCAGCTCTGAATCACCAAGGAGACACACCTCTATGTGTGTCTGTGAGAGCATTTCCAGAGAGGGTTAACTGGGGTGGGAATATAGGACCTAAATGTAGGCAGCACCAGCTGACTGAGTAACAGGGAAGAGAGGGACAGGGACAGGGACAGGGAGAGAGAAGAAGTCCCCTCATTCCTCCATGCACTGCAGATTTGCTTCAGTTTCTACAGTCTCTACTTGTAAAACTTTTATCTCTGTTCCTGTTGAATTACTCCTGCCATAGTGTGGATCCAAAATGTTCCCCCAAGGCTATTGTTGAAGACCTGGTTCCCCTGCCTGTGACACTGTTCCCACAAGTAGCAGGCATAAGCCAGCATGGTCTGTGCAGTCAGGATGCCAGGAGGCTGCAAGTGAAGAAGGCACAGTTTTGCTGAGAAATTATGGGGTGGAGTATAAGGGAGTTGGGGGACAGCCTGGGACACAGGGATGATGATGTCAGAGTCCTCCAGCCTGAGACGCAGGCAATGGGAGGAAGCCATTATGTTCCCGGCTCTTCCGAATACCATCTTCCTGTGAGCATTGCCTTCAGAGGAACTTAAATGATTTTCCTATATGGGCCCTGCAAACAGCAAATAATAGGCCTTTGTCAAAGCACCCTATTTGGTTCTGAACCCTGGATCCCTCCATACCATTATGGTCAGAAATGGTCGCACTTGAGTGAAGGAAGTCCTCAAGATGAACTGGATGCTGCGACAGCTGCCCTCTTGAGTTTAGGTGTTGTTCCCTCACGGAATCCATGTCTGAATCTGTGGTAGACAATCTTTAGGTGCCTCATCCGACCAGTCCCAGTAGTGTTTCGTCTCTTAGCCTTGCCATTCCAGCTATACTTTCTCTTGTGCTTGGCAGGGTAGCCACACTTGCCAGAGGTCGACTTCTAAAGGTGGCAAGCCTTGGAGCCACAGCGGCAGCACAGCGTGTGTGTCCTATTGACACTTTCCAAAGAATGACATTCCTTTCATCATCTTGCTTCTACTGGTGAGGCCAAAGAGACTGGAAGAGCGCGTGCTGAAACTTAATGGCGCATGTTAGAGATGGGAGCCCGACAGCCTCCCAACTGCATGCTTGACACTGAGATCCTTGATGTCGTCCTTTGTCCTCTAAAGCACAAAAGTCAGCAGCAGGGCTGGACATGACTTTTATTGTGATCATTCTGTATCTTTTGACAGTTGCAATAATCTTAGAGACCTGAACTTTTCCATGGGACATGAAATCTCTCCCTATTCTTCCCAGAGGAAAGGAGATGTGGCTTTCTTCACAAGTCTAAGTGCCCTGTGGGAAACCTGAGGCGACTTACTGTTTAAGCACTCAGTGAATGAGCCTGTAATTCCCAAGAGCAACGTTGGATCTAGTCTTACACAGTCCAAACGTTACTGCCATGAGTGTCACCTCAGCTGCATGCTGTTGTCTTCAGTGTGTCCTTACAGAGCTCCAACCTGGTCCCCCACTTCCCATGCTCGGAAGAACCTCAGTCTTCACGTTCTGAGGTACACCATTCCACTATCCCAGCTCATTCAAAGCATGCCTGCAACTGTCATGGAAGTCAGAGCACATGCGCACACACACACACTGATCTGTAGGAATGAAAGAAGTGCCAACCAGAAAGCAAAGAGACCCAGACTCTCCTCCAAAAGAGCAGAGGGAGTCCTTCAAGGCGATTACAGCTCACACAGTTATGTATCCATGAAAACGATTTATAAATAGCTGTTATTAATAGTCAATGCAACAGCTTTCTTGGGCTCCAGATGTTGTGACATTTGCTCCGCACCATCTCCACAGATGCTCATAACGCACTGTGCCTACTGACAGCCACATTTTACCATAAGGAAACAGATTCAGAGAGGCTGGGCATGGCCAGAGTTCACAGTTATGTACCATGGGCAGCTAGGACTCCTGTCTGATCGGTGGATTGGAGCCAAAGATCTAACTCTCCCTATGTGGACCCAAGGTTGACCTCTCAAAGAGATGGATGGAAGCAGAGCCACTATGAAGAAAATGGGCTGTTCCCTAGAACAGCAAGCACCTGCTACCTTCAAAACCAGTTGCAGCCAATCTCCACCTCTTGTGTCCTGTTGGTCAAGGAACAACTGCCAAGATGTCAGCACTGGTGAATCTGGTTTCTCCTGAGCTTTGACATTGGCCCTCCAAGGAAGTTTTCAGACTCTTTATGCTCACATGCCATTTTTTAAGGCCCATGGGTAATCAGAAAATACAGATAACTTTGCCATGAACATTCAGCTAGTAATAAAGGGGTCAAGATTCAAACCTGAACAGTCCTAAGGGCAGAGCTGGGCCCCCAGTTTTCCCATCCCAGTATAGAATGTAAGTGACTTCACAGCACAGGGACAACTGGGTCAGAAGAGAAAAGTGACCAAGGAGCTGACTGAGCAAATCAGAAAAGCAGGGGAGGTTTAGGTGAGAGGTTTAGGGGTGCAGGCCCAACAGGTAGTCTATTTTCACTGAGTAGTGGGGTAACCTGGGAAGGCAGTGTTGAAGGATAGCCAGGGTTCAATATAAACAAGACCAAGAGAAATTTTCATCTACCTTTCCCAACTGCCTGATACATCAAGTTCATGTTTGTGCAACTTTGGAAATGTGAGCCTTCTCTGTGGCATGCTCCTTGTGATTCTTAGAAGAAAATGAGGTGCATGAATCAAGCCCTCAGAAGTTCCACCAGGCTCCAGACTCTGTGTTACAGATGGACCCAAAAGCCATGGCTGGAAGAGAATAAGCAAAGATGTGTGTGCTAATAACTTCAACTGTGCTGGAACCCTAATGGCAGTGTTGAGAGACAGGGCCCAAAGATCAGGATGTCTACCCTCGGAAATCAACCAATAACACCAATCACAAAGGGGGCTTGAGGACTGGAGTTTCAGCTCCTGGCTTTGGCTCTTTACCCTCGCCAGACACCAGTGCTCTTGGACTCCCCAGCCTGTTCATCATTAATCGCCACTCTTGAATTATCCAGACTCAGGGCTCCTCCTGTGTCCTGCCGTCCTATGTCCTAGAAAAAGATTCCCTATGCCTGCATCCTGAAGTGCATGCCCTCTGTCTTCCCTTAGCAATTTTGGCACTTCAGACTTTACATTGAAGCCCTTGATTCAGAGTTTGAACTGACTTTTGGTGCAGGGCAAGAGCTATGAGTCGAATTTCATTGCAGGTAGATAGCCAGTTCCGCCAGCACCACCTATTAAACAGGATGCCTTTCCCCAGTGCATGTTTTCATGCCTTCGTCAAAAAGTCTGTGTCTGTGGCTCTGTGAGTTTACCTCTGGGGTCTCTAGTATTTCCCACTAGCCTGTGTGTCTGGTGCTCTACAAATGCCATTACATGAAATTAAAAGGCTTCTACTCAACAAAAGAAACCATCGGAGGAATGAAGAGACAACCCACAGGATGGGAGGAAATCTTCGTTCCTTCGATTCCTGGTCCGCAATCCTGTGAACAACCTCTGCACACATTCCGGCTACCACAGATGGAACCTTCTTGCCATGATGGTCTGACACTGTGAGCCAAAAAAATAAAAATAAACAAAACAAAATAGCTCCTCCCTTAAATTGACTGTGTCAGGCACTCTGTCACAGAAATGCAAAAGTAACGCAGGCCTGGAACTTGAGCATGGAGCTGCCCAGGTACAGCGAGCTCCCTGACAGGACAAGGCAGACTCAAACTCAGAAATTCAACTCACACATCTTGCAGCTTCTTAACAGCATCAATTATGCAAACTTGGCTTGACTCTTATAATCCGTTCCCCAGGGAGTTGGGAAGTTATTCCATATTATGATCCCTAGTAAAATGGATCTAATTGTTTAAGGGATCAAGACTCAGTTTGTGCCTGGTCCCAGGCCTGATGCTAAGAACAGAGAAGCAGGTCCCTTCCTCCTGCTGTAGGCGTCAAAAGCTTGAGATCCACAACTCAGCACCATCAAGTCAGAGAGAAGAAATAAATACATGTCACCTAGTGTCGCCAGCAAACTGAAAACTGCAAAAAACCCAGCTAATTACTCAGGACGGGTTGTCAGACACCTCTGTGCATCAGATTCCTGGGTGTCTGGGTGGCTATTTACATCTGAATTAATTTACACTGTGGGGGGGGGGTTGAAATAGGGTTTTTTTCCCCTTAAAGAGACTTAAAGATCCTAGCAGAAGTTACATTGCTTCCATAGCGTTCTCAGCATCTCCAGCATCCCCAGCATCCCAAGCATCCCAGCACCCCCAGCATCCCCCAGCATCCCCAGCATCCCAGCATCCCAGCATCCCAGCATCCCAGTATTCCAGCATTCCAGCATCCCCAACATCCCCAGCATCCCAGCATCCCAGCATCCCAGCATCCCAGCATTCCAGCATTCCAGCATCCCCCAACATCCCCAGCATCCCAGCATCCCAGCATCCCAGCATTCCAGCATTCCAGCATCCCCAACATCCCCAGCATCCCAGCATCCCAGCATCCCCAGCATCCCCAGCATCCCCAGCATCCCCAGCATCCCCAGCATCCCCAGCATCCCCAGCATCCCCAGCATCCCCAGCATCCCTAGCATCCGTTCCTTAACCTCTCCTGTCCCACAGGGAGCTGGAATACTTGAACTTGGAATTTGCACTAGCCTCATGACTGGACCCACCACTATCTCCCACCACTATCTCCCTGCTCCTCACAATGAACCTGCCTTTTTCCTACATTCTCACACTGTATCAGTCTGAGACAAGGGCCCTAAAAAAAGTCCAGGTATTCCATAAAACTTGAAATAAAGATACCTAAGGGGGAAAAAAAATCAAAAGATTGTAGTTCTTTGTGTAGGGGTCTGAACCTGAAAAATTCTACCTCCCTTCCACATTAACATGTCTTTGATATTACCATTGTTCAGATCTTGTTTCTGCAGCTTTTTTTAAAAAAATGGTTATTTTATTTATTTACATTTCAAATGTTATCCCCCTTCCTGGTTTCCCCTCCACACACCCCCTATCTCATCCTCCCTTCCCCTGCTTCTATAAGGGTGATTCCCCCACCCACCCACTCCCACCTCACCTCCATTCTCCTATGCTGGGGCATCAAGCCTTCACAGAACCAAAGGGCCTCCCTTCCCATTGATGCCAGATGAGGCCATCCTCTGCTACATATGTGGCTGGAGCCATGGGTTGCTCCATGTGTACTCTTTGGTTGGTGGTTTAGTCCCTGGGAGCTCTGGGGGGGTGGGGGGTCTGGTTGGTTGATATTGTTGTTCCTATGGGTTTACAAACCCCTTCAGCTCCTTCTGTTCTTCCCCTAACTCCTTCATTGGGGTCCCCGTGCTCAGTCCTATGGTTAACTGCATCTGCAACCATTTCTAAAAAAGACTGTCTCAGAGAATACTTCCTGGGTCTTACAATCTAGGCAATGTTCCTGGAGCTGTGTGAATGTGGGAGGAACTACATTAGGTCCCCCCCTCCCAACCATCCTCCCGTAAACAAAGAACTACAGGCAGCTATTGATTGCTGGAGGAGGGGAGTTCTCCTCTTCTAGGGATGAAGTCCTCTTATCTGGTTGTCCAATACAGAGTGGTTATCCTTGAAACCATAGACACAAACAACAGAAACAGACTTAGCCAATTCCATTTGTATGTATTTATGCATGCACATAGACACATATATGTATGTATATAACAAACACAATCAAAGAAAAGAAGGCTATCAACTTGAGGCTTGGCGGCATGGGAGGTGTTCAAGGGAGAGCAACTGGAAGGAGTTGGAAGGAGAAAGGAAGAGGCAGGTGCTGTGATTCTATTTCAGCTAAAGACAGTTTCTATAAAAAGAAAAACAAAAGGAATATTAGGTAAACACTTAAGGTTTTCATTCTCCCAGAAAATACTCAGCAGCACCACAGACTGTGTCAGGATCCTGGGGATACTAGTGACCCAAGGATGAACTTAAGGTGCCTGCCATTGTCCCTAGCTTCAGGAAGCCCCCAGCTGAGCATAATAAACATGGGGGACATCCAAAGAATTTGGTAAATGTTCAGGAATGCGGAGGGATTTACATATGGCAACTAAAACAGGCAAAAGCTGTAAATATTTTTCCTGTAACTGTTCTCATCTTTAAAATACACACAAAGAGAAACATATACAATTGAAATAGTTTTTATTTTTATTTTTTAAAAAAAGAATACTCCAGACTGTGCTAGACTAGACCCATTTTTTATGTAAATCTCTCCAGGCTGTGCTAGGCTAGACCCTTTTTTTTATGTAAATCTCTCCAGGCTGTGCTAGGCTAGACCCATTTTTTTATGTAAATCTCTCCAGGCTGTGCTAGGCTAGACCCATTTTTTATGTAAATCTCTCCAGGCTGTGTAAGGCTAGACCCATTTTTTAATGTAAATCTCTCCAGACTGTGCTAGGCTAGACCCATTTTTTTATGTAAATCTCTCCAGGCTGCACTAGGCTAGGCCCATTATTTTTTCAATGTAAATCTCTGACTTTTCCAAGCCTGCTTCTCTTTTCAGAACGATTGTGGCCACACTTCTTCCTTCTCAAGATGGTGCAGGGCATCTATGCTGATGACCTCAAGCGTGAGCCTTGGGAGCTACACGCTGTCTTTCTGAGATATTCCTGGTCACATCGAGACACTACTGTGTGCCATTCCCACACAGAGTCCACTGTTGTGCCTCTCCCCTTCGTGTCTGTGGTGCGGTGTCGACCCTGGAGGCTGAAGCCCTGGGTCTCGGGTCCTCCTCTATGGCTTCCTCGGTCCTGCCCAGTCTTAGACTCTTTTCTACCCCTCACCCCTTCAACATGCGCATTCCTGGGAGGGCTGAGTGAATTCCACTGGCAGTGCTAGGCCTGGGTCACCGAGAGTACGGCCTCTACTCCCACACTAGTCAGTGGTTTGGGGTCTACCCCAAACCCAGGATGAGTACATCTCAAGGTCCTCTAGCCAGTTGTGTTAACTGTTCCTAAATAAGACCACCTTCAGAGGCTCCCCACTTAACCACAGCACACCCTGCTGTCACTTGCTTCCCAGGGAAGCAGGAAGTACTCTCTAAGGTTCCCAGCATCCCCAGTACCTCGTGGCTACTGGATGGATGCTGTGGAGGATCCAGAAGCCACTGAAAAGGTAGCTTGTTCCCATGAAAGTATCCTTTTCTGCCTGTTTTCCCCTCCCGCTCCCCAGCTCTGGAAGAGGGTGGTTTCCCTTTTTCCTGTGTCATACCCAGAATTCCCTTTCACATGAACAATAAAAATTCTATAAACTGCACAGACCTAGCTTTGCTCTTGTTATATAAGATACAAGTCTCTAGAAAGACTTCTTGTCTTTCAACAAACTGGCTTTCAAGACTAACTTAGCTTTTAAGTTTTAAAATCTAATCTAGTTTGAGTGACCCCTGTGTCCCAGGTTGGCTCCACCTTTCCTATGTTGCTGTCCAGAGTAACCAAGAACTGGGGGCTTCAGAGTGAAGAACAGGCTGTAGTCAAACACTGCCAGTAACAGTGATCCTTGTGAGCGAGTGCATGCATGACCCCAAGGGCTCTGTGTTCTGTCTGTCTGGAGTCACAGGATCAGCGTGACCTAGATGTTCATTACATGAGGGCCCAGTGGCTAGGGAGCTGGGACAACCTTCGTGAAAAATCCTTGAAAATTAAATGTCTGGGATTTTTGAGAAAGGGGTGTGGTGGTTTGAATGACAGTGACCCCATAGTCTCATCTATTTTCATGTTTAGTCCCCAGTTGATGAACTGTTTGGAGGTATGTCCTTGTTGGACAAGGTGGGTGTATGCTTTGTGGTTTCAAAAGCCCAGTCTCTTTCTTTCTGTCTCTCTATCTCTCTGTCTCTCTGTGCGTGTCTCTCTCTCTGTGAATCTAGATATAAAGCTCTCAGTTACTGCCCGTCTGCCTGCTGTCATACTCACTACCATGATGATCATAGGCCAAGCCTCTGAAATTGCAATCCAGGCACCAGTTAAATGTCTTCTCTTATCAGCATGGCCTTGGCCATGGTGTCTCTTCACAGCCATAGAATGGTAACTAGAGAAGTGGGCAAGTGTGATTTAAAGTGGGGGTGGTATGGTGTGATCCCTGTAATCCCAGCACTGGGTAGGTGGAAGTCTGACGATGTCAAGTTTGAGGCCATCCTGAGCTATGTAGTAGGGATGGACAGAGGAAAAGAGGGGTGGGCATTTCAAGAACACCAAGGGATTCAGTGAGTGGCAGTAGTCGGAGCTTGACCTGGGTCATCCTCCACGGAGGATCCCAGCCTAAGAGAGACACAGTGTTGTGACTCAGACTAAAACAGAAAATGCTTCAGGAGTTCTCTTGTGAGTTCATGCTTTATTTGCCTGTCACAGCAGAGAAAACAGCACATCTGGGGCTCATCCCTGCCCTCTGGAGGCTGGTGGCAGATTTAGCTGTGCCAGGTAAGAATCCCTATCTTATCTGTGCCTGAGAAAAGGGGGATGCATGTCTCCCTAGGGCCCCGAGCAGATACATGTTATGCACTGGTAAAGCACTGTTAAAATCACCCTAGTGATGATGGGAAGGTCTTTAAGCTCTTATCATAAATAGCCCTCTAGTGTTCGTTTGCCTGTAAATAAGCAAAAATATTGATGGCTGGAGCAATTTGACCCCTGTCACCTGTAAGACTCTCCTTGCTGCCTGAACAAAAGGGGTGTAAGGCACCAAGCCAGCCAGATTACCCTCATGGCAGCACCGACCATCCTGAACACGCCCTGAGTGTCTTAGGAAGCTGACTACAGCTGCTTGTCTAAGCTGTCGACAGAGCCCTAGCCAAGGCTGACAGTGTGGACAGGACTTTTTTCTACCACATGCTTTAATGAACTCTATCTGATTGTGCAACCCTGTCCACCTAGGCCAGAAGAGGGAAAGAGCACTGCTGATGGCCAACCAGAACAGCTGTGACCGATGCCAAAGGGACAATAGTGTGATTGGTACAAACACAGACTTCCATTTGCATGACAGACTTTCTGTGATTGGTCCAAATGCCCCCTTCTCTGCTGACATAAGTAGGAAGCACCCTCCTGTGTGGCACTCCTTAGCACCGCAATAAACGGGCCTAAGCCACTAAGCCAGGTTTCTCTGATGATTGGTCTTCTAATAGGAGGTCTGTGTGAGACCTGAAACACCAGGGGGCCACACGGGAAAGAAACCAGCAGAGAGCGCGGAGTGGCAGCGACGGAGTAGCAGAGTAGCAGCAATGGCAGAGCAGTTAGCAGGCCTACCTACAGCAGTGGAACAACTACCTGATTGACAGCTGAAGAGAGAGCTCTGATGGTCAGCAAGCCAAGCCGCAAAAGTGGCAGAACAGCCAACTTCACTCGCAGCTACAGAAGAGAGAGAGCAAGCCACATGACCAGCTGATGAGAGCAGCAGAAACTCCAGCAGCAAAGGAGTGTGGGTAGCAGCTTCATGAGACTGGCCGTAGCGACAAGAGACAAGCAGACAGTTTGAGAGAGAGCCAGTGCAGAAACAAGGACAACCCTGGGCCAGCCTGAGAGCTGTAACACTACAGAGCACCACCTGCTGCCCTTTCCTGCCAGCTGCCATTGTGCTCTGCATATAAAAGCCGAAGAAAGCAAAACCTCCCAAAGGTCGCCCTCGCAGAGCCTCTCCTTGTCTGCTGACGATTCTTAGCCCAGTAGAGAATAAGGGCACCAGCTGCCCGATTGGTAACACTCCCGTTCCTAAACACGCTTGGTGGGGACATAACTTAAAATTCATTATGTTCCCAATTCGTATGACTCTAAAGCCTTCTTATGTGACTTGGAATTGTACGATGCCTGAGCTTGCCACCAGGTGGCTCTGATAAGAGCTGGGCCTCAGAAGCAAGCCCCTGGCAGGCCACCTGGCAGCTCAGATAGGAGCTTACCCCTCCCCGCCCTCCCCCCCCCCACAGGCCTTGATATGCTAATGAGCTAAGCCCAAGGTGGTGTTTGATCTGCCAGTGAGCCAGGACCAAGCTGTGAGTCCCGATAAGGCAAAGCTACCCCCAGAATGAAGTGATACAAAAACTGGAAGTTTGGGAATTGTCTCTGGGATGGCCCTACTGTGCTCCCAGGACGAGGCTTCTCTGACCACTGCGTTGATGCTCATCAGCAAGAGAACCTGAGACTCTGTGTGTGGCCCCCAGCTTCAGTGTCCACTGAACTGAACTGAACAGTGGCACTACCACTGAGCCCACACAGGCCCAGCACCAGCCTAGCTGTTGGCCTAGCTCTCAAAGACCCCCTGAGACCTCTGCCAGTACCATCCTCCCAGCCTGTCATAGTTACAAGACTTCAAGATGCGCATGGGTCAAGCCTGAAACTTCCAAATCATCCTCACCAGAGAAGACTCCGCAAAGAAACCTTGCATTTCTGCCCAAATAACTGTTCCCCACTGCTAAGACAGCTGCTTAACTTGTATATTATCATGCTATTATAAGAAATGTTTGTGGGAATAAACCAAGCATATTCAAAAGACAAATCTTGGCTGGACATCCTAATTGCTGCGAATCTTACAGCCCATAGGCAAGGTTCTCTGCAACATTCCTTGAGCAGTTCTTCATAGGACTGATGCAAAGCCAGGACACATGGCATTTTTGAGACGTCCATGGTCTTACACTGGGGGAGTATATGGGGTGGAGGGGTATACAGTCATTTATAATTATGTCATGTGGTGGTTTGAATAAAAATAGTTCCCAAAAGCTCATATATTCAAATGCTTGATCCACAGCTGTGGGTGGAACTGTTTGGGAAGGATTAGTAGGTGTGGCCTTGTTAGAGGAAGTGAGGTTTCAAAAGCCCAAGCCATTCTCAGTTACACATACACACACACACACACACACACACACACACACACACACACACCACCTTGTGAATCAGATGTAATCAATCTCTCGGATACTTCTCTAGCGCCATGCCTGCCAGCCTGCTGCCACACTCTGCTCCATGATGATCACAGACTCTAACACTCTGAATCTATAAGCAAAGGGTCCAATTAAACGCTTTGTTTTAAAAGTTGTCTTGGGCCAGGCATGGTGGCGCGCACGCCTTTAATCCCAGCACTCAGGAGGCAGAGGCAGGCGGATTTCTGAGTTCGAGGCCAGCCTGGTCTACAAAGTAAGTTCCAGGACAGCCAGGGCTACACGGAGAAATCCTGTCTCGAAAAACCAAAAAAAAAAAAAGTTGTCTTGGTCATGGTGCCTCTTCACAGCAATAGAAAGGCAACTAAAACATGCCACACACTAGGACTATTCCAAAGAAACAAAGCACTTCACAAAGAAGAAAACTTTGTTTTTAATTTCTCAAGGATAAATTAGAAATGCTGAGTCATGGGGGTGAAATTAAAATATAGCAAGTGGTAGATGTGTTTGTTCATCAAATTCAAGTTTTGCGATCCTGATGGCTACATATGTAAATATTTCTACCAGTCAGTCTTTGTTCTATGACAAAAAGAATCAGCATCCCAAAAAGGGAAGACTACATCAGCTCTTTTCTCTGCCTTTTAATGAAACATTGTGCTCTGACAGAAAGGATCTGTGATGGAACCAGTTGGGTTTTTTTGTTTTTTTTGTTTTTTCTAGTTTCTAAACAAGATTTAAATGCACTTAAGAAGTACCTAGCTGGCTTAAATATGATCGAGCATAATAATATCTCTGAGTCTCCTATTACTCTAAAGATATTCAAGGACAAGTTAGAGCTGTATTGTTTATAGGGATTGTCTATCTCCATCCAACAGAAACTTGAAGATTTATTTTCCTAATGTCTTTTCTTTGTATGTTATAACTCTTAAAGGGAATAACTGAATAGAAATACAGAGGAGAAATTATAATTGCTTTTATAGCACTACAAATAAAAGTAACACCAGCAATAATGATGCACAAAAAATGTCTCTTTTTTAAAAACTATTGTGAATTTCTCAAAGAACCATGTAGTGAGTATAATTACTTCCTGGGGTAGAGTTATAAGTGAGGCAGACACAGCTGTGAACAAGTTGGACACCAACCAGCCTGTGCTAATCTGAGGGACATACTGGAGTAGAGCATGGTCCCCCATTGACTCACATCCTGTTTGTTCTTGCTTCACAAAGTCTCTCTCTTGCTTTAACCCTTCTTATCCTCGTTTCCTTCCTTTGAAAGTGAGCTATTGCGGATCACCTCCCATTTCACAGGTGTTTGCCACTGAATGCCATGGAATTAGCTGAAGAGCTTTTCCCAAGTATAGATCCCTTAGACTCCACATCAGACCTCTTGAGCCAGGATCTCTGGGGTCGAGTCCCAGCCAGGGTAGCTTTAAAATGCTCTGGTTAGGCATCACTGAACCAAACAACCTGGACTTTAAGCTCATCCTCCATCAAAGGATCACACCCCTGGCTGACTATATAGTTGACCATCTCTAGTCCTCCACTGGACTCTCCAGTTCACCCAGCAGCCTGGCTTGACACATCCCCTCCCCCTGGAACCTCTTCAAACACATATTCCTCTCTGACATATGCTCAAAATTTTCTAAAATTCAAATCCTGCTTCATACCCTGCCTCCAGAAAGCCTTCTCTGGCCAGTTGTGACTGTTCACTGCCAGAAATGTTCCCCAGCCTCTGAGCTGCCATCTGGGATGGGACAGTGATTTGAATGAGAAATGTCCCCAGCTGTGGAGCTGTTTGGGAGTCTTCAGGTGGCACAGCCTTTCTGGAGGAAGTACTGTCAGTGGGAGCAGCCTCTGAGATGAAAAGCCTCAGACACTTCCAGTCCACTCTCTCTGCCTCATGCTTACAGCTGAGGATGTGAGCTCTCAGCCTCCTGGGGCCACACCTGAGTGTTGGTATGCTTGCATCCATACCCAGCTTCCTCATCACAATGGACGCTTATCAGGAGGCATGAGCCAAAATAAACTCTTTTTTCCATAAGTTGCTTCTGTTCACCTTGTTTTATCACAGCAATGATCGATATCAGTGGCTTGATATATGATACATATCAGTGGCTTGATATATGAGATATATATATATATATATATCAGGATATAGAGAATGCTTAGATAGACTCATGTGATTTGAGTAATTTCTTTGGAATGTAAAGCTTTAAACAAATATGTTTTAATGTTCTATAATCTGCTTATAGAGTCCATCGATGCCCCAGGTCATTAAGATATGTCATGAGATATGTCATGTGTGTTCTCAAGCTCTATCACCTTGAACACTTGTGAACCCCAGAAACACATCAGCTGAAGTCACACAGCCATGTAACATCAAGAGAAGGAAAACTAGAGATGCCTTAAAAACAAGTTGGTAGCTATATTAAGGAGGGAAAAGTGTTTGTGTGTGTGTGTGTGTGTGTGTGTGTGTGTATGTGTTTGTGTGTGTGTTTGTGTGTATGTGTGTGCATGTGTATGTATGTGTATGCGTGTGTATGTGTATATGTGGGTGTATGTATATGTATCTATATATGTGTATGTATATGTATATTTGTGTGTATGTGTGTATGTGTATGCGTGTGTGTATATGTGTACGTGTGTATGTGTGTATATGTGTATGTGTGTATATGTGTACGTGTGTATGTGTGTATGTGTGTATGAGTATATGTGTGTATGTGTGTGTTGTTGCTGCTGCTGTTATTCTCCATCTTTATGCAATGCTTGCCATAAACAAACCCTGTGGAAGAAAAGCCCAACCACACCATCCACACGTGATAAGAAAATGCTCTCCAGTGGACAAGAAATGGCTGGTTTTGCTTTCCGGGAAGTTAGTAGGAGGTGAGATAGTAAAGTTAGCATGACAACAGCCTCAGGAAGGGAATGATGGACTAAGAAAATGCTGGTACCAAATCATTTCTCTGGAAATCTTCTAGATTCTGTTTTGAGATGCTTGAAATCCAAAGTCATCAGACATAACAAGACTTCCCTGCTAATCCCATACAGGTTTATGTCGCACTTCCTACCTTGCCTCCTGTGCCTTACTTGTTGAATTTCAAGAAAATTTAAATAAACTTCAGATTATTTGTTGTGAAATGTCAAGTGTATGTGAAAATGTTTGAATAGGTTCTAAGTCTCCAGAAAAATGCAAATGGGTCTTATGTGTGTAGTAAACATATCCTACTTTTAGATAAATAAGTGAATAGTATGCTTCTGACTAAATTTTAACTTAACAGTAAGTGTGGATCATATAAAAGTAGCTTCATGTTCTATTATTGAATTAAAGGTCTTTACTAAATAGAACATGGAAAGAAAAATAAATAAATAAAAGAAAATGCTTACCATAAACCCTGTCAATACACTAATAGACTTTAAGGCCTAACCTCCTATGGCTACCTATGAAATTATAAATAGCAGTTAAAAGAAGTAAATAAACTCAGGAACGGGCAGAAGAGATGTAAAGGCAGGACATGGGCACCTCAAGCCCTCTGAATACCAAAACCAAATGTGTTAACTTATGAATGATAAAGCAAAGATGGGTGAAAGAAAAGCCACCTTCCCTGACCTTCTCGCAGCTTCTCTGCTTTTTAATTCAGTGTTTCTGATCATTGATCCTATATGATGCATGTCCACCTGTCATTTATAGAGATCACAGCCACACACTCCTAGCTGCATCTGGAAACGTGAAACAGGAGTTGTACCTTCAGCGGCCTCCTCTCAGCCTCCAAGAGGCCTCCTCCTCCTCGGCCTGTTTAGATTTGGATATAAACATTCTATGCCTCAAATTCTAAACTTAGGGGGACCTAAATGCCATATCTGGAGGTCCTTAGCAAAGCAAGTGAACTAAACATGGCCTTGCCAAGTCATCTCCCAAGAAAAGGAAAACAATGTCTGCCACCTCTGAAAAGCCAGTCAGGCAATAACAAATTCTGGACCCACACAATGACAATTCCTTTGTTCCTCCATGACACAAAGCACAGGCACCACTTTCAAAAAAGTAACACAGTTTGCTTCCCTTAAAAGGGAGCATGTGGACTTGGTAGTGGTGGTGGCACATGACTTTATTCCAAGCACTTGAGAAGCAAAGGCAGGTGGGTCTCTGAGTTCAAGGCCAGCCTGGTCTACAAAGTGAGTTCTAGGACAGCCAAGGCTACACAGAGAAACCCTGTCTCAAAAAAAGGTAGGGGGTGCACATGAGTACAGCCCTACATAGTCCCTTATCAAGAGCATTGACCAATTTCTTATGGGTGTGAGTCGTATGTGTACCAGTCCATTAGCCAAACTATATAGTCAAGCTATATAGAAGACCAAGAGACCCATGAAAGCCAAGAGTGATGGCTTGTTAGGGTTTTCCCTATAATGAAAAAAAAAATGTGTGGGGGTGTGAGATATATATATATATATATATATATATATATATATATATGTTGGGAACAAAAAAAAAAAAAAGAGGGGGCTGGGGGAGCCCGGGGAGAAGTTGAGAGGAAAAAGATGCCTACGTCCCGCCAGAGTTTCTCTATTCTCTGGTCAGTCAGGCGTGGGAAGGCTGCTTCCTACCCTATCCATCCCTGGGTGGGCATTCCTCTATCCCACTCTTCAGGGGGTGGTCAAGGGGCAGCCCTGCCTGGGAACCCCCCTGGAGCTACTTTGTTAAGCCACCAGGGTTGCTGGAAAGAGGGAATAGGGGAAGAAGTTCCCAACATTGACCAGAGTGCACAGCGGGCCTTGATGGAGCAGAGCAGAGACTCTATGGTTTAAGAGCTTTGTTATAAAAATGCAGGGAGAAAGAGAGAAGGGAGGGAGGGAGGGAGGGAGGGAGGAGAAGGCTAGAGAGAGAGAAGAGCGAGGGTGAGAGGTAAAGGAACAAAGGGAACAAAGGAGCGAGGGTAAGAGTGAGAGTGAGAGAGCTGGTGGGGCTGGACACCTGAACACCCCTTTTTATGGTCTTCACTGTTGCTAGGTAACTGGGGAGGAGTTTAGCCTGAAGGTCAGAAGCTTGGGCCATTGCTTACGTGACTACTGACCATGCTTCTCTTGTGGGGGCTGTGGGAGGTGGTAATTTAGGCAAGGGCTGGAGTTCCAGGAGCATGAGGGAACGCCTACCATGTCATGAGTGTGAATTATGACCATCAGGGTTCAGACCTCAGCTCGACCAGCCTGCAATATTCCCCATACACACACACACACACACACACACACACACACACACACACACACACACACATATATATATATATATATATGAAATATGGTGCCAGGATTAAAGGCATACACCACCACACCATCAGGTATCAAGAAATCTGGATATGACATGAAAGGAGAGAAGAGAGGAGAAGAGATCTAAAGAGAGCTGGAGGGGGAACAAGGGAAGATTAACGGGTGTTAGAAAGGCCAAACATCACATTTTCTCTCATGTGTACGAAAGCAGAAGGAGGACTATTTGGGGAGGACGGATCATCAGAAGGAGAACGAGAATCGGGGGAGGTGGTGGTAGGGTAACGAAGAGCAAAGTAAAATGATATATGCGTATGAAAATATCACAGCGAAGCCCATTGTTTCATAATCTACCATCATTTCTAAAGGGAGAACAAGGAAGATTGAAGATGATATACTACTGGTAGTTCATCTTTAACTCCAGCACTGAGGCAGGAGGACTGTGAGTCCCAGACGACCTTCAGATTCATAGAAAAACCCTGCTTCAAATAATAAACCAACACCAACAAGACAGATTAAAAACAGCCCCTTCTGTCTCCGCGAACCTCACCAAGCCATAAAGAGGACCCAGAATGGGGCAGAGACAAAAGCAAATGGAAAGGAAACCTAGGCGGCAGTGGGGGGGGGGATAAGCTAAGAAAGCTGACCCCTCAACAGGTCCCTGGGAGGGGGCTGCGTGTAGGGCTTGAGCACAGGGGTCTGCATGAAACTCTAAGATACAGTTGGATCCCAACCCTTCCTTCACCCACTGCTGCTCTCCACTGGCCTCTGTTAAAGGCCCAAGGCTGAGTTTGGGGTATAAAACACTGAGGTACTGGGTGTGTTGGTGAAAGATAGCATATTAAAGCATACATAGCGGGTCTCTACCCTTGAGAGCCACCTCTACTACCCAGACCTGCTTCGACTCACCTCCATATACTATTAGACAGACATTACCCTGTAGACAGGATACGGGAGGCATCTTTCCTGTTATAAGCTGGTCCAAAGATAATTAGATCTAAAGACACTGACAATAAGAAAGCTCCACACAGAAATGTTCCAGCCAGATCACTTCAGTGGGACCACCTTCAGCACCTTACCCAGCACATGTGAATCCCCGCTAAGCATAAGGAAACCCCTCTCAGACATAGAAAGAGGCGTAGGACCACTGGGTCAGGTGAAGGAAAGAGGGGTCAGAACTAACCAGCAAAAACGCCAACAGAGAGGAGGCAGGGTTTACAGGAAGATAAAAATAGATCCTAAAACTTCCCCCATGTGCTAAGGAATTTAAAATAACATGGCAGAAAGCAAATCTCAATAGTAACAAGTTAACATTGAAAAAAAGAAAAGAAAAAAAAAAAATCTCTCAGAATGGCAGCCAAAGATTCTGTGGGAAACTGGAGAGAGAAGAGAAAGAAAAGGTAAGAAAACAAAAAAAACAAGACTGTTCACGAGCTCCAACATCTGAAAAGAAAGATTTAGCATAGTGGGTTGCTCTCTGCTCATTTTGTGAAGAAAGGAGTCATTGAGAATTTCCAAGATAGCAGACATGGGGCTGAACACTGAGCTAGCCCTGTGTGGCCCCCAGTGCAACAGTTGCAAATAGAAGCATACTCTGAAATTTTACTCCATTGTGAGTAAGGGATAATACTGCAGATGTTCTGGGAAAAGAGGGGGTCAGCAAGTTTCAAAAAATAAAGCATGAAAATAAGAGAACAGAGTCATACATTGTGGATCCGACCAGAATCCCCAGACTCGCAAGAGGGTGGGGCAGAAGGACCCCTTGAATCCAGAGCTTAGGCTACCCTGGACAACAGAGCAAAACCCTACCTCAAAATAAGTCAGGAAGACGTTGGATTTCTTCTCAATTGCAGCACTGGGAACTTGAGAATAAGTGTGCCTGGAAAAATGTTTTGTAATCCAGACTTTATATAGTCAAGCTAAAATGAAGTGTGTGGGCAGAACAAAGACATTTATAGACATGTAAGATCTCCAAACACTTCCTATGCAACCTTTCTGGAGGCGGTGCGAAGCATTAAAGGATGCGTGCGTCCCACCAAAATAAGAGGATTGGCAAAGAAAAAGGTTCTGAATCCAGGAGACAGGGAGCCAGAAGGCATTAGCTGAGGGGTGGGGGCGGGAGCATGCTGGGATGCTGGAATGTTCTGAAAGACCCACAAATCAAAATATTTGCTCCCCAGTCAAGTGCTATTGGGAGACGGCAGAAGCTTTAAGATGGGGGACCTCGTGGGAAGTCTGCAGGTCACTGGGAACATGCACTCAGGAGGAACCCCAACTCCTTCCTTCTCTGTGTGTCACACGCTGACCATGATGTGGAAACTTCTACTCTGTCTTGCACACTCACTGTGACCGTAGACCAGAGGCCCAGAAGCAAGGGATCTGTAAAGAGCATGAACTGGCAACACCCCCACTGTGCGCCCAAATCAACCTCCTCTCCTTAGACGCTGACTGTCTTTGATTTGTTACAGTGACGGAAGGTTGTGTAACATGGTGGGGTGTTACCTGCCTGGGTTACAGCTGGTCAGGACGCTCCGGGATCATCAAGACAATAAGACTGAGAGAAATGTGTCATGTGTTTAGACACTAAGACCAGATCAGTGTCCTGGCTGGATTTGTCACCTTTGATACAAGACTAGACGCATCTGAGAAGAGGGAACCTTAACGGAGAATTAGCCTCCACAAGACTGTCAGGCCTGTGGGACATTTTCTTGATAACTAAGACAGAAGGGCCCAGCACACTGGTAAAGGGGTGGCCACTTCTGGGCAGATTTTAGATGGAAATGGAGCTAAACGAGGTATGAGAGGCAAGCCAGTAAGCAGTGCTCCTCCATGGCCTCGGCTTCAGTTCCTGAATCTAGGTTCCTGTCTTGAGTTTCTGCCCTGCTTCCCTTGGTTATGGACTAGAACATGCAAACTGAAATAAGCCCTTTCCTCCTCAATTTGTGCTTGGCTAGCATATTATTACATCAATAGAAGGCCAAACCAACAGGGGCTGGAGAGATGGCTCAGCGGTTAAGAGCACTGACTGTTCTTCCAGAGGTCCTGAGTTCAATTCCCAGCAACCACATGGTGACTCACAACCATCTGTAAAGGGATCTGATGCCCTCTTATAGTGTGTCTGAAGATAGCGACACTGTACTCACATGCATTAAATAATCTAAAATAATAATACTTGATGATGATGATGATGATGATGATGATGATAACCAAGACAGGCAATAAGGGGGTGACTTAGAAGCAAGCATAAAGAAGGTAATCATCGGGCTAGAGAGATGAGTTCAGTTCCCAGCACCCACACTGGTGACTCACAACTGTCAGTAACTCCAACTCCAGTGTATCTGACGCCCTCTGCTGGATCCTATGAGCACCTGCACTCTTGAACACATGCATGGGAAAAGTGCATACTAAAGTAGGGATCATAATGTCTAAGAACATCCCAGCCCCTAGAGAACTGATTTTAAGAGTTGAGCCAAGTTTGCATAGTTACTGCTGTTAAAAACCCCCAAGATATGTGAGTTGATTTTTCAAATTTGCTCTATTCCCAGTTAGCGCTCTCTCTCTCTCTCTCTCTCTCTCTCTCTCTCTCTCTCTCTCTCTCTCCCTTCCTCCATCCCTCCCTCCCTCCCCCCACCCACCTCTGTCCCTCCCTTCCCCATCCTTCTTCCCTATTTCTTGCAGATAAGTATGTAATCTCTCAGCTGCTGCTCCAGCACCACGCCTGCCTGTCTGCTGACATGATCCCCCCCCCATGGTGATCATGGACTCTAACCCTTTGGAACTGTGAACCCCATTAAATTCTTTCTTCTATAAGTTGTCTTAGTTATGGTGTTTCTTTGCAGCAAGAGAAAACTGCCCAAGATACGTTCTTGCTTAAGTGTCTTCTGTATGCACTTCTTTAACTAGCCAACGTGCCCTGAGGAAGAAGTGCCCCTTCCACAAACTCCCATACTTGCACACTTGTAGAATAATAGCAACAAGATTAGCAGCTGGCCCCACTGCTGTTCCAAGTGCTACACACTTCTAGGCAGACTGTCAGAAGATTGCCTCAGCAACTCCTTGAATGACTTCATATTAAACAGTCCTGGCTGTAGGAACGCCTGGTTTCTAATCAACTGCGAGATACTATTCCAGTGAAAAGAACTCCTGCCTGATTAGAATTTTAAAAGCCAGGAGACCAGAGATCACTTATTTTTGAGAGAACAAAACAGTGACTCCATCTGCCATGGCGAGGAACCCACAGGCTAGCTGTTCCTAACCATGAGAGAGACTAATGATGCAAATATGCCATTAAAATGGACCCCCTAAGGTAAAACCCCACATAACGTCAGTACATGTCCAGGACGGGACACATGGAAAAGCCGCCACAGAAAGTCCTGTCTACGATTATTTTTTAATGGAAACTGTCCAGAAATCTTCCCTCATTAGAATGTGGTTTATGTGAATACTAGATAGGAATACGTAACAGGGACACACAATAACCGGGTGACTTGTAAAGACAAATTATCTGAGTGGGAAATGCAAGTTAGAGAAAACACAGACCCTACGCTTTCATTTTGCACAGTCTAATGACGTGCAAAACTATGCCACAGATTGTTTCAGGAATATAGCAAACAAACAAACAAAAAAATGGTGTTTGAAAAGGAAGCAAACCATAAACTCAAAATTCAAGAGATTGGTAGTACCTGAGGACGAAGATGGAGTTCTGAAGGACTTAGGGGCAGGAGGTAATGCCCAACACATAGTCTCCTCTATTTGGAACCTACACGCATTGCATCTCACAACTGTTCTTCATGAATATCTAATCAAAGTGATGAAATGGGGTGGTGACTAGGGGAATGCATGGTGACTGACTGCCTCGGCTCCCCTCTCTTCTTCTAATTCTTATCTCACTGGAAATATTTTTTTAAAAAAAAATTAAAGCAAAAGTGAGCAGTGGTTTTCTTGCTAATCAAATGAGTGCTGATAGGCTGAAGAATGTCATATGGTAGGATTTAGGGTCTATTCTAAGTCAAAGAGAGGCAAGGACCCCAACCCTGGTTCCCACCAGGTTCATTAGACCAGCTTAGCTAAAGAGACTTCTGGGCACGGTTCTCTTCCTCCAACTGATCAGTCCTGTGGTTGTGTGTCTAACTAGAAAGTTGTCCTGTGAAAACCTTGAGACAAGTGGAAGTCTATGCAGGAAGGACTAACAATAGGGCTGTAGTGGGTTTTGCACTGTAGCATACTCTGCATGATTCAGGTTGTGCGTATGACACATACGTGTGTCACATAGCAGGCAGAAGGAAGCAAGACAGGGTCTTCTCAATGTCTGTTCTTAGAGGATGCTATGACCCCAATAATACGCAACCCCAAGTCAGTTTGAAAGCCACAATAAGAGCCACAAACCGAAGAATATTGCAGTAGGGCTAACATGGTGGCCATGAAGGTCTGGCACTGGTCTGTCTGTAGTCTCTCCTTCTTTCTGTAGTTCTCTCCCTCTTTCTATAACCTTGAAGCCGCTTGGAAGACAAAGGGAGAAGCAAAACATTCAGAGCTGTATTATTTCACCTGGAAAGACTTCAGAGAAGTGGCATCCAGTCAAATTTCTAAGTTAATTAAAATTACTTTTTTTTTTTTTTAAAGGCAGAAGGTTAAGCAAAAACTAAGCTGTTGCTGGCGTTCTGTGAAGCAAGTGAATGACAAAAGGCAGAGGAGAAGGGAAAGGGGGCGTGGCTTGATCTCAACAGTGTTGGACATAGGAAGAGAATGAGATATGCGATAGCACTTTATCAGTTCAGCCATTAAGCATCTACTGTGTGCCAAGCATGGGGACTACATCTTAGTAAAGAAAAGCAAGATGTATATTGGTGCTGATTGATGTGAGGGAGAAGTGGGAGCTGCCACAAAGACTGAGAAAAACCTTTTCAGGGGAGCATGATATACCGCAAGGCTCTGAAAGGTTGGCAGCCAGAGGAGAGAGTCTTGACAGTGGCAGATTCGGTGCTCACAGTCCTAGGAAGACAGCACACGCACACGCACACGCACACGCGCGCATACACACACACACACACACACACACCCATAGAGGGGAGGGAGGGGCTGAGGATAGTGAGTTCTGGCTTCATATGCTGCCTGATTCAAGGCCCAGTAGAAAAAAAAAAAAAAAAAAAAAAAAAAGTACCTACTCCTATCTTTGCAACAAAATTTGAAATGTACCCACCCCACTTGTTTCCCATAATGCACTGCACCCTTTCGGTGTCGTTCAGGTTGTGCGGTCTGGCGCCAATAGGACCATGGCTCTGGGTCTACCATCTGACAGCGAGCATTTAAGTCCTCATTACGAGTTTCCTTACAAGGAGAAATACACCAGGGAAAGACGTGGTTCACAGCTCAGGTTCCCACCCTCGAAACCCACAATTACATACCATGCCCCAACCCATACCTATGTGCCCCGACCGCTGAAAGCTCTATTTTGGGGAATCTGTTTTACTGCCTGCCATTGTAGAGAAAAACCTCTGATGAGATGAATCAGCTGAACTTTTTAGATTTCCAAATCTGCTCACACTGGGTCTCAGGGTCATGTGGGATGAGGACATGGCTGCGGCGGCGGGGGGGGGTGGGGGGTGGGGTCTGCTCCAGTGATGCTACTCTGGTTCTCTGAAACAGAATCTGTCAGAAGCCAGTTGAGATGTCTATGTCAAGGTATTGTTACACATTTATTTGAGCTATAATTATTCCTTCTTACACTCAGAACCCAGTCTGGTGTCAAGCAAAATGGGACAATTCCCCTTAGGCACACGATCTCAGCAGTTAGTGGGGTACAGCAAGATAACCCTAACATCTGGTGCTTAGAAGAAAGTCTGAAGCTCACGATAAATCCTCCAACCTTGAATCTGACTTTACCAAGGCAAACCAAATGGGGACGCCTACACCCAACTCTATTCAGTGCCTCTGGTCATGTGGGTCCATTGTGTAACTTCTTATTCTCTTCAAATTGGCCTTTAAGTTCTCCTTCCACTCTGAGCTCACCAGGATGAAAATGCTGGGTTGTCAAAGGGAATCGAAGAGTGGGAAGCCAAGAAACTCTACAGTGTGACTTGACTCAAGGTCTGTAGGAGTGGTGAGGGCCACTCCATCTAGGGGAGGTGCTTTGGAAACAATAAAGGAGTCTTTTCCTCAAAAGACTAGTATCAGAGCTGAAGCTAAGTCGTCGCCTATTTTTGTCATCTTTAGAATAAGGAAAAGGTCTAGAGAGATGCTCAGTGGATAAAGCCCTTCCCATCCAAGTGTGAGGACCAGAGCAAAACTAGACATCACAGTGCACATCAGTAATCCCAGTGCTCCTACAGCAAGGCGGGAGACAGAGACGGAAGAGCCCGGAGAGCGCGTGGGTCAGCTAGCCCGGCATCCTTGGCGGCAAACAGTAAGAGGCCCTGACTCAAAATGGAAGATGAGAATTCATAGTCAGGGTTGGCCTCCTACCGCTATATCTCGATATAGTTTGTACATGCTTCTACTCTTACATGCAGCTATGTGTGCATGCATGTGCACATGTACACACACAGGGGGTAGGGAGAGAGAGGGAGAGAATGTGTGTTTAAAGATATTAGACTGCATGGGGTACAAACCTAGAGTCCCACTGCTTGGGGACCTGAGGAAGGAAGATGGTGAACTTGAGGCCAATCTATACAATATGAGACTATCTCAAAAACAAAACATATATATTGCTATTGCTATTGCTTGAGATCTAGAATGTCCCTCAAAGACTCATGTACTAAGGTTTAGTCCCAGGGTGTTGAGTGGTAGAGTCTTTAAGAAGGAGGGCCCAGTGGGAGGTCTTCAAGTCATTAAGGACATGCCCTTGAAGAGGCTTGTGGGACCCCAGCCCCTTATCTTCCTCCTGTTCTTGTACCCTAGCTACGGGGTGAACGGCACTGCTCTAAAAATCACTCTTTGCCATAATGTGTTTGCAACCAAGAGCAAACAATCATGGACTGAGCCCTCTATAGCTGTGAGCCAAAAATAACCTTTCCTCTTCACAAACTGGGTATCTGTTACAGTGACAGAGAGGTTACTAACAAAAACCTAATGATCTTCTACCACACTCTGCCAACTGTACCTAGGACACAGAGGGGCTTTGGGAACTTTGATTGACAGTGAAGGGCCAATGGCCATCATCAGCACTTGCCTGTTTACGAGAGTTCTGGAGAAGTCAGACCCCTGGATGCATAGACCTGGACTGCACAGTACAAGACACAGCTCAACACAAGAGTGATCGGGGTCCCATTCTATCAAATCAAGTGTAAACTACTTCTTACATATTTGGGCCCACCTGGGTGCCCCCATCAGAAAACATGCAGTCGCCCCGTGTGTTTTGTTGAAGATTCTTTCCTATCTGTGGGAAGACACTGGAGACGCCACTCACAGCAGAGACGTGAAGGGAGCAGATGGCCGTGAAGTGGGAGGCTATTCTCAACCCGGGGCAACAGGAAGGCTGGAAGGCAGAGCCCAAATTTAGTTTGAAACCTGGTGCCCAATGGTGCAGATTTAGAAATTCTCTTGAACCATCTGTTTTTTTTTTTTAAATAAACACCTGTCTGTCCAGTCCTAGAATGGGAGGGGCTTAAAGTCTTAGCCCTCTACCCCTACGCCTAACACAGCATCTAGTACCATCCTTGGTGCTTCGTGGCCGAGAAAGGGGCTCAGCCATGGAAGAACCCACACGATGGTTCCCAAAGGCCTCAAAGGTCTGCGCCATCCTTTTTATTCTGACTTTTCTTTTGCTGTTCTTTTTCTTCAGTGTTTGAGGTCTGAGGCGACCACGCACGCATGCGCATGCGCACATGCTCGCACAGCAGTAAAAATGTTCCTGTCTTTCCACTTTCTAGCATCTTCCCTTCACCTTCTCTGATGCTGGTACAATTCATCTGCGATCCATAAAGTATCAACCCCTGTACCCTCCATGTAAAGTCACCTCTCTAAGTATTATGGAACACAGTGTCCCTACCGTCAGACTCTCGGCACTCCACACCTCCTTCACACCCATCACATGGTCTTCAGACCTCCCCCACAACATTTGCCACGAGCTACTTGTCTTAGTTAGGGTCACTATTGCTGCAAGGAAACACCATGACCAAAAGCAAGTTGGTGAGGAAAGGATTCTTACACTTCCACTTCACAGTTCACCATCAAAGGAAGTCAGGTCAGGAACACAAGCGGGGCAGAAACCTGGAAGCAGGAGCTGAGGCAGAGGCCTTGGAGGGGAGCTGCCTACTGGCTTGCTCCTTGTGGCTTGCTCAGCCTGCTTTCTTTNCTTTTCTTTTCTTTTTTAATTTATTTATTATTATTATTATTATTTTTTTTATTTTTTTTTATTTTTTATTTTTTTTTGGTTTTTCGAGACAGGGTTTCTCTGTATAGCCCTGGCTGTCCTGGAACTCACTTTATAGACCAGGCTGGCCTCGAACTCAGAAATCCAC
>NC_034594.1:153508626-153518326 GCF_900095145.1 Mus pahari | reverse complement strand
ATAGAAACCCTGACTAAGACAACATTGATGTTAATTTTTCCAGAAAATACCTTAATTATCATAGAAATTATGTCCTCAGTGATTCTGTCAAATGAGCTGCCCCTCATTGTCACAGCCATTAAGTCTATTCCTGGAGTCCCCTTTCCCCCAAATCCCCTCCCCCGCTGTGCTCAATAGCGGTTTCTGTTCCTCTCTTTTTAGGACAACCTTCAGTCATTCTCTCCATTCTCTATGCCCTGAAGTCAACCCAATCCCTCTCTGTCTCTTCTTCTAAGACCCGCCCACTCTGTCACTTTGGATGACAGATGGGATCCGACATGTCTGACGATGCTCCTTGTAGGATATGTCATGAAAATGAGAGGAAGGTAATGTGAGGGGGCAGAGAGCATCCTTACACCTCACCTGCGTGGCCCTGGGAGAGGAAGGAAAGCAGACTGCCTAGGGAGAGGGTGGGGCCACTCTTCATTCTAGGGCAGTCCGTGGGCTAATAGGGAGCAGTCCCACAGCCTGCAGAAATGGGTGGCTTTAATGTTCCTGCAGCATTTAGTCTGGGACAGCCTGGGGGAAGCATCGCCTCCAGAGAAATGGAGAAACAGACTTTGCAACATAGATACTGGGTCAAAAGGAAAGACAAAGACACAGAAAGAGAGGGAAACTTGGCTCCTGCCCACACCATTCCCCGGAACCAGTTCCAGCCAGCCTATAACTTAAAAGTATGAAAATCAAAAAGTTTTAAGAAAACACAGAATTTATGATGGAAAAGAAACCCTATAAAGCAAGAGACAAGTAAGTTGGAATATATTAAAATGAAGACATTTTGTTTAGCAATATCAGGAACCTCTGTTTGGGGGCTGGAGAGATGGCTCAGTGGTTAAGAGTACATGCTGCTCTTCCAGAGGTCCTGAGTTCAGCTCTCAGCAGCCAGTGGTTTAGAACTGCCCAGAACTCCCAGTTTAGGAGATCTGATGCTCTCTTCCGGCCTGTTTGTGAAATCAGCATATACAAAGTATAGACACACACGCACATAAACGGGCAGATTTCTGAGTTCGAGGCCAGCCTTGTCTACAGAGAGTTCCAGGACAGCCAGGACTATACAGAGAAACTCTGTCTTGAAAAAACAAAATTAATTAATTAATTAATCTTTAAAAAGTGCAGGAGCCAGTTCTAACACATGTAACTCAGAAAAGATGCTCACATTTAAAATCCCACTAAAAGCAAATTAAAACTTCGAAACAGCAGAGAACCCACTATCTAAAAGGGCAAGAGATTTGAAGAGGTGTTCACAAGAGAAAGGACAGAAATGACCACCAAACATAGGCAGGTGTTGGACACCATCTATGGCAAAGACACACCCCCAAACCACAGTGAGGTTGCACTGCTTGCTCCTTGCATGGCTGACATCAAACATAATGCACAAAATGCAACAGTAGTTTACCTGTGCAAACAAGACTGTGCAGAGGTAGGAAAACTGCTCCCAGTACCAGCGACTAAGCTGAATACCTCCTCCCAACTTGTGAGCCAGAAACTCTACTCCTGTAGAGTACTGTGGAAGTATGGAGAGGTGATACAACACAACTACAAAATGCCCAGGAAAGATACATGCAGGAATGCTACAGTAGCGTTATCCATCATTGCTGTTAAGAAATAAGCGGCTAGTAGGAGGGTCGCAGAGAAGAAATACACTGGGGTATGTTCCTTCTCTGGCACACAATAGTAGCATGGAGTGTACCAAAGCTGGCATAACAGTGTGGGTGAATTTCACGATACCATATGGTGTTGTAACCAAAGTTCAAAACCAGATGAAACAAAAATATAACGTTTAGGGAGGCACACTTAAGTGGTGAGACTATTGGGAAAACAGACGGATATGATGATCATTTAAAGCAGATACTTGTGGCTTTTAGGCAGGCGGGATGTCCTCGGATGCTGGCAGGGGTTGGGTCTGGGTGCCGGTGGTGCTGGGGACTGAAGCCAGGGCCTCAGACACTCTAGGCATGTGCTCCGCTATGGAGTCCAAGAGTCTGCTTTTGATCTGAATGTCTATCCAATAACAATGTCAAACTTGCTGTTACATTTTATACATTTTTCTCAACTGTGGATATGTTTTACAACTTTAAGGGGAAAAAGGAAGAAAGGAAGGAGGGAGAGAGACAGAGAGGGAGAGACAGAAGGAAGGAAAGAGGGGTGGGGAGGGAGAAAAAGGAAAGGAGGAAGGAAGAGGGAGGGAGGGTAGCAAGGCAGGCAGATTTGGCTCCTGGCCCTAAAAGTTCCCATGTTCCAACACAGGAAATAGATGGTCAGTCATAAACAGGTTAGTTTCATAACATGATAACCCATGTTTGTCTTTCATAAAATGAACTAGAGAACAAAAGGGGATTGTTAGTAGATAGGGTTTGAGGCAGAACTGTCTATCTAGAACCTCAGCTTACATAATGGTGACATTGCTACCCAACTAGGGGAGGTGAAGGTTGTCCCCTCCCCTGCTTACCTGCCCTGCACTGGGAATTCCAAGGACAGGTGCAGTTGTGACTCACCCAGGCAGATGCAACTGAGGGCTGATTGTGCCATGGTTCCTTCGAGGCTGCCTTCTAAAGGTTGACTTCAGTACATTGATAATTACCAGGTAAACCAGCAGGCACTTTTTCATTCAAAGGCATTTATTTATTAATTAAAACAACATGCAAATGTTAACATTTATTAATTATTTTGCTAGCTCACAGCAATATAATTAACTGACTTCTAACAGCTAAAATCGCGACTGCCATCCTCGAGAAATTGCAACCGTCAGTAAGTGAATACCTGAGTCAAGAGAGCTGTTGTCATTTGTGTCTCTCTCACCACATGTCAACCCAGCACACTCACCCCACCAACTGCACACTTCGTCCCACCCATGGCATGTGCCACTGTCATCAAGGGGGATCATTCCCACCTGGGCCTTTCCAGGCAGAGAGCATGCACCAGCAGGGACATTCAGAGCATGGCTTAGGGTCCCCAGCCCGCGTGATGAAGTTAACTATCTTCCGGCTCTCCACTGAAACCCAGGAGCTGTGTCCCTTTGACCTCTGTGATGCCACCGAAGCCATCAGATTGAGAGACTTGCCCAGCCTCCTAGAAGATAGGAGAACACAGAGAGAGGAGTTCAGCTGACTGCCAGCAGCCACTACCAGACAGGGGCCAACATCCGATGACTACAGCCACATGAGTGATCCATCAGAACTCTGCCTCTATTGACAGCAGTGAGGCTGTCAATAAGTCCTGCATGCCTTTCCTATGACGTGGAGTGGAGGTCACGGCATTACTTTTTCCATAATGACCACAGCAAGGACTAAGCAGGATCACGGCCACCATGTCCTGGGGTACAGCTGCTCAGATGGAAGAACACCAGTGACCGTGGATGCGTCTCACTAGAGGACCCCAATAGATGGATGAGAATTGGCTGGGGACTCCTACCCCTCCACCTCACCCGAAGGACAGATGGATGGACGGAAGAGGTCCCGTGAAGAGATTTTCTCTGGGAAAAGCACTACCTGAACCTCAGTGGGGGAAGGGAGGGAGTGTTCCCTGTCTCCTCACATCTGCTAGGACTACACCTTCTGAGCTCCAGTGTACACTCCAGGTTGTGCTGACATCGCACCGGTGTCTAAGAAAGCTAGAGTATCTGAGAGCAAGGCTGGGCAGGGACATAAAGCTTGCCCCCTCTAAATGGAGCAGAAAGGGTATGCAGACAATGACCCCTGGCCTGGGGCTGTTTCAGCTTCCTGAACTCAGGAAGATCACTTGGAAGGTGACGTAGCTCCCAGGTGGAGAAGATACGGGAGAACTGCAGATGGGGGGGGGGGGGGGGAGGGCAGTGGCCGCTGGGGGTCTAGAGAGCAGCTCCACACCCAGAGACGCTGCCTCTACAAGGGCATTTGAGGGAATTCATAAGAAATGCATTCAGATAGCTATGGGTTTCAGAGAGTGGAAAGCCAGCCAGCTCAGAATAACCCCTGGGAGATAGATGCTCCTATTATTACGTCCAGACAAAAAATAGACACGTGGGGACCTTAACTGGTTGGCCTGAAGTCAACACATATGACTCCCAAATGGATTCTCCACCTCCAGGTTCTTCCAAACTGTGATAGCCTGCACGGTAAAAGAAAAAAGCAGCCACACAAGGCCGAGACCAGATGACACAGAGGCTAACAGGCCAAAGTATAAGCCAGGTGAGGTAGTTCATACCTGTAACCCCAGCACCCAGGAGCTAGAGGCAGGAGGATTGCAGGTTTAAGGCCAGTCTTAGCAAGGTACTGTTTAAGGATAAAAAGGAAGAAAAATTTAAAACAAACAACAGTGAATACACATGCCAATGTGACCCTCATCCAGGGAGGAAACCTATCAACATCCCATGAGGACAGGCAATAAACTGAAGCCTCTGGGGCGTGGAGCAGGGTGGGTGGGGCACCTTACCTCAGCACCAACACACCCTGCCTACTTACTACCCTGACTCCAGTTAAAACCCACAGAAGCCAATGAGCAAAGCCATCAGGACGACCCCTACCTAGTGAGACAGTCAGTATTCTCCCTCTAGAGAGCCAACCGTAGCTCCCTATAGCTATGACAACCCTGGGAAGGAACATGTTTCAGTAAGTCCCATACACAGCACACCCGTGGACCACACGTCACTCAAGAGAAAGGGAAGAGTCCAAGGCCAGAAGAGAGACTATGTGTGCGCCCATGCGTCTCTGTGTGTATGTTTAGCTCCACGCTAGGAAAGAATACGGCAGACTCGTAATCAATAAATGTTTAATTAAATGTCTACAAAGTGACATGCCAACCTCATTTGTTAAATTATTATTCACACGCATTTCATTCCTTTTGGAGACAATCTGTATTTTAGGTTTCTGTAATTACTTCACACGAATCCCAAGTGTGAATGAGAAATCACAGTAAATTGTGAATTAAATAAGTTGTTCATAGCTAGATCATTGCAAAGGCAAAATTATTTTTAAAAAGTCTTCCAAAATATTTACAGTAAAGAAAGTTATATTTAATGTGGATTTTTTTTTTTAGCCAGATAGGGTGGGGGCCTTCAAAAAGTTCCTAGAAGCTTCAAAGGGGCCTGCCAATGTTGAATAAGGAGAGGAAGATGGGGTGAAACATACTGATGTAACCAGAGTCATGCATGATGCTTTGTTAAACATGCTAGGGGCGTGGCTTGGGGTTAGTTAGGGCACTTGCCTAACACGCTCACGGCCTGAGTTTAATCACTAGAACGCGTGCACACTCACATACACACACACACACACACACACACACAGGTACACGTTGAAACTTTGGCTGTCATTGGCACTTAATTGCTTTGAGCAGGAACCATTTTGTGACTCTGAGCAGAGTGCAGGGTAGGGCTGCCCCATTCAAGGCCTCTCCTATACTTACGCACTTACACGGCTCAACCTCACTGAGCCTTGTCTTCAGCAACTGTAACATGAAGACACTAACTGAAGCCATGTGAGAAGCCTAAGAGAATTAACCAAGCTAATGCGCCTCAGGCCCACATCCTCGGTCTGGCACAGAGTGAGGAGTCTGTTAGCATTGGCTGTTCGTGGAAACTCGGGGCTGTCAAGTGAACAGCATCCCACAGCCTCACGACTGAGCTCTCGTGGCTGATTTTAAGTGAGTGTGTGCACACGCAGAGCTGCTACTTCCGAGCAGCTCTTGCCAGACATGGCCTCGGTGCACCTGCCTGGCAGAAAACACGCGAGAAGGGTGTAAGGTGAAAGCCAGGCATAGGTAAGGTGTAGGTTCAGAGCTAGACATCTGGACACGAGCAGAACGCACTTCCACGGTGGAGTTTCTCATCTGTGCAAGCCCTACACCTGTACCAGTACAGCTTTCTATGGAGCAGGGATTCTCAGCCTGTGGGCCGAAACCCTTTGGAGACCGAATGAGCCTTTCACTGGGGTGGTTTATCAGATACTCGCATTACGATCCATAACAGTAGCAAAGTCACAGTTAAGTAGCGATGAAAATAATTTTATGGTTGGGGGTCACCACGATAAACAGTCGCAACATTAGGAAAGTTGAGAACCACTGCTGTAGATGACTGATGCCTACAGACATAGACACAGGAAACATTTGTAAAACTGATTGGTTAATTCCTCGACAAGCTCAATTGTTGATCTGGGCAAGTGAATACGTGCTATGAATGAAGGAATTAGCCCGATGGAAATCTAGTGTTTCTGAGGCCCAATGAGGACCCAGATCTATTGTCTGGAGTGTGAGGAGTAACGAAAAGAAGGGGTAATAAAAGGAAAAATAAATCTAGAAAAAAAATATAGTATAACTCATTTGCATGAAAAAGTAAGAAAATCCCAACTCTGCTATTGCATGTTTACATGTATAAATAGGTAGGAAAGAAATCCTAGAACAGTAGTTGTTGGTATCAAAAGACCAGTTTTACAGATTGGCTCCAAACTCAGGATATCACACATAGGTAACACTTGTTGCTATGACAACTACATACTTCCCACACTCAACCTGCGAACAGGTTACATCACAGCCTATATAAAAGACAGACCTTTCCCCATTTTCACCCCTTTTTATACCCTTAGTCTTTTTCTCTTTCCCCTCTTTGTCCCCAGTAAAACCTCTTACACATGGAACTGCTTTAGCCTGGTATGCTATGTCCAGATGTGAGCCGCTGTTCTAACAAATCAGTAGTTCTCAACCTTCCTAATACTGTGACCCTTTAATATGGTTCCTCATGCTGTGGTGACCCCCAACCATAAAATTATCTTCACTGCTACTTCATAACTGTAACTTTGCTGCTGTTATGTATTATAATGTATATGTATTATCTGTGTGTTTTCTGATGGTCTTAGGCAACACCTGGGAAAGGGTCACACGACCCCCAGAGGCGACCTCCCACAGGCTGAGAACCAGTAGTCTAGAAAATGTGCATCGAGAGATCTGGGCCTGCCTCTGACAGGAGAGCAGTTTTCTATAGGCAGTCAAAGCAGGGCAGAGGAAGTCAGAGGTCCTCAGAGGGTGCTAACAGCCTAGAGCAACCAGGAACTGTTGGAGACCAGACTGAGATAAACCAGGCCTTCTACATCCCCCATCTGGGAGCCATATAGTTCTTTGTAGAGAGCCAAGTTACCCCCTTTCTTCTCAAGGCTGCTCGTGGAAATCAGCAGATTCTGGCCCTAAACAAACACCTTGGGCTGTAAAGGAGGATCCGTACTTCGAGATAAGCCGCCTGGTGTTCCAGAGCAGCAGCGCCAGGACTCTGAGATAAATCACTGAAAGTTTCAAACCTGCAATCTGCATTCCCCCATTTGTCCTTCATTTTGTTCCTTTTGATCACTCCCTAACCCCTCTCTGTATGCTATAAAACTAGAACCTTATTCTTCATTAAACAGACCGTGACAAAAAGCCGTTGCATGGTCTCCCTCTCTTTCTCACCCATTTCACTTTCAGGTTCGGTCCCCCTGGACCCCATGAAATAACTAGATCCCGCTGGACAGGGATAAGGAACTGCTCCCAAACACACTGGGTCATGAGTGAGCAGTCATGAGTGAGCAGCAAGGGGAGACTGGGTCTGCATCTTACATGATACAGAGCATCACCAGGCAAAGCCGTACAGAAACAACCCAGCTGTCAAGTAAGCTCATGAGAGTCCCTGGGAGCAATGGGGGCAAACATGTCTTCATATTTCTCTCCACCTGAGCGGCTGAAGTGACAGAAATTTCAGTGAGATCTGAACTTCAGCCACCTGTGACCTGTTGTGTCACATCTGAGGGATAGCAAAGCCTTAGCATCCTGTCACTGAGAGTGAGTCAGTGGTATGCCCCCAGGAATCAGAGTCACGTGCCACTGTCTGCATCTTCCTGTACTCAGGCCCTGAGCATCATTCTCTACTGTCATAGTTTGGGCTTTATTACGGTGAAGAGACACCGTGACCAAGGCAACTCTTATAAAGGCAAACATTTAATCGGGGCTGGCTTACAGTTTCAGAGGTTCAGTCCATTATCATCATGGCAGAAGCATGGCAGCCTCCAGGTAGACATGGTGCCAAGAGTTCTATGTGTTGATTTGAAGAAAGCCAGGAGACTGCCCTCTGCAGGCTCTTCCACAGGAGGAGACTCTCTTCCGTTCCTGACAGAGCTTGAGCACTAGGCACCCTCAAAGCCCACCTGAACAGTAGTGACACACTTTCTCCAACAAGGCCACACCTCCTACTGGTGCCACTTCCCATGGGCCAAGCATATCCAACCAAACACCACAATCACTATGTTTAAAGACACATGGTATCTGCTCTCAAGGGGCTCACAGATTCTGGATGGGACAAAGCTGTAATGACAGTCATCGTTCCATAGGCTCCAGCCTCCAAGTGAAGGAAGCAGAGAAGTACAGCGACACGTGGCAGGTGCACCTGACCTGGCTGGAGCAGGGAGCACAAGAGGCCACCACTCTGAGCAGAGGTGTGAAGCTGAGAAGGACGGAGGAGGGGAACGGCTGAGCTGGAAAGGGGAAGCTGAGGTGAATGTCTGAGCTCCAGCTAGCAAGCAGGGATGCAGGCAGAAAAGATTAGTCTCTGATAGGGGCCTGCCACCCAGCTCCCCCGGGAAGCTGTAGATAGCCAAACAAGCAGGGCTCTGCTGTCTGGGAGTGCTCAGATGGGCTCTAAAACAGCCATCATGTTTAGTCTGCCCATTAAACCTGTCCTGATGTGGATTTTTCTCCTTTAACATGCCCATTCCCTCCCCCCTGACTCCCTTCCCCTCGGCTTGAGTTATCAGTACCTACTAATGCTGAGTGGACTCAAACAGGTTCCCAGATCCTTCTTGTTTACAGTACCCAAGCGAGAGCTTATGTCCTGGCATCCCGGTAACAAAGCAGAACAGACCTTCATGTCAGCTGGCAAGTACCTACTTCACGCTTCTCTGTGTAAAGCATTGTGAATACCAAGTAGAATGCTTCTCTGTACATAGGAAATCTCAAGATACCAACCATCGAGAGACAATGAGACTGCTCCTATACAAAGAAGCAAGCAGAGCGAGGCTGGGACAAAAGGGATGGATCCATGGCTGAGTGGCAACTGCAAAGGCCCTCCTGAACTGAAGGCGTAAAACTAGCTCTTAGTCAAAGACGCTGACATTCCCAGGAGATCAGAGACATCTGGATCTACTAGCACAGGATAAGCTCCAGGCTAACCTGGGTAACTGGACTAGCTCTCAAAAGAAAGGGGGTGTGTCTTGACGATTATCTAGCATGTGTGAAGTCATAAATTCAACCTCCAGTCTTCCCAACCACCAAAAATGAAAAATAGATGATTTCTTGGGTCAAACACTAAGTAGACAAAAAAAAAAAACCTTGCTCTGTTGTTACAGACCCAAAGCTGAGTGGGTAAGATTGCCCATCAACATAGGATCCGATTAAGAATGAAAAGACTAGGAGATGGCAAGATGGCTCAGTGGTTAAGAGCACTGATTGTTCGTCCCGAGGTCCCTAGTTCAAATCCCAGCAACCATATGGTTGCTCACAACCATCTGTAATGGGATCTGATGCCCTATTCTGGTGTGCATGACGACAGTGTACTTGTATACATAAAATAAATCTTTAAAAAAAAAAAAAAAAAAAAAAAGAGGACTGGTGAGACGGCTCAGTGGGTAAGAGCACCCAACTGGTCTTCCGAAGATCCGGAGTTCAAATCCCA
>NC_034594.1:153489317-153508601 GCF_900095145.1 Mus pahari | reverse complement strand
GGCTCAGTGGGTAAGAGCACCCAACTGCTCTTCCGAAGATCCGGAGTTCAAATCCCAGCAACCACATGGTGGCTCACAACCATCTGTAACAAGATCTGATGCCCTCTTCTGGAGTGTCTGAAGACAGCTACAATGTACTTACATATAATAATAAAAAAGAAAAGAAAAGAAAAGAAAAGAATGAAAAGACTGAGTAGAAAACTATGGGTGGTGTCCACTCTGGATATCCCAGAAGGGCAGAGCACAAGGGCATCTCTGTGGTGGGAATGAGCATGAACTGGCATCTTCACAGATCAGGGAAGTGTAACCTGACTTGTGAGCGTTCAAGAATAGAAGCTTTGAACTAATGTGTGTAAGTGCTCCTTGAACAAGAACACCACCGATTGCTAACCAGAGATGGATTTGACCACGAAGTTAGATAAAACTTTCATCATAAATTAACAGCAAACTAGAGTCTCTAGAAATCCCTTGTAAAGTGAGGCAGAACTGGAAGAACTTTCTGAGTCAAGAAAGCTGAGGGGTGGGGTAAGTCCCTTGCCACGGTCCATAGCACAACATCCTCACCTCAGCAGTGGTCTACGAAATGAAGAGAAGAACGAATTCATCCATCAGTTCATGGTCAGGGACGCTGAGGTGTGGCTTCTGTTTTATTTTTTAATTATTTATTTTTATGTATGTGTGCCTCCTTGTTTGTATGTACACTATATGCATGCAGTGCCCAGGATGTCAGATCCCCAGGAACTGAAGTTGCAGGCAGTTGTGAACCACTGTGTGGGTGCTGGGAACCAAACGTGGGTCCTCCACAGGAGCGGCAAATGCTCTAAACAACTGAGCCAGCTCCAGCCTGAGGCATTTTTTTAAGATTTAAAAAATTTTTTTTTATACGAGTATACTGTAGCTGTTCTCAGACACACCAGAAGAAGGCATTGGATCCCATTACCGGAGATCCATGGCTGTGAGCCACTGTGTGGTTGCTGGGAATTGAACTAAGGACCTCTGGAAGAGTAGTCAGTGCTCTTAACCACTGATCCATCTCTCCTGCCCCCAAGGCATTTCTTTTAAAAGATGGTTACTGATACAAATTTACTTACACACACACACAAAATCTTAATAACTAGCCATTGCAACTACAAACCATGATGAAAGTGAGTCTGGAGAGACGGCTCTGTGGTTAAGAGCATTGGCTGCTCTTCCAGAGGACCTGAGTTTGATTCCCAGCACCCACACTGCAGCTCACAACTCTCTATCCAGGGAAGCTGACGCCCTCTTCTGGCTTTCCTGGGCATCCACAAACATGAGGCACACAGACACACATACACATAAGTAAAATAAAAAAATATAAAAATAATAAAATCACTCTTCTAAAACATGATGAAACCATCATAAATCTCGGTGAGGAGTCATGCAGTTAAAAAAAAAAAATATGTTAACTGCAAATGGTTTGAAAGTACTTCCTGAGAGGAGACAATAGATGATGCCATTCCTGCTAAACTAACAGCTCCCAAGGCTATGTGTCCTACCAAGGTGGTATAGAATGTACTCATGTAGGGTATATTCCACTTGTAGGAGAGCATCCTGTCCCCGCAAGGGTGTCATCTCCATGGTAATAATGTCCCAGTTGTGTCTCTAAAAGGCCATTCTACTGCTCTAATAGGCCAGAGTGTCTAATAGAGCACTATCAGACAGGACCCTAGGGTCACATATTCAGACATATATCCACTGTAACAACTTCTGTGCTCCCCGTAGGCATCTTGATCTACAGTGGTGTCATGGATCCGTTGCTGAAGGAATCTATCAGTAAGCTGCAGAGGCAATCAAAACAAGCCCACACCTGGAACACACATCTGTAGCATGCAGGAGGAACTGCCCACATTTCTAGGAAGATGAAATCTAGTGTCAGTCAACTTCCCAAATGTTTTTTCAAGAGGTAACGCAGCAGGAACTCAGTTCTGGTCTCTGTGTCTAATGACTGGGCATGCTGAGGTGGCTCTGTCCCTGCCGGTCTTGGAGCGGCAGCCATGCTATCGTGGTGACATTGCCTTCATCCTACCATCTGCCGTTGTGAGAACACTGGTGAACCAATCAAAGAGGCCTCCATAAGTCACCTGGCCAAGCCATCCTACTGAGTGTGTTGTGTAGTACCTCATCTACAGAAGCTGCTGCTGGCCAGATCTGAGCCGGAATAACTGATTCTCTGACCTAACAAGGGGCTTTGATAATATTTTGGATTCCCAAGGATAAATGCCCATCTGCTGACCAAATGCAGGATATATTAGTTACTTTGCTTGTCTTTGTGACAGGAAGTAACTTCGGAGAGAAGGATTTCTTCTGTGCACACAGTCAAGATGGGGAGGCACTATAGTATCAGGCCTGTCACCAGGGAGCTGCTTCCAACAGCCAAGCCTCACCTCTTAAAGACCCCACCCTCCCCATACCCCACCCCACCCCACCCCCCGCAAGACACTGCTCCCAGCTAGGGACCAAGTGTTCAAAAACCATGAACCTGTGGGAAACATCTACATTTAAATGTAATATGAAGTTTTCTTCGTAATGTTAGGATATCCTCTTTTCCAGGAGACAGGAGCCCAAGTCAGCATGGAAACAGGGTCCTTCAAAGATTTGTCACTGAGAACTGCAGCAGTCTCCTGTTGTCACTGAGTTGTCACCGAGAACTGAGCAATCTCCTGTTGTCACCAAGAACTGCAGCGGTCTCCTGTTGTCACCGAGTTGTCACCAAAAACTGCAGCAATCTCCTGTTGTCACCGAGAACTGCAGCAATCCCTGTTGTCACCGAGAACTGCAGTAATCCCTGTTGTCACCGAGAATTGCAGCAATCTCCTGTTGTCACCTATAACTGTAGCGGTCTCCTGTTGTCACAGAGAACTGCAGTGGCCTCCTGTTGTCAGGGTCTCCCCTGGCCTAGACCATGGGCACCTTGCCTTTTCTTTACTCAAATTTAATTCTAAAAACTGGATCACCTAGGAAGCTGGATTTAAAAAAAAAAAAAAGATTATGATGGGGATTTTATTTATTTTTATTTTCTGTGTATAGGTATTTTACCTTCATGTATGTCTGTGTACTATAGTGCATACAATACCCTCAGAGACCAGAAGACAGTGTTGGATTCCCTGGAAGTGTAGTTACAAATGGTTATTAGACACTATGGAGGGGCTAGGAATTGAACCCTGATCCTTTAGAAGGACAGCCAGTGTTCTTAACCATTGAGCCATCTCTCCAACCCCAAAACATTGTGACTTTATAAATAAGGCCAGTGTCCCTCGGTTTCCTTATTCTTTCTGCATAATCTGAGCTCAAATGTCTCCAGAGATAACATTACTCCTTTAACCATCTCCACCTCCCAAGCATCAGGTTTCCATGGATACCACTCTGACTCTCTCTCTCTCTCTCATTATAGTAGTAACTATGTGTCCAACTGGCTTCTGTTAAGTAAATGTCAGCATCTTGCCCCTACTATGGGATCCTATCATCTTGTGGCTAGAAGAAAACCCAGTTCTAAGCTAGCACCTCAGTGACTCCAATGCTCCCTTCTTTAACATATTCCACATTCATTCGGTAAACAGATATACTGAAGATCTGCCCACCGAACCTAGTAAGGAAAAATAGTCGTGGACTTGACTGCCAAATATGTCCACAGAACTGCTACCAAATATGTCTACAGACCTGCCACCAGCTACAGCCACAGACCTGCCACCAACTATAGTCACAGNCCTGCCACCAACTATAGTCACAGACCTGCCACAAAATATGTCCACCAAATATAGTCACAGACCTACCACCAACTATATCTACAGACCTGCCACCAACTACAGCCACAGACCTGCCACCAGCTACAGCCACAGACCTGCCACCAACTATATCTACAGACCTGCCACCAACTACAGCCACAGAACTGCCATTAAATATGTCCACAGACCTGCCACAAAATATGTCCTCCAAATACAACCACAGACCTGCCACCATTTATGGCCATAGACCTGCCACCAAATATGGCCACAGACCTAGCACTAAACATAATCACAGACCTGCCACAGATATAGTCTTAGGTAAGCTTCCCAGCCCTGGACTGTGTTTTCACTCTTGCATACCCAACTTCTCTGGATGTTTTCATCACTTCTTTCAGTCTTGGCTATGGCATTTCTGACTTTTCTACCTCACTTTAAAAGAGCCATTCTGGGGCTGGTGAGATGGCTCAGTGGGTAAGAGCACCTGATTGCTCTTCTGAAGGTCTGGAGTTCAAATCCCAGCAACCACATGGTGGCTCATAACCACCCGTAACAAGATCTGACGCCCTCTTCTGGAGTATCTGAAGACAGCTATAGTGTACTTACATGTAATAAATAAATAGATCTTTAAAAAAAAAAAAAAAAGAGCCATTCTGCTGACATACCTCCAAGAAACATGCATATTAAAGCTACTTTGCAGAGTCTTTGCCACATTGTTAATCTTATGTTGTAGAGGAGGAGTCCCAACTGATAAACGTCATTCAGGATGCTGTTATGAGTCTCTCCCAGCTCCTGTGGCATGCTGCTGAATCTGGTTCCTCCTTTCCTTTCCTCCAGTATCAGCCCCAGAACTTTCCAAGCCAGACCACAGCAGTGTAGCTCAGTCCTATTCACTGCCCCCGTGACCTGGCCTTGAAGCTAGAGTAGCTACTAGGCTCTCACAGGGAGCTTTCAGCAGGCCTTTGAGGATACAGAGGGACTGAGAAAGTCAAGGCTATTTGTTCAAATGATGCCAGCAGTCCAGGAATCTCAGGATTCAATTCTGCCAAACTCAAGGCTTTGATCTCAAAATAGCAAAACTTGTCCAAACTGAGAACCAGCCCCCTCCTCGGGACACAGCTGCTCATGTAATTAAATTCTGGGTCTGATCCTCCAATCGTTCTGCCATCTGGCCGCAGTCTTACACTTAGCATTCAATTGATGATTAATCACCCTTAGCCTTCATCAGCTTTATCAATGCATTGATTGTCCTTTCTACAGACATCTCATCTGTCTTCCTCTTTAAAATGACTACCTTCCCCTGCACTGGCGCAGTGCCCACTACAGTTCTCTATTTAATTTAGTGAATGAACAGATTTAGGGCATGTGGCTGGGTGGATGGATGGATAGATGGATGAACAAATGAATAGATGAAGTTCCACTGAACCCTGCTAAGGTATTCTGAGAAAGAACCAATGACTTCTGGAAGCCACAGGCATGTGCTAACCAAGGATTGTCCTCTACTAAAACAAGCACAGATCAATCAGGGTTCTGAATAATCCATAATTATTAATAGATCAATAGAATCAAAATTGAAAATGACTATGAACAACTAATCTAAATCCTAAAAAGCTTCATTCTGAATATTTAGTCTAAGGGAGCCTGCCCACTGTGCCCTGGGACCCCTCTGGGTGACAGACCTGCTTTGCTCTCAGCATTAATTCCTTTAGAATATTTTGCCAAGTTGGATTTACAAAAGTTAACAGGCAAGGTCAAGGCAAGGCAAGAAAGAGAGCAGCGTTTCTTTTTCTTTCTTTTTTTTTTTTATTTTCAGTTGAAGATTATACTATCTTATACCCAACGTTCCCAGAATTTGACTAGAAAAATTGTAGAAATTGTCAATAATTTCAGCAAAGTGTTATGATACATAATTGACTTACAAAACTGACCACTCTTAAAACATATGAGTGACAAGCCTGCTGAGAAAGAGATCATGGGCACGCTCCTCTTCCCAGTTTCGCAAATAAAATAAAATATAATGAATATACATAACAAAAGGGGAAAGAATAAAAAAACCCTCTATAATGAAAACATTAAATGTGTGAAGAAAGAGATTAAGAAACATACTGGCATTTGAAGACCTCCCAAGTGTATAGCTTGGTAGAATTAACATTGTGAAAAAAGACCTTCCTACCAAAGCAATTTGCTGATTCAATGAAATCACAGTCAACATCCTCATCTCATTCTTCACATAAATAGAAAGAAAATCCTCAAACTGCTATGGAACAACAAAAGACCCAGAATAGACAATCAGTCTTAGATAAGTATATGTTTCTATGCATTCTGCTCATTTTAAGAGCACTTAGTTGCTAATTGCAACTAAGACCCCAACTTCTATATATCTGTTTCTATTGTGTCATTGATTTTTAAGTCAGTCGTACTCTCAATCCTCCAATGTACCCATTTGCCCTCTTCTTCCACAGTTAGGAATCTCAGAACTCACTCTTAAATTCTTTGAGTCTTAGTGTATTCAACCATAGAATGGGTATTAGTTGTATCTGATTGTCTTAGAAAGGGTGAAGAAGTTGGAGGAGAAACAAATGCAATATTTATGAGCGCTTTGAAAATCTGGTGTAATTTAATAACTATGAATTGTTATATGATGTTGCTATTTGGTTTTCTTCTCTAGATTTTCAGCACCCGACAAAGAAGCTCCAATGTGTTTGCTTCAGGCAATTCCAGGGTAAATAACCATAGATATTACAAATTAGTGTGGGAAGCATGGGTAACTTGATGACTGCCCTCATTCCATCCCAGGACTTCAAAAGTCTTGGAGGATATTATATACTCGGGCTTCCAAAATTACGTGAGACCTGGAATGTTTTGACTAGAATCTGCTGCACCTAAATGCAGATTTATATCATGTCTTTACCACTTGAACACGATTTTGTGGAGGGGTCACTTGACATATTGAGAGAAATAGTCTGCAGTGTTTGGTTCTATTTTCATTTCTTCAGATTGGCTATGTTACTGGTGCTGTGTTCATGTGGATCCCATCCTTCTTGACTTGTTCTTAAACATATTTATTTGTTATAACCACACATCTCTTGCTAAATCAAAGTTTCTTCTCATGTAAATCATAGTTGTGTGTGTTAATTTACTTGAAAGTCCATTTTGTTCGATATTAGAATGGCTACTCCAGTTTGTTTCTTAGGACCATTTGCTTGGTGTTTCCTGTATACGGCAACATGTTGGGTCCTGTTTATGTATCCAGTCTGTTAGTCTATGTCTTTTTATTGGGGAATTGAGTCCATTGATGTTAAGAGATATTAAGAAAAAATGATCGTTACTTCCTGTTATTTTTGTTGTTAGAGGTGGAATTATGTTTGTGTGGCTATCATCTTTGGGGTTTGTTGAAAGATTATTTTCTTGTTCTTTCTAGGGTGTAGTTTCTCTCCTTGTGTTGATGTTTTCCATCTATTATCCTTTGTAGGGCTGGATTTGTGGAGAGATATTGTGTAAATTTGGTTTTGTCATGGAATATCTTGGTTTTTCCATCTATGGTAATTGAGAGTTTTGATGAGTATAGTAGCCTGGGCTGGCATTTGTGTTCTCTTAGGATCTGTATGACATCTGCCCAGGATCTTCTAGCTTTCATAGTCTCTGGTGAGAAGTCTGGTGTAATTTTGATAGGTCTGCCTTTATATGTTATATGCCTTAACCTTCTTCCCTTACTTCATGTAATATTCTTTCTTTGTTTAGTGCATTTGGTGTTTTGATTATTATGTGACAGGAAGAATTTCTTTTCTGGTCCAGTCTATTTGGAGTTCTGTAAGCCTACAGAACTTGTATGTTCATGTGCATCTCTCTTTTTAGGTTAGGGAAGTTTTCTTCTTCTTTGTTGAAGATATTTACTGGCCCTTTTAGTTGGGAATCTTCACTCTCTTCTATACCTATTATCCTTAGGTTTCATCTTCTCATTGTGTCCTGGATTTCCTGGATGTTTTGGGTCAGGATCTTTTTGCCTTTCACATTTTCTTTGACTGTTGTGTCAATGTTTTCTATGGAATCTTCTGCACCTGAGATATTCTCTCTTCTATCTCTTGTATTCTGTTGATGATGCTTGCATCTATGACTCTCTTTCCTAGATTTTCTAACTCCAGGGTTGTCTCCCTTTGTAATTTTATTGTTTCTATTTCCATTTTTAGGTCTTGGATGGTTTTGTTCATTTCCTTCGCCTGTTTGATTGTGTTTTCCTGTAATTCTTTAAGGGATTTTTTTGTTTTGTTTTGTCTTTAAGGGCTTCTAGCTGTTTCCCTGTGTTCTCCTGTATTTCTTCAAGGGAGTTATGTATGACCTTCTCAAAGTCCTCCGTCATCATCATGAGAAGTGATTTTAGATCCGAGTCTTGCTTTTCCAGTGTGATGGTGTATCCAGGACTTGTTATGTTGGGAGAGTTGGGTTTTGATGATGCCAAATAACCTTGGTTTCTGTTGCTTATGTTCTTACACTTGCCTCCTGCCATCTGGTTATTGATAGTGCTACCTGCCCTCGCTATATCTAACTGGAGCCTGTCCTTCCTGTGATCCTGGTTGTGTCAGAACTCCTCAGAGTTCAGCTGTCTCTGTGATCCTGTGATTCTGCGATCCTGGGATCCTGAGATCCTGGGTGTGTCAGAGTACCTGGGAGTCAAGCTGCCTCTGGGACCCTGAGATTCTGGTGTGACCAAGCTCCTGAGATCCTTGGATTCTGGGATCCTGAGATCCTGGGCATGTTAGATTGCCTTGGAGTGGAGCTTCCTCTGGGTGTTGTGAGACTGGCTACAGAGTTTGGGCCCAAGTTCTGCTCAGGACTCCAGCCCAGATCAGAAGGGAGGGCAGAGTTTCTTAAAGTCAGAAAAGACTGCCATTGTTTTTAGGTAAACCCCAGGTTATAAGGCCCTTTTTATTCTTTCCTAGCCATTTATCAAATTACAAGAGCAGCTGAAACCTCTCCGGTCATTAGGAAATCTTTCAACCTTAAAGACCATTGTTCTTTTGTTCCCTAAGCATTCAATGTGGAGGTAACCTAGCAGGCCTGAGTGCATGAGCCCACTGGGTGGACCCTGGCCTTCCTGATACCAACTACTGCTTCAAAAGTTCTCGGTAGGTGCTTGAGTGTCTCGTTTCTCAAATCTGATTGTCACAGGCTTTTTGCTAAAAATATGTTCTCTATCGAGAGCCCTGCTGTGCCTTGTGCCAGATTTATCCACCACTGGAGGACAGTGGGTGTTACAGACTCAAATGCACATTGTCAGACTCCATGTTTCTGCTAACCTAACCTCAGGAAAGATAAATTTCATCATCCCAGCCTCCAGTCTGCCCCAGCCCTCCAATCATAATATCGGTCACTTTGGAGTCAAGTGCTTAGCACAAACTGTAAGGCTTTGGGAGATCACTTGGGAAATTCCAGTGGTTTTACAAGCTTCATGCCAGGACCCCAAGACAAGACTGAAGTCTTAATAACATAGTAGCCAGAGGATTGCTATAGCTGCTCTATGGGGAGGTGGGTCACTGGAGGAAGGATGGATGTCGCAAGGGGAGAGCAGGGTCCTAATGGACCAAGGCTGGGAAGACACCTTGACTGTCTTCCTGGCTCCTCTGCCCTGGTCTAGTTACCAGATTTGGTCTTCTGCTTTCCGCGGTCTGATTTTGCTGTAATAAATTTGTTTGCGTGGTGGTGGTGGTTGCTGTTGATGTTTTGGGGGTTTGATGTTGTTTTGTGTTTTGGGTTTAGCTTAAGCTAACTGGAACTGGTTTCTACTGTTTTCTACCAAGAACCTAACTGGCACACTTTCTTGTTCCCTTCATATCAACTGGTTTCCACAAAATGGATTGTGGCTGACCCAAGCACCTAAATGATACGTTCCCATTCCAGTAGCGCACCCTGGTTTCCAGTTCCATTTCTGAATTCCCAAGAAAGAGAAATCTCATCCTCCCGCTCCACGCCATACACCCTCTCTCAGCCCAATGACGTGTGTCTGGGGCAGAAACACCGCACAGGAGAACGTGGTAGCCAAGACCGCACATATCTAAACTAGCTTAAAAACAGACACCTCGAAAGCTGCTCCTCACAGATGAATGGAACTTGAACACGCAGGGAAGAAAAGCAGGATTCTACAGAAGGTAAACATCAGCTACATGGTGCGGAGCCTCGGGTGGCTGTGGCGGTTTTGACCTGCAGGAAAGGTTCTAGCCAGCCCTTGGTGAGAGAGCAGAAGGACTGGCCTAAGGTGGGGCGGGATAGAACGGGGCGGGGCAGGGCGGGGCGGGGCGGGGTGGGGCAGGGCAGGAGGGGGCGGCGGGAGGGATGGACTAGGAAGTCCTGCACACCAGAAGGAAGCTTCAGTGTATGAAGAAAACTGGAACCCACTGAGCTTTTGTTGGTGGGAAAGGTCTGATGGCCTGTCCTCCATCAAAAGCATCAAGTTAGAAGGTGTCAAGCGGGGGCTGGTGAGATGGCTCAGTGGGTAAGAGCACCCGACTGCTCTTCCAAAGGTCCGGAGTTCAAATCCCAGCAACCACATGGTGGCTCATAACCATCCGTAACAAGATCTGACGCCCTCTTCTGGAGTGTCTGAAGACAGCTACAGTGTACTTACATATAATAAATAAATAAATCTTTAAAAAAAAAAAAAAAAAAAAAAAGAAGGTGTCAAGCGTTTTAGAATGTGTTGGGATGGAGGAGGAAGGAAAGGAAAAGGAAAAGGGGGTTTCAGAACAGGATGAGCAGTTAGTATACACATGAGAGAGAAAGAAAAATCAAAATTACACTCAGAAACTCAAGCTTCTTGATGGGGGTGCGGTGAGTCACGGATCTGAAAACACCCGATCGATCTAGAAACACCCGAACAATGTAGAAACACCCTATTGATTGATCGGAGGATCTTTTCTGTGCTCTCTGTGAGCTTCCCTTGCTTGATGCTCTGTGGTCCCTACCCTTCGGGGCAGCCATGTGGGCGGTTGCCCCGGAGCCTCTGGGCAACTTTTTTGCTGACACAGCCAATCCTGGATGTTCGTCTTCTTACGCTGCCCCTTTAAGGCCCATTTCCCTCTCTCCTCTCATCTCACTTTTACTCAGTTATTCCAGGACAGATACTCCTCCTTTCTATCCCCGTTCTTTTCCACTTACAAACCGAAGCCAAAATGACCTTAATATTGAAAGGTAACCATTAAGTAGTTTCAATGACTCATTCATATTAGGAAAAGGATACCATATATTTGGAAATGTGATTTAATACTGGTCATTAAAGAAAAACAAAAAACAGGAGCATATAATAACATATTAGCAAGCCTTGGGAAAGGCCCAATTTTTCCCTGTAGAATCTCCACCACAGTATCCATGTATGTTTCAGCCTTTAATTAAATCTACTTTTCCACAGACACCATCATTCAGTAACACTGAAAAAACCTTTGTTAAATATCGATGATAAATTATTTCTATAAATACAAATATAACAATGAAAATGTTCTCACTATATTTTCTCACAAAACACAATATGCTATCAATATTTTAAGTGTGAATGGCTTTAGTGGGCTAGCTCAGGAACCTACTTGCCTACTTGCTTGCTTGCTTATTATTGAGGTAGGGGTACGCATGGAGATCTGTAGGGGGTGTAGAGGTCAATATTGTGAAGGAAAAGTGGGATGGAGAGCCAGTCACCACAGGCTTCTGCAACTCCTCAAAGAGTGTATATGGCACTAGGTCTAAGATGGCTCCCACACTGGTGAGACAGCAAAGACGAACCTGAGGCCAGGGTGGCTGCCTCCCCTGGGAATCCTAACAGGTGATGATGCATCCACCCCCACTTCTTCTGAGTAACCTCATCACCAGGGCTTTCGTTGGAGGATGGCGAAGGTGTGGCACAATACAAGGATTTCAGAGATGAGGATTGGCTCAAACACTGTAGATAGGCTTATGGGCTGCACAATCAGTTCAGATCTGCACCCTGATGCTGGTCTTCCAGAGCAGGGTTTCCTGGGATTTATCCCATGACTCTGTTGCCTCTCACCCGATCCTCAGTACTGTTCCCACAGAGATCGGAGGACAACCTGCAGGAGCTGGTTCTCTCTTTCTACCCTATGGCCCCAGGGCTGGGACTCAGACCATCAGGCTCGGCTTTTTAGCCCAATGACGCGTCAATGAAAAACTACAGTATATCTTCAAACAGACTTTAAAGCCGATTTCTGGCAATCTAGTTTTTGAAACTCGAACACTGCTTAACTTAATGTGAAGGCTATTCTTGGTTGTCAACTTGACTCTATCTGGAACTAAAATCCAGAAAAGGAGGGCACACCTGTGAGGGATTTTTGCTTAATCTGAAGTAGGAAGCTCCATGTCTAATCTGAATCTCTAATCCAGACCCTCCAAACTGGGAAAAAAAGGCAGGCTTTAACCTGGATCTAGAAGCAGAGAGACAAGCCTCTAATCTGAAACACACCTCCTGCTGGGAGTCCCTGCTTGCCCTTGCCTCCCTAGCAAGTCCAGTCTTTCACTGGCGTTAGAGCCTCCCTCTTTGGGATTCAGGTGCATACTAAAGCCCAGCTGAGACATCCATCCAGCCGGGTGGACTGAACAACTATTGGATTCTTAGACTTCGCATTCACAACCAGCCATAGTTGGATTAGCTAGACCACAGTCTGCCATTCTAATAAATGCCCTTTCTATATAGAGAGACTCATTCTATAAGTTCCATTACTCTGGAGGACTCTTCTAATACAGTGAATAAAGGATCCCAGTGAGGAACTTGAGACTATTTAATTATTTTGAGCTCAGTGATGGAGAGTGGGAACGTGAAAGTTCTATTTGTACACACTTCCTTTGGTCAATATTCCATTGGTTTTGATGAGCAGCTAATTCTTTGTTTGTCTTAAGCAATCGTTATGAATTCTGCTAGCTCCCACAGTGAAAAAACAAAAACAAAACTTGAGCTGTGGGTACAAAGTTTTACCACATGAGTTTTCTAAATATATTTATTAGTGTTCCTTCATTCCCCTCCAAGCTGGGTGCTTCGGTCAGGGTGTGCCCCCTCTCCCCGTCTCCTAGCTTAGCACGGTTGTGTCAGACTTACTGTCCACACGGCCAGATGCAGCTGCATTTATTTACATTTTTTAAATGAATGAAACTCTTAGCTTGTTGACATTTTGGAGAAGCTAAAAATGTCCCTTTTAAACTCCTGCTCACAACTGCATTCGCATGGGTGGCAGCTGAATTAGCCCCACTTTGTAGCAGAGTTGATTTTCAAGGGAGATGTTTGCAGGGAAATGAAGGGCTCGAAACGCTTTATTACTGGGTGACACAGTGGAAGCTATTTTGGTTGTGGTTTAAGTTTCCAAGAGAAAATTTCAACTCGAGACCATGAAACAAAAATCACAGGCACAAAAGGGAAGGAGAGACGGTGTATTTCTGGTCAGACTTCCCGCAGACTGCTTCCCCAGCCTCAGTATCACCTTGGTTTGAACTTGTGGCTATGAAAAAGATCAGGCGTTCTGGAACTCTTGCCACAGACTTCACAGCCAAGCTCCAATTACCCACACTGTGTGATATGGGATAGTATCCGCTCATTTGCGGACATCTATCAAGAGACTACTATGAATGAAACCCTGTGTAGTGGAGGCTTCAGGGACACAGGGATGGACGGAATCCAGTGGTTGCCCTTATGGAGCTCACAGTCTGGAAGGCAACTGACTGGAGTGCCAAGCAGAAGGAGAAGCAGCACTGCAGTAGAGAAGCTACAGGAAGAGGTGGGCTGGACTGCCCGTGGATTATATTCCATCCAGGGCATCGGCAAAACCACAGAAGTTGGAATGGCATGGTCGGGGGAGGATGTGGCGAGTGTGGGAACAGAGACTGGCACTGTGCATGAGAAAGGTGTTCAGGGCCAAGTCGTAGAGAACCTTCAGGCCATGGCCAGGAAATGAACCAGAAACTGTGGGCAGAGGCAGGTTTTGAGAAGTCAAAGCTCTCTGGCCATTATCAGATGGTCATGAGACAGAGAAAAGAATCTGTCGGAAATCTTGTATGTCAACAAGTTGTGGAGATAATTCTGGAGAGCTAAAAGGAGCAGCAGCAGCATCAACACAGTACGTGGGCAAGCTCAAAGGCACGGAGGACTCAGTCAACAGAGAAAGAAGCCAGCTATGTGGCCTCTGGCTCCCTCTGTCCCTTTCTGCAAGCGAAGGGTCACCTGTCCCCACAGAAGGCTCAGCTCCTGTAGAATGAGGTCTTCTGAACAAAACAGCCACCGTCTTCAGCAAACCAGCTGTGCCTGCTGGCAAGAGACTATCACAGGAGGCCTGCTGGTTGTTGCTAAAGAGGAAGAAGGGGTGCGGAGCATCACCGCACCCTCATCTAGGATCCCTGTGACCACATTTGTGTGCAGTTTTGCCCTAATTGCCTGTGGCCTCTAGAGGTGCTAGAGTACACACACACTAGGGAAGATTAACTAAAGGAAAGAGGGAGACAGGCGTGTCTATCCATGCAGCTCTGAGAAGCCATCATCCCACTCTGGTGAGACTTCCTAGTGTCGCTGCTTTGGCGGAGGAATGGGGGGGGGGATGGGGTCCCCCATACTCCTTATAACCCCTCAGCTGAAGTCACTGGTTCACTAAGTAAAGCTTTGATGGAATCATACCTAGGGGCCTAAGAGGAGAGGATAAATGTTTATTTACACTCTGTAGAGAAGGAATTCTGGCAACAGCTGCCAACTCGTGCAGCTATCACAGACGCTCCCAGCTCTGGGAACTGCTGGCCGCCTGCTCACCCTCAAGAGTTAGCATTAACGAGTTGGTTGGCAACAGCTACCCATCTCCACTCCCTGACCCCTGTCTACAACCTTGTGGTGACCCTTCATTAAACTCCTCAGTTACTTTGACAGTGGCCTCTGGACTAGATCCCTTCATGGCCCACTCAGCTCCCATCATGCCCCACTGTGGCAACGATATCTATCACAGCTTGGGAATAGCAAGCCGGTAAGGTCACCCAGTGAGCTGCACTAATGTGAGAAAATGAAACTTTAAAACAAGTAAACGCTCATGAAAGGGGCCCTGTAATTGTACCAAAGAGTAACAAAGTAGCACCTAGTAGGTGGTTTGCAGCAGTAGAAACTGATTGGCTCACAATTCTGGTGGCTAGTGTCTGAAATCACGGTGTCACGAGGTGTCCTCCAGACCCTGTAAGAACACGCTCTTGTTGCTAGGTCAGCTGGTAATCTTGAGTACTCCTGGCCGTGGCCAGACCTTACTGTCAACCCCTGTAATCACACAGCATTCTCCTGGGTGTCTCTGCTTCACATGTTCCCCAGCTCCCACTCCTCTGAGCCTACGCCCATGTCTACCTCTAATGAGACTATCATTCATACTGAATTAGGGGGTACACAATGGCCTTATCATAAGGTTATATCTACAAAAGCCCTATTTGCTAATAAGGGCCTATTCTGACCCCTTGAAGGTTAGGAGGGCAATGTATCTTTTGGAAAGATACAGCTAAGCTCTAACTGGGTACTAGGAATCTTTAAGTACCTGGTGATTCTGAGCTGGCTGAATCTTCCAGCCAAGATGGCTACCACTGATCAGTATATACCAGTGTGGCACCTGACATTGACTCTCGGGATAGGAAGAGATTTAAAATGAAGAAAAGTCCTTTAGGGCTTGATCACTATGGATTTAATCCCTGTCAGTACCCAGAACATCAGTTCCTCTGGTGCAGCTGCGGGATGATAAGAAGCAAATGGGTCACACTTGTGGATTCTGGGCTTGCATTATCCTGTCTAGAAAATGGCACCAGATCCACATTGGTGCTGACACAGTTTCTCCATACTCTGGAGCCCATGGCTACCACATCCACAGATTTCAATACAAAAACCAAGTATCTTATCCCTGAGACCTGTGAGACCACAGACTTGCTACTTGAATATATTAGGCTGGCAACAGTATTTTTTTTTCTTCTCTCTCCAGCCCAAAGATTTATTTATTTATTTATTATACATAAGTACTCTGTAGTTGTCTCCAGACACTCCAGAAGAGGGCATCAGATTTCATTATGGTTAGTTGTGAGCCACCATGTGGTTGCTGGGATTTGAACTCAGGACCTTCAGAAGAGCAATCAGTGCTCTTAACCGCTGAGTCATCTCTCCAGCCCCTGGAAACAAGATTTTTAATAGGACAAAAATTAACTCATTGAATCAACAACCTAACTAAAGCATTATGTAAACCAGTCATTCTCAGTCTGTGGGTTGAAACCCCTTTGGGAGTAGAAAAACCCTTTCATCCTAAAACTATCAGAAAACACAAATAGTTACATTGTGGTTCATAACAGTAGCAAAACTACAGTTGCGAAGTAGCAACAAAAATAATTTTATGGTTGGGGGTTGCCACAATATGAGAAATCGTATTAAAGGGTCACAGCATTAAGAAGGTTGAGAACCACAGGTCTAAACTCCTCCACCTGGCAGGTAAGAACTCAGAATCACATGTCGCAAGGCACGTCCAAGCACGCATGCATTAACTTATCCCTGTGACAATTAGAAATGGGGAGCTCCTTACTTGAAGCTGTCAAGGACTGATTGCTCCCCCTCCCCTCATGTGTGTTGATGTTGCAACTGGGAACATACTCAAGTTAGCATGAAGTCATGATGTGAGGTGACTGTGTTTGTTGCTTTTTGCATTGCTGTGACCAAAATACCTGTGAGAATCAAACTAATGCGGAAAACTATATTTTGGCTCACTGTTTCAGATGGTCCAGTTACTCGGCTCTGTGCACTTGAATAGAATACCATGGTACCTGAAAGCATGTAGTGGAAGCCATTCATTTAATGGCTAGCCAGGATGCAGAAACACCTTCTCCTTTTTTTTTTTTTTTTTTTTTTCCTATTTTATTGCATCGAGGCTCCCAGCCCATGATAACCCCACTAGTATTCTGGGTGGTTCTTCCTCAGTAATTTTCCCTGGAAATCTCCTCACATGCATGTATGCCCAAAGACTCACTGTACTTATCTCCAAGTTCTGTACCCATCCAAGTTGACAATGAAGAATTAACCATTACAAGTCCATCCCTTATTAGCCTGACACTCAAGGGCCCTCTTTAAACACAGCATCTTGAACCTCTGGGTCATCTCATAATGCAAAAACACAGTCAGTCCATCTCCATCTGTCCAGAGTCTTAGCATGTCTAATACTGTTCAAAAGTCAGCCAGCCTGGGGCTAGAGAGATGGCTCAGCAGTTAGGGGCAAGTATTAACTCCTGCAGAGGTCCTGAGTTCTATTCCCAGCACTCATATCGGGCAGCTCTCAACTGGTCGTGACTCCAGCTCTAGAGGAACAGATGCCTCTGCCCTCCATGGTACCTACAGACACACAGAGAATACGCGAACACAGATAAACACTGACACATGCAGTTAAAAAGAAAATGTTCTCTAAAGGCAGCCAGGCCGTCCTCTCCCACTGCTCTCTCCATACTCCCCTCATCTCTATCCAAGTTCTGACCGGATCGCTACATTCTCCCATCTGGAATGGCCTCTTCTGGGCCTTCTATCAGTGTCAGCCAGATCGAGCCTTTTCTCACAGCCTAAATCTGGTTTTTCTGTTCCTTCACAATTCCTGAATGATTACAGCCCACATAAACCTCTCCTGAATAGGCCATTGTATTTATTATAATGTTTATTCTATACATGATACCATTAAGTTCCTTTTCAATTATTTTTTTACTCTTAGTATAAAGATAAAAGCCCTCATATCCCTGCATTACCGTGCTCAACCATATTCGCCGCTACAGTCTCCTTCCTCCACTCATGCAGGGTAACCTGGCCTTCTAGGCTCAGAAGTGCAGGGTCCGTGGGACTTAAAGCTTGCTTGGTCTAGCCTACTCTCTTTGCCAATATTACTCTCTCCAGAAAACTGTTCCAGAATCCCCTATGTGAGTCTCTCTACTTTAGATGTCCATATTGTCTAAAGTGTACACCAAACCTCACCACTGATGTCAGTAGATTAAGTCGTGACTCACTGAACACCTACCTGTCCCACACTGGGTTTTGTGACAGCAAGGCCCATCCATCTCACTGCCCTTCAGTGGACCCCAGTGCCTGGCCCCACAGTTAGCACGTAACAGGCATTTATTAAGCATCTATTAAAAGAGTGAAGAGATCAGTGTGGCTGCAGGCAAGGAACACTGTGCTCAGGGCTCGATTCCCACAATCCTGGATCTTACCCCTCCATGTCCTTAAGAATCAATGATGAGAATAAGGAGTAGAAGCTGCAGAGATACCCTAAACTTGGCTGGCTCCATCACTAGGAAATCCATCCTGGGCTCTCCAGGGAGAAATCATCTCATCCCAAGGGGTAAAAGAAGCAAACTTTAAAAACAGGGCTAAAAGTATAGATCTAGGGCAGGGTCTTAGTTACCGTTCTATTGCTGTGAGGAAACGCCATGACCTAGGAAACTTAAAAGAGAAAGCTTTCATCGGGGGCTTGTTTACAGTTTGAGAGGGTTAGTCTATTATTATCATATTAGGAAGCATGGTGGCATGCAGACAGGCAGGCATGGTGCTGGAGAAGTAGCTGAGTGCTTTCATCTGATCTGCAAGCTGCAGAGAAAGAGAGGAGAGAGAGAGAGAGAGGAAGACTGGGCCTGCTATGGGCTTTTGAAACCTCAAAACTCACCTCCAATAACATAGCTCCTCCACCAAGGCCACACCTACTCCAATAAGGCCACACCTCCCAATCTTTCCCAAACAGTTCCACTAACTGAAGACCAAGCATTCAAATGTATAAGCCTGTGGGAACTATTCTCATTCAGACCACCATGGGGAAGAAATATGGTTTGGGCGCTTACTGCTCTTACAGAAGACCTGAATTTGGTTTCCAGCATCCACACAGCAGCCCACAACTGCCTGTAACTCCAGTTCCAAGAGATCTGATAACCCCTTCTGGTCGGTTTCCTCACATGCATGTGGTTCGCATACACAAACAACAACCACATTAAATAAATTGTTACTAAATAAATACATAGTTTAGAAGTCTAATCCCATGCTACATCCACTCCAGTAGTGACATGCATGACAGGCCAAAAGCCTGGATGCAGTCCCAAGGTGAAAAGTTCACAGGAACTTAGTCTCCTGGAACTGTGGCATCCCATAGCACATATGCTCAAACTTTGTCCTTGCATTAGTCAGAATATGAGTCTGTCTGCTTTCTTTCAGTATTGTTTTATTATGGGAATCTCCAAGCAATGACTTGCCAAATACCTAAGCAAAATTGAACTTTGCTTCCTGGCCTTCACCAATGCCCTAGGTAGTCCTTGAGCCAATCCTGGGCTTGGAATCAGTAAGAATATTGCTTATTCAGTGACATTCAGAATTGCCTCTAATTGTAAGAGAGATAATGAAAGAAATCAGGCATTACTATCTACTACATAGAGTTAGAAATTCCAGGGCAAGCTTAGCAAAGTAAGTTTAGAGTTCTTATTATAGTTATGTATGGCAGACTACATTACTTATTAGGTTTTGTTTGTTTGTTTTTTTTTTTTTTTT
>NC_034594.1:153445908-153488287 GCF_900095145.1 Mus pahari | reverse complement strand
AAACCCTGTCTCAAAAAAAACAAAAACAAAAAAAACGAATTTTAAAATAAAATACAACTGTGGTTCTGCATCTTGGGGGCTGCATGACTCCCATTTGGATGTCTTGCCCTTGTGCACCTATCAGTGTGAGACAAAGCCTAATAGCATGGACTGCTGTGTTACAGTAAGTATGGTTTCACAGTGAAAATGTCCCGGGAGCTTGGGAGCCTGTGACATGAGTATTAATTAATACTGATAACAATGTTCTATAGTAACTACATTTAAACAGCCAAATGCAATTTGAAATGACCTGTGACACCTCATTTACTCAATAAGCAATAAATAATTGAATAATCACTTCAGAAAAACAAAAGGCGCACAGACATCATAGTCAAAACACTCTGTTGCATAATTAAGTTATCGGAATCAGACCTTCCGACTTATCCTCTGACCCCCTCTGGCCTACACATCGCCTTGCTCTTGACTCTGGAGAACTTTGGAGGCTGCAATCCCGAGAGGTTCTGCCCCAGATTACCTTTAGTGACGTGTACCTTTAGTGACGTGTGCCTTTAGTGACGTGCGCCTTTAGTGACATGCGCCTTTAGTGATGTGCGCCTTTAGTGACGTGCGCCTTTAGTGATGTGTGCCTTTAGTGAAGTGTACCTTTCTCTCCCGCCCCAGAAGACTGCATTCCTTTCCTCTGCACCACACTATGAGGCCAGGGAACGTGAACTCTGGCTGAAGCAGTCTTGGTTCCCATGCCTACGTCACCCTGTGGGGATTCAGGATTGTATGCCTGTGGTAGCTTTTCTTACTCTTCCTTAAGGGATGGGACATTTGTTTGGGTTCAGGGTTCAGATGATAGAAGTTTGGTATAGAAAGCATGGTGGCCAAAGTCACAGAGTCTACAGCAGCAGGTTCTCCCATGGTTGACTAGGAAACAGCCAGCCTGGTCAGGAAGCAGGCCAAGCTATAACCCCCTAAGGTTCACCCCATGTGACCTCCATCCACCAGCAATGCCTCCCATCCTAGAGGCCCCACAACCTCCCAAAACTGCACCACCAGCTGGGATCAAACATTCAAAGCCTTGAAGCTGCGTACCAGCCGTCCATCTACTGCAGACACATGAGCATGACCCTCTGGAAGATGGCAAAGAACCCCAAAACTCTCCAAAGCTCTCAGTTCTGGGATTAGTATCCTAGGTGCCACTAATAAACTGGATAATCTCTAAAATGTGGAATTTTTGTGACTGTCCCCACAGGTGACATGATCAGATATAGCGTTGGGCAGGTATGGCAGCTTATCCCTGTAGCCCTACAATAAGAGACAGGAAGACATTTTCTTTAAAGATGATTTTGCCTTTATATTCTGATTATAAGATACAATGACACAGAAAACCACTATATTATAATCATGGTAGGAAAAAATGTGAAGTACAAGTGACTAAAAACCCCCAATCACCTGTAACCCTGTGATCCAAAGGTAGCCAGACCTTTAGTCCTATGTAAAGATACAGACATAGATATGTGTACATGCTTGTGTGAAAACATTTCTATGTGTCATATCCTGTTTTTATTGCCTGTCATTGTATCAATGTCAAGTCTCCATGACTCTTAAGTCTTTTTAGAAACGTTTTGCATGAAATTCTGCATAATTGTTTCATCATAGACTTTTAGCAAAATCATGTGCTATAAATACAGAGCGGAGCTACTGGTAACAATGTGCCTTAAACAGAGCCTGGTGCCAGCATGTGCCAGCCAGTTTCAGGGTTTGCTGCCCCGGTGACAACCCTCAGGCAAAGCTCTCAACTGATCCAACAGCCATTTCACTGGGGCTTCTGTGAAATGCAGAAGGCAATGCACTCCTATGGTAAGGAACACCTCTCTCTTCTGAGATTAAAGTTTAGCTCCTTGGTTCACACAATGCCTTGAAAGGATGGTTGATAAATAAACTTGGTTTTTAAGGTGTTTGCAGATACAGGAATGACAGCAGGCTAAGGATATTCAAATGCAAATTCCTCCCTGTTGTGCCTTCCCCAAACAGCACAATTCCCCCAATTCTACAGATTTCGTCTTTCCATCTATGGGGTACCACCCATACATGGCTGCGTCCACAATGAGTACCCAAGTTTATTAAGCTTTTTTAGCACTGTCTTGGCCTGTTTAGGCTGCTATAACAAAAGACCAGAGCCAGAGATAGCATACAAACACCAAAAATATCAGAAGAATTGCCTGTGTTGGAGAAATGGTGTCTCTGGGGGTGGGCTGTGAGGTTTCAAAAGCTCATCCCAAGTCCAGAGTCTCTCCAAACCTGCAGCTCAGGAAATAACTCTCAGCTATTTCTCCAGCACCATGATGAAAATGGAACAACCTCCGAAACCGTGAGCAAACTGTCAATTAAATGGTTTCTTTTACAAGAGTTGCCTTGGTTATGGTGTCTCTTCACAGCAATAGGATAATGACTAAGACAGCATATAATTCATCATAAGCATAACAACAAATACCACTATGGTTATGTAAATCCACGGTGCCTGTCTTGGTCTCTGACCCACAACTCTGCATGGTGTCAGGCCCAAGCCCATTGCAGCAGAAGGCAGAGGGAGAACTACAGTGTTCCCCAGGCATTGGTTGCTACTTTAGTGGCAGAAGGTGGCTTGGACAATCCTTCATGCTAGCCTTGAGCACTCCCTCCCACGGATATAGCAGACCTACCTAGCGCCTCCTTCATGCTTCCCTTACTCCCGTGCCGTGGGTTCTCACCCTCTGACTATTAATTTTACACTTTCTTTTTGCTGTTCTAAAACCTTCTACTTGGTTTTTGATTCCTCCTATGACACCCCAAGGAACCCATCCTTCCTTAATTGGTTATATGTTGGACTACCACAGAGTGTCCAACACACTCAATGCATACTGAGCCATACTTATATGTGCCACAGAGAACTATGACTTGGGGTTCTTAATTACAAATCTCAGAAGCCAAACTTACACATTCGTAAACAAAGTGTGAATTTTTTTGGTTCATGTACCTAACAAGTTCAGGGGTGTCACTGTCTCCAGAGCTTGGATGAGGGGCCCAGCTTCCCCTTACCCCACTTTCACTTTGCTTGGCAAATGTAGGCAACTGCTTCCCCTGCAGCTTTTCCCCCGTGGACCCCACTCTTATGCCTCACCCATTAGGAACACAGAGAGTAAGGCTTCTCTGCTCTACAGGGTCTCAATTCTTCAGGAACTGAATCCCACTGCAGAGGTCCCTGGCTCGGGCTATTTGCCGGCTGTGAACCGGCTCCTGTGCCTGAGGGAACACCATCACGGCAGAGTCTGAGCACGCTCAGCGAGAAGCTCTTTTTCCAAATGAAAAGAGCTCCCACTCAGTGTTTCAACTACACAGTCCCTTCCTCCCAATCTCAATGGCCTCCCTATGCCACATAATACCACACACACACACACACACACACACACACACACACACACACCTCACTCCTTTCCTTTCTAGTCACAGGTAGCCCAGAATGATATCTCACTTTGCATCCAATCCCCTGATGAGGGGCCTCTCAATGAGCTCTAAATATAGCATATCGTAGTTTGACTGCCCATAAACCAAACCGTGAGGGTGAGTGTCCCCAACACACCTGGTGGACAAGAGTGGGAAGACAGAATGACAGTATAGAGCCGCTGCTTTTGACCAGATACTGAACATTACTAAAATCCTTCCTGTCGTCTGGCTGCAGGCCAATGCTGTGCACAGGTGCCGCCCGTCTTCTTGCACCATTCGACTGGTGACCTTGCTCTGAGGGAATACCTGTCATACCCAGGAGGTCCCTTGCTCCCTCCCACCCTGCAGGGATGCCAGGCCAACCCCCGCCCCAATCTGATTTCACTCTTATCTCTCTTTTTCCATCTCATCACATGACAAGGAACCAGCCTGCTCCAGCCCTGCAAGGCACAGGATTGCCTGGCTTTCAGCATCCAAAGACACAAAGGGCCTCTTGTGTGTAAACAAAGACTCGTTTCTTCCCCATCTACCTTCAGGTGGGCCAATTCTGAGAGAAGCTGGCCTCTTGTTCACAGGAACTCAGACTTTCAGGAAATACCTCTCACACTCCACAGCCTGGAAAGTCCCGAGTGCTTGAGGAATTCCACCCTTGCTGTGTGGTCCAAGATGCTTTATAAGAACACAACATGGCTGCGATCTTCTGAGCCCAGGATGGAACTCTTCACCCGCTGTCATCCATCTCGTCTTCAATCAGCCGGTGCCAGTTTTAGAATCGGTCATGACATTTTATTACTTGTTTCTGGTCCCTAGCAGGAAGTAAAACTGTACCACGCTGACCACTGAACCATTCAGTCTAAGTCTGTCAGCACTGCCTTCAGGGGTCTGGGAGTTTCATCTGGACCCATGTTTCTCATTGTCTTATAGAGAGACACTTGTGCACTGCATGGAAGCTTGACCTGTCAATTAAAATGCTGTTGGCCTATTAGCTCAGGCAGGAAAGAGGGAGCTGGGAATTTCGGGACAGAGAAAGGAATTCTGGGATAGAAACAGACTCTGGAAGGGGACTTGCCCTGAAATACTGATGAAGATGGTTGCAAGAACCCTGAGGAGAGGTAAGAAACCAGAGGCACTCATATGGGCAACAAATGGGCAACTGAGTTATGAGTTAGTCAGGGAACAGGCCCAAGCTTGTGGCCTAAGCATTTATTCATATATAATTCAGTATCGGGGTTGTTATTTTTGGGGTAGGTGGAAAACCCAAGGGTACACTGGCTCTTGTTTCTTCCCCTTTGTTGGCTTCACTTGATCATTTATTCATTCAGGCAGGCAAACCAGTGTATGAGAGTTCCAAGCTGACATGCCATCCCCTCAGACAGCCCATGGTAAGAACTTATCTTTCCAGTACTTCAAACAGGAGCCCTGAAAACTCAAGCGTCCACTTCTGAAGTAGGCATGATGGGTAGGCAGGTCATGAGAACCAAAGATGTTCTCAACAGTCACTGATGATTTAAGAGCATCTCAAAATTTGTATAAGCCTCTCTTCGCCCTTCCCTTCCTCCTCCCCATCCTTCCTGATAGGATCTCAGTGTTGTGTGCCGAGCCACTTACCCGGCGTCAGTCCTTTCTTACCTCAACCACGTGTCATACATGCCTTCCCACTTCCTACAAAGATGTTAACTTAGAAATCTGACAAAATGAGGGCTGGAGAGATGGCTCAGCTGTTAAGAGCACTGGCTGCTCTTCCAGAGGTCCTGAGTTCAATTCCCAGCAACCACATGGTGGCTCACAACCATCTGTAATGAGATCTGGTGCCCTCTTCTGGTGTGTCTGAAGGAAGTTACAATGTACTCAGATAAATAAAATAAATTAATAAATCTTTTTTTTTTTAAAAAAAAAAAAAAAAGGAAGAAAGAAATCTGACAAAATGAAATGACCAAGACAGCTATACAAATATCACTGCTGCTACTTTTTTTTGCAGAACGCTATAGACAATGCCACAGGTGTATGGGATTTCTGTCTCTTGTATCTGGAAGTGCCCTATCTCTTCTTATAGCTGTTCTCCACAAACATGCTTCTTTTCATGCAGAGTAGCAAGAGATGGTAGCTACTATGCCCATTATCCTTTGCTAGGGCAAAAACATATGAACATTCACCACCCCACAAGACTAAGAAAGGACACGAGCCTGTATTCTTCCTGTCCCACACTGTCACCTTTGTCCCTTATTATTAGATAGAGTTGACCTTATAAAACTGATGGTTATGGAGGCTGAGAATTCACACAAGCTGCTGCCTGCAGTTAGGCAACCAGAGGACTGGTGGTGTGGATCACTCCCAAGGCAACCAGAAGACTTCACTCTGGTTGATCACCTCCAACCTGAAGCCCCAAGAGCCAGAGAAGATGCTCAGAGCCAGCTCTGCTGCAGAGCTCTCCACAGGGGGCTGTGGGTTCATCCCTCAGGTGTATTGCCCCCCTGCGCACAGCTCATAAGCATCCCTCAGTTATCCAGTCTGCAATAGTGGAGGGAGCCATTATGGTCCTGACTGGCCCAACCACAAAGCTCTCTGAGCCCCACCTCCCCAAACCCACGCCACACCCAGGCTTATCTTCACTGTGATCTACATGATGTCATCCCAATTTTCAGCCCCAGCATAGACTTGCTGAGCAAACGTACACTTTTCCTTAGAGGAAAAAAATATATAAGTTCTGAAAGACAATGCACTGAATGTCAGTCTATAGGAATAAGCAAACTGGTGGGATAAGCCAAGGCCTGGCCCATCCACAGAAACACTGCACACTGTGTGAGAAAGAGGCCTAGTTTATGAGACGGCTCAGCCCGAAGGCCCAAGTTCTCAACTCCTGCACCAGAGACAATGGCACGTGAGCAGCCTGTCTCGGAGATCCACACCTCCTCTCCACAGCAGCTCATGTCTGCACGGCCTGTGGAGGTTCCGCCAACACACCTTGGTCAGGTCAGGGGAACACACTGGACTGGACTAGGGACAGCATAAGAGGCTAAGAAACAGAGAAACCTAACACCCTGTAGCCAGAACAGGATGTCCTCATCCCCAGGGCCTCTGAAACATCCCTACCCAACTCCAGATGACCCTTCCCTCCCTTACTGCTGAGAAAAAGGCATGCTGGGGGAGGAGAGCCAGCCTGCTTCATACCTACCACCCCTGAGAAAACTGAGGCATGGCCCAGGGCGATGGCACAGCCTGGAGAGAGAGCGTCTGGCAGGGACAGCACAGTGGCAGAGGGTAAGGAAAACGTACCGCAAAGTTTGCAGTCTGTCCCCATCTGCACTGTACTGTTCCATCCGTGACAGACACAGAACGGCTCATCTGTTCCTGCCAAGCAGACCCATGTACAGACCAGGCTGTCTGGAAAAGTGTAGAAAGAAGGAGGACCAGGTTCACTGTCTGGAGACTTCTAGAATTGCACGGTCCAACCAAAAGCCAGAATGCCCATTGCCTTGTATGCCAGCACTTACTCTGACACATCTGGATTCTAGTCTCCAGTGCTATGCTCTCTGAGTCCAAAGTCTCAAGGGAAGTCCACATATGTGACCAAATGTAGTTGAGTATGAAGTTAGGAAGGTAAACTGAGGCTGAACTGTGCCAGATCTTGAATACCAAGCCAAAATGCTTAGAGCATCTCTCTCCATCTATGGCCTCTATTTTTATGGTTGTAAAACTTGATCCAGAGAGAATAGGAAGGAAACATTAAAGTTCTGTATATCTATGCAACTGAATGCATAACAAGTTAGCTGGTTCAGTCTAGGAACTTGCAGGCTGAAATGCGGATTAGAGGTTGCGTCCGTGTGTTGCAGTGAACATAGACTGTTCCTATGCAAGACTGGAAGAGCGTTGAGGATCACAAAGGAGCTGGTAAGACAGCTGGAAGGTATGGACAGTCAGAAGGACATGCAGCAAAAAGAGTGGACAGTGTGCCACTCCAACCATGGCTCCCCAGCAGAGACAAAGTAAGCCAAGGGTCCCTGGTGAACAGAAACTGGCAGTCCTACCCACAGGACAGAGCCATGGTTCTCACAAGCTTCTAGCTCGGCTGAGGGTTTGGGAAGACAGTGACACCGCCCTGTGGGTGACTACGTTTTCACTCCCTGTGTCTCAGAGGCTTGAATCCTGGAAAGCATCTGAAGAGAGAGCCTGTTGTTTAACCCCGAGTTACTCAAAGGATGTGATCGCAAGATCTAATCAATCACAAGTGTGGGGAGGGGTAGGGGCAGAGAGAGAGAGGGGGGGAGCTACTGGGACAGTCATAGAGAAGAGGGATGAATGCAAACAAGCCAAGAAGTTCAGGTAGAAAGTGACACGTAGACAGAAGGTATGGTGGCCAGAAACCTCAGCACCCCTTGGAGTTGGGCTGGTTGTGGAATCTAATAAGCCCAAGGTTATAACAAGGGTGGCATGTAGTCCATACTCAGATCCACCTGTCTACTTCCAACTAGACTGAGAACCATGAAACCCCACAGTGTTTTACTTCTCCAGCCTCGGTCCTCCCACAGATGCCTAAGGATGCCTGGGATTTGGAAGTACTTGCAGTTGGCCCTTCTGTACAGCTCCTAGAACTTTATTTCATTTCTCCAGTCCCCAAAGCACATCCCTTGGCTAGGACCATTAGCCACCCTGGGGTATATGAACTGGGCAGAGGGGGACTCTAGAGCATGGGAGAACCCAAATTCCCCATAGGGTGCAAAGCTAAACATGGCCAGCAGAGGCCCTAGCACGAAAAGAAAGGAAGTCCCTTGGGAAGCCGCCCTTAAGGCATTTGATACTTAATGAAGCTTGGATGGGCACCAACCTAAATGGTAGGAAAGACAAGAGCCCTCAGCTGAACCCCACTCTGACTCCCTGTCTCCATCTGGAAGACTATAATAGTTGAAGACCCAAGAAGAAGATAATCTTATTTTTCCTTTTTTTTCTTTGTTTGTTGTCTTTTCTTTTGACCTTCTGTGTTTTCCCTTATTTCCTTTAGTATAGTTTTCTTGTTCATTTTTATTTGCTTTCTTAAAAGATTTTGCTTTTAGTCTTCTTCTTAACATGTATTTAATATCTGTGCATTTGTTTTCTTAATTGTACTATCGAAGCATTTTATCTATTTGGTGTTATTGCTGTAACCACTGTTTATTTTCTTCATTCTGCCTAGTATTATGAACTGAACCTCAGAAAAGCCTGCCACTGAAAATACTCCCAAATAAACCGGAAGAAATGGCTACATCAAGAGATGCAGGAGTCACAAAACAGAAACTGAAGAAACGGGGTCGAGCAAGACACCACCCTACCTTCCAAATCAGATGCTCGGATGCTGACGACAAGCACCCGGGCATAGATGGCATGCTGGGCAAAGAGTTCAAAAGACTACTTTAAACATCATCAACAACTTTAGGGCTGGAGAGATGGCTCAGTAGTTAAGAGCACTTCCTGCTGGGCATCATATTGAGTTACAAGCCATTCAGGGATACACAGAAAGTCTAAATGTATACATATATACATATACATCAAATACATATACATATATGAAAAACAAAGTCATTTCAAGGCAAAAAACAAACTAAAGAAATTCATGACCACCAAGAAGCTATTTAGAGAAAAATCTTACACACAGAGGAAGTAAAACAATCTCAATTATGAGAGCACGGGAAAGAGTTAATGTCATGACAGATAAGCTGACTACGTGAGAGCTAGACGAGAACGGTTATGTCTAAATCAGTAAGAAGATCCATAGCTGCATAGGAGAGAAAGAGAAGACCAGAACCACAGGAATCAGCAACCCACGGCAGTCACGGTGCTCCTCGTAAACAGTGTTAGTGCTCCAGCTAAAACATGTCCACTATCTGCCCAGATTAAGAAGCAAAATCTGGGGACCGCTGAAATGGCTCCTCAGTTAAGAGCACTGGCTGCTCTTGTGGAGGACCCAGGTTCAGGTCCCAGCACCCACATGACAGCTCACAGCCATCGTAACTCCAGTTGGAGAGTCCAACACCCTCTTCTGGCCTCCTTGGGCACTGCATGTAGACATGTATTCAGGCAAAGCGCCCATATGCAATGTACCACACAGGAGCCAGCACTTCCTCTTTCTGCCTTTTGTGCCTTTAAAAGAATTTCCTGTCTATCTTCCTAAACATGGAAGGTAGAAAATGCACCCAAAACTCTGCCAGAAAGAGTTTTATATTAAATTTGCTGTGATGATAAGCAAGATTAACAAAGTCTTAGCCATAGTAACCAAATAAAAGATAAAAAGCCAATTTAATACAATTAGGGATTGGTATTACAACAAATACCATTAGAATCCAGAGGTTCACCAAAGAGTATTTTTGAAACCACGTATTCTAAAAATTCAACATCTAGAAGAAATGAATAGGTTCCTCTATTTATTGTGACACATCAAAATTAAATCAAGAGGATATTAACAACCTAAGATCTACAGTGAGCAACAAACCTGAATCTGTGATAAACAGTCTCCCAGCAAAGAAAGGCTCAGATCATATGGATTTGATGCCAGGTTAGATACACAGGGTGGGAACACCACCCACCCCATCTTATGAACTCAGTATCAGCCTGATATCAAAATTGGTTAAGGAAATATCAACAACAACAGCAAACTATAAACCAATTCCCCTGATGAACACAGATGTAAATAAAAGGAAAATAACCAATAAAACACTGGCAAAATGAATTCAATTACATATTTAAAAGATCATACACTATCATCAAGTTGGTTTCATTTCAGAATGCATTTCACTTTGTACACAATAAATGTAATCTAGCACATAAATAAATAAACTCAAAGACCAAAATCACAAAATCATCTCAATAAACACAGAAAAGGTTCTTGACAAAGTTCATTACCCCTTCATGATAGAAACTAGGAATTCAAATAATAAATCTCTGAGGAGGAAATTTAATCTAGGGACATGGCTGCTCTGGCAAGGGGTCATATCCAGGACTATGATCCAGCTGGGATGCAGACATAACCTGGATTACAGTATGACCTGGCTGGAGTACACCTTAGCACACACCTTTAGTCCCTCTGGCTGGAATACAGTCATGACCTTAATGCACACTTTAATCCCAAACACTGAAGGTAAGGTTAGTTTGTAGAAGAAAGTGGCCATGTTTGAAAGGGATCTCTAATTGAGGGACAGACAAAGTGGTGAGTCAGAGAAAGACCTGACAGTAAGAGTCAGAGATAGGACATGCCCAACTCACATAGGAATAGCACATGAAAGAGTGAAGTAGAAACTTTGAAAAAGTTCAAGTTACAAAACAGGCTACTTAAAAGAGAGGAGAGAAAGAGAGAGAGAGAGAGAGAGAGAGAGAGAGAGAGAGAGAGAGAGAGAGAGAGAGAGAAGTAATAATTTTGGTTTCTTTTAAAACCCAGTTATGTTATGGGAATTTGTTTTTGTTTTAATCCCAAGAGTGGGATAGGAGGCTGCTTCTCAGCAGGTGATTGTGATTTGCCAGTGAAGAAGGCATGATTTTTACCAGCTATATACAGTTTAATTCTGGGGACTCTGGAGGTGGTATAAATGAGGGAGCCCAAGAGGGCCTGTGGCAGCTGCTGCTTAGAAGGGATTAGTGTGGAATAAGAGTTGGAAGGAAGGTAGATGTATAAGATCCCAACAAAATAGCTCAAAACAAAAACACCAACAGAGAGAGAGAGAGAGAGAGAGAGAGAGAGAGAGAGAGAGAGAGAGTTTTTTACTGAACAGTTTTACAGAGACAGGTTGCAGAGAGAACTAGCTAGACACAGCTGAAGACAGAATGAGCCAGAGAAGGAGAAGGAGCCAGAAGATTAGATCAGATTGACAGAGTTAGTATAAGGCCAGGTAGAGCAATTCAGTCAGAAGCTGAGAGAAGCCAAATTGAATCTGTCAGCTTGGATGATTAGATTGTACTGAGGCTAGAAGCTTCCAGACCTAGGCCTAGGGATAGTTAGAACAGAGAAAACGCTCTGGGCTCAGCCCAAGCTGTGTATGTGCACAGTACAGCTCTCATCTCATCATTTCGTCAGAGGAAGTAAAAGCGACATTTACATATCTCAACATAGTAAGGCTATATACCAGAAAACTACAGCCAAATTATAGTAACTGGGAAAAATTCTAAAGCATTTCTTGTTTAGAAGTCTCATTTTCCTGATAAATGTAGCTATTCACTGCTCATCAAAACAGCTTCTCTCTGCAGCAGATAGAGACCATCTCACAAAGTCATAACTGGTCAAAATATAGAGAACAATTAACCATGGGGCATCCAGCCACAGTAGTTGTGTTGTACATCTACAACACAACTACCTCCTACACCTAAGGCTCAGGGAACACCAAGAAAGAGGGAGCAGAGAGACTGTAAGTCCCAGAGAAGCGAGGAGTCTGCAGTATGATTCTGCCTCCTAGAAATGACAGAGAAGCTACACCCATAATAGCATAACAATACGGCCACCTAAACAAAATCCAAACAATGACAACACTAATAGACATGTTGGTGTGGAAGGAGGAAATCTCAAGGGGCCACCCCTAAAAAGAAAGCTATAAGCAACAAATGACTATCAAGAGAAGGACAAGTCCCCAATATATAAAAATAACTAAGAAAAAGAAGACACAAATTTGAAAGGAAGAAAGAGGGGACATGAGAGGAATTGAAAAGAAGACATGAAAGTAATTGGAGGGAGGAAAGGAAAAATGATGTGTTTTCATTAATTTTTTTTTTACTATTAACAAATAAAACTATTTCTTTAAAAAGAAAAAACAGGAATGAGACCATATGTCCATCCTCTCAGCTTTTGTATTGCTTTAAGTCTTAGCAACATTGATAAAATAATAGGAAGAAAGAAAGAAAGAAAAGAAAGAAAGGAAGGAAGGAAGAAAGAAAGGAAGGAAGAAGGAAAGAAGGAAGGAAGGAAATGTAACTAGGAACAGCCAAATGATCACTATTTTCATATCATATGCTCCTATACTTAAAAATGCCTGAACGTTCCACCAGAAAACTTGCAGATATGAAAAAAGTGCTTCCAAAAACGTCCCGGGACAACCCAAAATCAACATGCAAAATTCAGTAGCTTTTTCTAAACACCAATAATAAACCTTCCAAGAAAGAGATCAGGAAAAAAAATTCCTTTCACTGTGGCTTCAAAATTAACAATCTAAGAATGAACTTAGTCAAGGAGATTAAAGAACTCACCAAAGGAAACTTTAAACCACTAAGAAAAAAGGCTAAGGAGGCACCAGAAGATGGAGAAGCCTTTCATGCTTGTGGATCAGCAGAGTTAATATTTTGAAAGTGTCAGCCGGGTGTGGTGACGCACGCCTTTAATCCCAGCACTCGGGAGGCAGAGGCAGGTGGATTTCTGAGTTCGAGGCCAGCCTGGTCTACAGAGTGAGTTCCAGGACAGCCAGGGCTATACAGAGAAACCCTGTCTCAAAAAAACCAATATATATATATATATAGAGAGAGAGAGAGAGAAAGTGTCTATATTATCAAAGGTGACCTCTAGATTCAATGCAATCCCCATCAAAACTCCAATGACATTCTTCACAGAACTGGCTAAAACAACCTTAAGATCTGCACAGAAGTACTAAAGGGCCCAAAGAGCCCAAGTAATTCCAAATAGAAAGAACATAGAGAATCTGTGCAAAGAGCATAGATCACAATGCCTGACTTCAAATTATACCTCTGAGCATAGTAACAAAACCAGCATGGTACTGGTACAAAAATAGACAGGCAGACTGAAGGAATAGAATAGCAGACCCAGAAATAAACCCACCTTACCTCCAATAAAGGTGCCAAAGAAAAAGGAAAAAGACCTCCTCTATGATAGATGCCCTAGGAAAATGGAAAAATGAAAATAGATTCTTATCACTCAGCCCATAAAAAAAAATCATTTCAAAATAAATTAAATGCCCTCCTGTAAGACCTGACACCTAGAAACGGATGCAGAAAAACTGGGGAAATATTTAAGATGTAGGCACAGGCAAGTACTGTCTAAGAAGGGCCTGGGAGCACGAGATGAATGGGATGAATGGGATTTCATGAAATCAAAAGATTCTGTGGGAGCTGGAGAGATGGGGGTGGGGCTGAGAACACTGGCTGCTGCTCTTGCAGAGAACCTAGATTCTGTTCCCTGAACCTGCCATGCGCCCCAGCCTCCGGCCAGGAGAGGTAGGGCAAAGTACACCAAGGCAGGGTTCAAGCAGCTTCCGCTGTGCTTCAGCTTCCTTTATTCTCTGCTTTATTCTGGGGGGTCGCCCAATTTATCCCCCTCCACCCTCTGCACTCATCTCTCACCACTCTTCATCATCCAATCAGCATTCAGCACGCTATGTACACGACCCATGCACTGCAGACAGGGTGTGCGTTGATAGGCCAGTGACTCAATAGCATGCTGTATGACGCTATGCGTCAGGCGGGCAGCGTGTGATCATTCAGGTGCGCAGTGCGTGATCATTCAGGTGCACATGATCAGGTTCTTGGTAAACAAGCAGGGATCATGGGGCTTGGTCATGAGCCAGGACGCTGCGCAGCTGCACCGCTTCCCACAAGAACCCACGGGCAGCTCACAACTCCGTAACTCCAGGTCTAAGGGATCTAATGCCTCTTCTGACCTCCTCAGGCTCCTGAATGCATGTGCTGCACAGACATACACTCAGGCACACACACATACATACATAAAATAAAATAAAATTACTTTACAAAATCTGTGTAGCCAAAGAAGTGGTTAATCACAGAATGCGAGAAAATCTTAGCTAGCTAGACATCTGTCTTAGTTGGAGTGTCTATTGATGTTATAAAATATCATACCCAAAAGCAATTTGTATAGAAAAGGCTTTATTTCATCTTACAACTCTCAGGCCACCTTCCACTACTGAAGGAATTCAGGGCAGAAACCTGGAGGCAGGACCTGAAGCAGAAGTCATGGAGAAATACAGCTTACTGCTTGCTCCCCATGGCATTACACAAGCCAGGACCACCAGCTCAGGAATGTCCCCACCTATAGAAGGCTGGACCTTCCCACTTCAATCATCTACAGGCCAGTCTTATGGAGGTGCTCTCTCAACCGAGGCTCCCTCCTCCAAGATAACTCTAGCTTATGTCAAGTTCACAAAAAACTAGCCAACTGTACTGGCTGGTTTTGTATATCAACTTGACACAAGCTGGAGTTATATCACAGAGAAAGGAGCCTCCCTTGAGGAAATGCCTCCATGAAATCCAGCTGTAAGGCTTTTCTCAATTAGTGATAGAGGGAGGAGGGCCCAACCCATTGTGAGTAATTCCATCCCTGGGCTGATAGTCCTGGGTTCTATAAAAAAGCAAGCTGAGCAAGCCAGGGGAAGCAAGCCAGTAAGCAGCATCCCTCCATGGCCTCTGCATCAGCTCCTGCCTCCAAGTTCCTGCCCTGCTTGAGTTCCTGTCCTGACTTCCTTTGGTGATGAACAGCAATGTGGAAGTGTAAGCTGAATAAACCCTTTCCTCCCCAACTTGTCTCTTGGTCATGTTTTGTACAGGAGTGCAAGCCTTGACTAAGACAACAACACAGTATCTTACAGAGAATTATTATCTAGAATATATAAAGAACTCAAAAACTAAATACCATAAAGCCAACCTAACCGGTAAGTGGAATAATGAAATAAATAAGACAACTCTCAAAAGATAAGTACAGATGGACAATAAATATATTTTAAAATGTTCAATGACCTTAAACATCAAGAAAATGCATATCTGGGCCAGAAAGACAGCTCAGTGTGGGGGCTGGAGAAATGGCTCAAAGGTTAAGAGTACTGACTACTCTTCCAGAGGTCCTGAGTTCAATTCCCAGCACCCATATGACGCCCTTTTCTGGTGTGTCTGAAGACAGCAACAGTGTACATATATACATTAAATAAATAAATCTTTTAAAAAAAAAAAAAAAGATGGCTCGGTGCATAAAGTGCTTGACCTACATACACACACATATACACACAACATAAAATCAGAAGAAGCCTATGTGAGAGGGGCTAATGGGACCACTGACAGGGAAAAGCTAGCAAAAGAGAGCAGGGGTGCCCATAAGCACAGTACAATGATACACATGTAGGAAATTGTCACAATGAAACCTATTGCTGTGTAAAATAAATCTGGAAACAGTATCTCACTGTGTATCCCTGGCTGTCCTGGATTCAGTTGCTGTATACACTGCTGTACCCTGACTGGCCTGGAGCCTCAGTTTCTGTATAGACCAAGCTGGCCTCAAACTCACAGAGTTCTGCCTGCCTCTGCCTCCCGAGTGCTAGCATTAAAGGCAGTGTCACTATGCCCAACAAACTAAAAACTTTTAATAATAAAAATTTTAAACCAGAAGCAGGGAGTGGTCTGTAAGCAGTGGTCTTCACGGCTTCACCCGGTCCCACTGTCACTATTCACAAACCATCAGGATCCTGAGGGGCTCTGAGGAAGATGGCAGCCTCACCCCTGCTTTTCTCTCCAGTGAGAGCCGACCCTCACACGCAACCTGAGTAAGTGGATCTACCCAAGATCTAGCTCTTAAGTCCTCGAACATCTCAAAATGTGCAAGAAGTACAAGGGCTTTTCTCTTAAAAAAAAAAAAATCTTGGTTGAGTAGTAATTATGCGAGACAAGGCATATGAGAGGAAAGGAGGTCTGACAAGTCTTTAATTCGTCACATTACAAGGGACAACGATGACAAGTACTCAGGTCTCCCAAGTTAACAGGAAGTATGTAAGTTACCAACTCGGTTTGAAATATTGCTTTGCATATTGGGAACAAGAAATCTAATCCGAAGTATAAATTGCCCTTAAGATATTCCTTAATGACTTAAAGACAATGTACACGTGCATTGTCTTTATCGAACTTTTAATTGATACTTAAACACGTGCTTGACAATGCGCATAACATATTGCTGCTATAATAGAGGCACACAATCGCATTAAATGCACATATACCTGCCATGAGGCCACAGTCAATGCTGCTTGCTGCTGACAGTGGGGGACAAAATGGGCTTGGGAGCCACTTTCCTGACCCCCTCAGAAGGCCTCATCCAAACCCTCCCGTTCTCCCCAGGGACACTTTGTGGCTCACATCCTCGGTGGAAAAAAAGGAAAATGGTTTAAAAGAATGATCTTAAGCAAAAAGAATACAGCTAGAGGACCCCTAAGACATGACTCTAAAACATATTCCTAAGCTACAGTGATCTAAGCAGTCTGGTACTGGCATACAGAAACGGTGACAGACAGATGGTGCCTTAGTCAGGGTTTCTATTCTTGCACAAAACATCATGACCAAGAAGCGAGTTGGGGAGGAAAGGGTTTATTCAGCTTACACTTCCACATTGTTCTTCATCACCAAAGGAAATCAGGACTGGAACTTAAGCAGGTCAGGAAGCAGGAGCTGATACAGAGGCCATGGAGGGATGTTACTTACTGGCTTGCTTCCCCTGGCTTACTCAGCTTACTTTATTTTACAACCCAGGACTACCAGCCCAGGGATGGCACCACACATAATGGGCCCTCCCACCCTTGATCACTAATTGAGAAAATGCCTTACAGCTGGATTCCATGGAGGCATTTCCTCAAGGGAGGCTCCTTTCTCTGTAATAATTCCAGCTTGTGTCAAGTTGGCACACAAACCCAGCCAGTACAGATGGAATGTAGGAAGAACCTAGAAATAAAGCACACATGGCCAAATAGTTTCTAATTTCTAACCAAGGTCCCCAAGGACATACCCTTTGGATTTTTTCGGTTGGTTGGTTAATTGGTTGGTTGATTTTTTTGAGGCAGGGTTTCTCTGTGTAGCCTCTGGCTGTCCTGGACCTAGCTCTGTAGACCAGGCTAGGATTAAAGATGTATGTCTCCACCACCTGGCTCAAAAATGCAATCAATAGGTTAGGAATGTAGCTCAGTGGTAAAATGTTTGCCTAACATGTGCAAAGCCCTGGATTCAACCCCAACACAATAAAGAGGAACTCAAAATGGAGTCAGGCTTAAACGTAAAACCCCCAAATCATTTAAATAAAAAAAATAGGGCCAGTGTCCTATGGCAGTAGTCTGGCCAAGTATTTTTGTTAAGCAGGGGAATAAAAGCACAGGTGTCAACACTAGACAAATGGGATGAGGTCACAGTGAATGCTTCTGCACAGAGGACAGACAACTGTCAGAGTGAAGAGGCGACTTACAGAATGGAACTTTGGGAACTACCCAGCAATAAGGGGTTAACACCGGACCATACAAAGACACAGAAACAGTAACAAACAATAGTCAGTCAATCCAAGTGGTGGTATAGATCTTTAGTAGAGTGCTTGCCTAGCAGCACAAGGCCCTGGGTTCAATCACAGTACCACCAGATAGATAGATAGATAGATAGATAGATAGATAGATAGATAGATAGATAGATAGATAGATAGATAGACAGACAGATGGGCTGACTGACTGTTGGACATACATATAGAAAATGATCAGAATGGGCATTTCTCATAGAAGATGTGTGGCATCTTCCTCTCTTTTCCCATACATGCACACATTTACCTTCATACACAGGATGGGATAACTATTCAGCTATAGAAAGTAATCTGGCTGTCATGGGGTCAACACAGATGGACCTGAGGCTCATAATATTCAGGAAACTAAGCCAAGTACAGAAAGACAAACGCTGCGTCTTTCACTCCGCTAAAAATGCTGAGCCCACAGAAGTAGAAACTAGAATGGTGGTCCAGAGGCTGGGAAGGGACCCAGGCACTGGAGGAGGGGATGAAAAGACTGGCTAGTGGGTAGGATACATAGTCTCAGCCAGACAGGAGGAAAGGGTTCGGGTACTTCATTACCCACAACAATGTTCATAGCAGTATTCTACTGTGTAATTCAAAGTAGTTACAAGAGATTTTTAATTCCTTATCACAAAAAAAATCATAAGAAACATAAATATTCCTGAGAGATCATAACGATGAACCAGCAGCATCTGTCCAAACACACAGTTGCTGCCAGCACCATAAATGGGTGGCTGTTTCACAACCCTGTCAAAGATCTGCTAGTTTAACTGGACTTTTAGCCCTTTGGAGTCATAAAGACCCCAGTCAAATCCCAGCTCTGTGACTCACTGAGATATGGGAGAACTAAAGACAGACCAGGCCTGTACAGACATGGAAACAAAGCTGGGAGGGGGGGAGGCCTCCGGGAGTGCTTCTATGTTGATGTTAATTAAGATGTGTTTAAATTATGTGCAAAGTGGGGTGCCTGTGATGATCCAAGGATTCAGAGCCAGAAGCTGAAGTTGCAGACAGCTGGGAGCTGCCCCTTGTGCGAGAGCAATACCGGCTCTTAAAAGCTGAGCCATGTCCTCCGCCCCGATATTCTTTATCTTAATATATAATTTTCAAAAATATCAACTCCGCATTTGGATAGTTGGTGTCTTTGTGTAGCTTTTACAAACATGGGTGTTAAAATACTAAGTAAATGTACGATAGCTAGATTTGTGTGTCAGCTACTGGGGAGGTGAAGTTTCAGAAATGTGCTTAGGCTAAAGACAGCCTGGGCTCACAGGCCTTAAATGCTCAGGGTCAAAACTCCGCAGCTATTCCCGGCTTATGCACAAATGAAAACATTGCAAAGCCTTTGAAACAACTGCAGGACTTGGACAAGCACGCCTCAGCCCGCGATCATCACCCCTGGGGTCCTAGGCTCTGGCCCTACTTTAAGAACTAACAGGAATCTTAGATTATGCGATGGTTCTGTCTGTGGGATGACGGCCTCTGCTACTCTGTGGAGGCGAGGCCTGGGGCGGGGGGGGGGCTGTTTGTTGTTTTCACAAAGAGTGCTCTCTACTGTGCGCTGTGGGAATCTACAAGAAGTGTCCAGTTACCAGTGAAAGAGGGGAGAACGGCTCTGGGCTCACGCACTGCCCAGCAGGGTCCGCCGGCCAACTGTGCGGGTTTGGCGCCCCCTACTGTCCCTTGCCGGAGACGGACATCTGTGCCCTGGAGGCTCACCGCGGGCGAGCTCTAGGTTAGAGTTGGATCTTGCAGAAAGGCACCTGAACCCTCAATGGCTTAGAATCCAAGAAAGCAAAGGATACCGCGTTGGAGCCTAGAAATGACAACAAACCGCGTGGCTCTGAGTATGACTCCCACGCCGCTACACTGCTCACCTGAAGCCTGAAAAGAAGCAGGACCTGGGAGAAAAACTCCAAATCTCTTAGGGCAGTCACTCCTCTCTAGACTCAGAGTTCTGGGGTGTCCCAAAGCAGAATTGGTTTCGGCACTAACTCCAGGGGAGCCTGAACAGACACACAAAAGCTTCTAGACGTTCCGTAAGGAGCAGCCAGTCAGCCTAGCAGTGACCTGGGGACCCCAGGAACGGCACAAAGGGATATGGGCTTTAGACCGAGTCCTTGTTCTCCAGGAACTTTCTAGAGAGGTGGGGGGAAGGAGGGAGAAAGGAGGAGGGAGAAAGGACAGGGGGAGAAAGAGGAAGCGAATCATGAAGAGGAAGACAAAGAAGAGGAGAGGGGGAGAGGGGGAGAGGGGGAGAGGAAAAAGGAGGAGAGGGGAGAGGGGGAGAGGGAGAAAGGAGAAATTGAGCCCAGCAATTTGCCTCCATCCCCGAGAGAAACAGCAATGTTATAGGTCAGAAACCTACCCCAGTAGAAGAGGAGAAAAGATGGAGAGAGTGAGGTTCACAGAGACCAGAGAGCACAATTAAAAGCAAAAGGCCCAGTCTTCAGCCACGCTGTCCACTAGCATTGTCCCATTACACACATGGAAGGTTGACATAGAGAACACGCACCCTAGGTGACAGTGGGTCACCCGGGGTGACAGGCTGGTGGGTGGAGTACGGTGAGAATGTGCAAAGGTTTAACTCCTGTCTTTCAAAACAAACAAGGGTCAGTGGGTCTGGAGATATGGCTCAGCCATTAGGGTGCTTACTGCTCTTCCTTCCAGAGAACCAGGGTTGGCTGCACACACACACACACACACACACACACACACACACACCACATTAATCATAAAAAGAAGTTTTTGAAATCCAAAATACATTGGTAGAATGTTGTTAGCAAGACTATTTTAAGGACCAAAGGTAGATTAGAGCCTTCGCTCAACAACCACCTAGCCCTGACTTTATCCACAGCTTGCTCTCTCTCTCTCTCTCTCTCTCTCTCTCTCTCTCTCTCTCTCTCACACACACACACACACACACACACACACACACATTCTAGTAAAATGTTAATTGTAAAAATGTTGATATTTGTTCATTTTAGGTTAAAGATAACATGCTGTTCATTATCTTATTTTCTTTTCTTTTTTTTAAAGATTTATTTATTTATTATATGTAAGTATACTGTAGTTGTCTTCAGACACTCCAGAAGAGGGCGTCAGATCTTGTTACGGATGGTTATGATCCATCATGTGGTTGCTGGGATTTGAACTCTGGACCTTCGGAAGAGCAGTCGGGTGCTCTTACCCACTGAGCCATCTCACCAGCCCCATTATCTTATTTTCTGTGTAGCTCTATATTTAAATTTTTTCCTAAGTGATATTTCCAGAGAAGAAGCAGGAGAAGATGAGTGTCTTCATGTGACATGGTGACACCAGCGCACCCACTCAGCCATCACAGAGCTTCATCAGCCCAGGCCTCACTCTGCATGAACAACCCTCAATTCACACAGTGGCTTCTGTCTGGGGACTTCTGAGCAGTTGACAAACATGAATTAATGGCACCTCCTGTCACCTCCTAAAAGTCAGAAGGGCACTTGACAGACTGGTGGAGAACGTGCCTGGTCTGACCTCACACCGACCGTTACAGGCTGAACTGAGAGCGTGTCTGCTGCCAGGCTCCAGCCCGAGCAGAGCTAAGGCGGCGTCTCCCCATGTGCTGGGCTGTACCAGCTTCAGGGTGCAGAGCAGCAAGGTGCCAGCCTCCCCACCCTCACATTAAGCCCTCATGAAGATGTCTCCTTCCATAGACAAATGGAGATCTCCTTCAGGAACGGCCACGCCCTCTGGTCCTTTATCTTACATGCCCAGCCAGGCTTGTGAAAATGCTGGGCTTGCCGTGGCCTAGAATAGCCGTTTTGTTGTGACCACCTCGAGATGAGATCAGGAAGAGAAGACACCTATTTGCATGAGGACACTCATGGGAATTTGAGGGGAGCCTGGTGAGAGACCCCTAATCCATAGTCCCACACGTCTGTGGGGCTTTAGTTGTACAGTCCCAGAACCCAGCGTTAAATTCTTTTTTTTTTTTTAAGATTTATTTATTTTGTATATGCAAGTACACTGTAGCTGTCTTCATGCACACCAGAAGAGGGCATTGGATTCCATTACAGATGGTTGTGAGCCACCATGTGGTTGCTGGGATTTGAACTCAGGACCTCTGGAAGAGCAGTCAGTGCTCTTAACCGCTGAGCCATCTCTTGAGCCCCAGTCTTAAATTCTTGTCTGTCCACTTGTGGCATCAAGGCCAAGGACCGGCGAGGACGGCAAGTGCTGATTGTCATCCCTGACCTTGCATCTCAGTCTCACGTGCACAGCTCTTAACAGACCTCATTTTATTATAGCCCCATGGGAATCCTGTTCCCTTCCTGCCCCACCCTGGCTCCTCACCGGCAGGGCTGGAGGATAAATGTAGCGAAAGGTTACCCAAAAGGTTACCAGTTAGGGCAGGCTCCTCCTCTCCCTGGCTCCGTTTGTTTTCTGCAGCTAATGGCAGGATAGCAGACTCTGGGCAAGTTATAAGGAAGAGAGATTAGCTTTGGCAGATGGTCAGTCCCAGGTTAAGGGCCACATCTGGTGATGGCTCACTTGCTGAAGGGTTAAGAGGAGGCTCAGATGATGACTTCCACCATGAGACTGTAAATTATTCCACAATAAGAACCCAATTTATATCCAGGTTTTATAAGCTTGTAATCTTAGCAGAAATGTCAGCTAGAGGCCAGCCTGGTCTACATAGCAAGTTCCAGGCTCGTAGGGCTACCCAAGGAGACCTGGTCACAAAAACAAAACAAAACAAAACAAAACAAAAGGTTTTATCTTCGGACCCCCCAGGTCCTAACACTGTAGTTCACATATGTCAGGTCTGTAATAAATGAGGCCTCATGGCTAGAATACAGGAATATGTAAATTTTGACTAGTTATACGTGTCAGTGGGAGAAATTGAGCGATGTTCTGGGGGATACTGAAGATAGCAGTAGGGGGTTGTTGAAGTTTTACAGAAAAGAGAGAAATCTGGTCCGAAATATGCTTAGAGAAAGTAAACTGGCTGCAAGGGAAGGGTGGATTGGGGGGAGGGGTGGTATGAAAATGAAATTAATAAGCAAAACTATCATACAGGGTTCTGCTCCATAGAATAATAAATAGCCCATGGCCCTCATCTACAGCCTGGAAGCCAAGTCTATGACCCATAACTTTATTTTTCTTCTTCTTTTTTTTTTTTTTTGACCCATAACTTTAAAATGCACCTCAGAAGCAAGGGCGAGGTCCATATGCCTTCAACTCCAGCTCTCAGGGAGGCGGAGGCAGGCAGAGTTCCTTGAGTTTGCAACCAGCCTGGTCTATACAGAGAATCCCAATCCAGCCAGGTCTACACAGTGAAACCGTACCTCCAAGGAAAAAGAAAGAAGATAAGAAAAATACTTAGGAATTCCAAATAAGGCACATTCAAACATAGTATAAAAACCCAACTGCGCTAGCTCAAATATGTTCATCTTCACTAGAAGAGCCCGCTCTTGTAAATGCCAAGAGCACCCACAGCCCTGCCAGGTTGTGAGTTTGAAGAGGCTCACATCTGGCTTTAATGACTATCGTCTGGAAAAGCAACAATGCCGGCAGACTCAGAGAGAAAGGAGTCTGCATGATGGGAAAGAGAAGGCTGGATTTTATCTACAGCCTTGAAGCTTCTGTTCGATAAACTTCCTCTCTGCCAAGCATACTTCAGGCCTGGCTTCCCCACGTCCCAGAACATGGGAGCTGAGGAGGGAGATGCCTCTCATCCTCTCCAGATAGTCAGGAAATAGACCCTGCTCTCAGAAAAGCCCATAAAACGACAGACACCCTGGATCTGCAGACATGCTCAACCCTGGCAGCATCCAGTTCACTGCAGAACAGCATTCCTGAGCAGGGACTGAGACTGGCTCACTGTCTGGTCACCACAGTGCCACGCAGAGAGTACTTCTGGATGGGAATGCTCGCAGGACCGGCCTAATGAGAAATCTTAACTTGTTTCTTGTTCTTTTTGTTTGGTGTTGGTTTGGGTTTGTAGAAATAGAGCTTCACTGTGAAGCCCAGGCTAGCTTTGAACTCGAGACCCTCCTACCTCAGTTTCCTAGAGTGCTGGGATTACAGGTCTATGTACTATGTACATATGTACCTATCAATTGGTTTCCCTCGATGGTAATTCTATCTTTCTGAATATCATCGGTAGGGCCTACCACAGATTAAGATACCAGCTACCCTTTTTGCCACTGTCCCATTACAGAACTGGGATGAGGATGAATTTCTGGGATTAAGTGTTAGCATTTGGTCTAACCTCTGTCCCACAGCTACCTGGCAACAGCCAAGTATTCCTGACTCACTATAAAAGGGGCTGCTTGCCCCCTCTGCTTGCTCTCTCTCTCTCTCTCTCTCTCTCTCTCTCTCTCTCTCTCTCTCTCTCTCTCCCCCTCTACTACCCTCTTAACTCCCCCTCCCCATGCCCTGAATAAACTTTATTCTATACTATACGTCTCATGGCTGGTCCCTCAGGAGGAAGAGATGACAGCATGGGCCGGTGGAGGCACCCCCTTCACCCATACTTCATCACACATCCACCAAAACATATTCTTTTATCTTTTTATAAACACATCATTAAGAGTTGGGGAGGAGTCTGCATGGATAAAGCACTTACTGCATAAGCAGGAGACCCTGAGTTCAGATCTCCAGAACTCATGGGAAAAGCCAGGTCCAGGGGCGTACTCTGTGATCCTGGCACTGGGGAGACAGAGTGATCCCTGTAGCTTAGGGGTCAGCCAGGCAGTGAGACAATGAGAGGCGGGCTCAGTGGGAGAGCCTGTTTCCAAAAATAGGTCAAAGAGCACTGGGTTATCACAACTTGATCTTGGAAACCTGACTGGGGCCCCAGGGAATGGCAAAAGGACAGACAGACAGACACACACACACACACACACAGAGGGGGGGGGGCTAAGATCGGATGGACTGTGCACACCCTGAAGGAGAACACCTGGAAAGTATCTTATGACGTACAATCTGAGGAGGTTAGAAGAGTTTGCTAGCTTTGGTGGGGAGAACTCAGAAGGGGAGAAGTCTCAACTCGTAGTCACCAGGGAGGAGGAAGCGGCAAAGAATGTTAGTTTCCACATACACCGCCAACATCGCACACAGACAGGAGGGAGGCTTTGCCAATTCCCATGGTTCTGAGGCGCTAGGGTCCCTGATAAGGCCATGCCCAAGTCAACAACGCATATTCTCTCAGGACTCCATCTGATCCCCACAGGAGAACCACAGAGGAAGACACTCAAGCCCGACCTCCAGCCTACGCACGCAGCATCTAATGTCGAGATATACTGATGTGCATATTATATATCAGAGAGCTTATTGTGGCCTAGGCACCATTTTAATTGTCTCATAAATGTTACTCAATGCTCATGGCAAGCCCTGTGTGATTCTCACACCACCCTCACTTGCAGTTTGGAAGGCTGGGGCACAGACAGGGTGCTTGATTTGCCCAAGGTCACTGTCATAGAGTGATGGACTCGAGATTTGCAGCTTATCTGCCTAGCCTTGTAGACCCGTGTTCTGGGTTGTTACACCAATTCTCGTTTTGACCTGGTAGAAGGACATTTGCTTGTTATATTTTTGTTACTGGTACTCCCCTTGTCTGTGCAAAAGAGGACTTCCTGTTTAGATAATGAGCCGTATGAGGATTCGATTGTGACCATTTTCCTCTCTGGTGCAATGATGGCATAATCTGATTGGTGAACCTATACAAAAGTTCAATACAGAAAAGGATCTTAGGGCTGGTGAGATGGCTCAGCAGGTAAGAACACCCGACCACTCTTCCAAAGGTGCAGAGTTCAAATTCCAGCAACCACATGGTGGCTCACAACCATCCTTAACGAGATCTGACGCCCTCTTCTGGGGTGTCTGAGGACAGCTACAGTGTACTTACATATAATAAATAAATAAGTCTTTAAAAAAAAGAAAGAAAGAAAAAAGAAAGAAAGAAAGAAAGAAAGAAAGAAAGAAAGAAAGAAAGAAAGAAAGAAAGAAAGAAAAGGATCTTACCATTGTAAAACAACAAGCTCATTTTAAGGGTGGCAGCTGCACACAGGCTGCTGGGGTCCCCCCAAAAGGATTAATCAGAGCTAATTAGAAACAATGCTCTCTTCATTCTGCATCCATTCCCCGCCTGCAAAGGCTCCACAGGGTCACACTGGGCGCTATAGCCCACTCCCCAGGACAGCAGCGCTGACAGCTCAGGGCAGATCTTCTATTGCTAAGGCCAGCAGGGCATTGCAGAGAGGAGGCCCAGGGCATGGCAGAGCAAAGGCTGGCTGAACGGCAGAAATGGGGAGACAGCAGACACTGTGTTGACTTCCTCACTGCCTGGAGTCTTGAACAAAGAGGTGACACTGTGTGTACCAGTGCCTGTGTGCACGACCCTCAGAGTGTGGCTCCTGTCTGATGATCATACCACCTCATAGGTCATTATCTGGTTTCTTTTAGCACCAGCTGCCGTTGTTATAAACGAATTCATCCCTTAAAGACTCACTAGCCCTGAGAGATTCATTCCCAAAAGATCAAAATTCTGTAATCAAGAGACCTTAAAATAGAGAAAAGCTGCCCGTGGGCCTTACTGCCAACTTCTGGGGAGTGAAGGGGAGTAGGCTTCCCAAGTAACAAGTGAGATTAGACCCTAAAGCCAGCCATGTCAAGAAAATAAACAGACCTCTAGTGCAATAGATAACAGATCAAAGAGCTTACAGGTAAAGCTTTGGCCTCTTCAAAGTCCTTTGCTCTTAGAGACTGTTATAAAAATCAATTATCAGCTTATCAGCTTTACTGACCAACAATGGTTTGTGTGATGTCACCAGAAAAACATACTCACACACACAAAGGGGGTGCTATAATCTGGTTGGAAAGGCAAAACAATATAAACTAAAAAAGAAACAAAATCTTAGAAAGAGATCAGCCAGAGTTAGAATCCCAATTCTCTCAGTGCCGGTGGTCTGGTCAGTCTCCTGGAGCTGCAGTGTTCTCAGCAATCAAGTGGATACTTATGTCTGCCCCAGGGATTTGATATACTTGTGTAAGTTCATTGAGATACCAGGGAAAGGGCCGGCACCTATGGAGCTCCGGAAACACGAGGCAAGTCATTATTGTTACATAGTATCCTGCCCATTTGCAGAGCGCCTTGATTGAGGGGGATGAGGTCACATCTGACTGAGTACCCAAGGCACGTGCACCAGAGTCTGTGATACAAAAGAAGGCAAGTCCATTTCAAAGAGCTCATACTCTGCCCCGCGGTGGGGGTGGGGGGGACCACGACACATTCATGGAAAACATCCAGCAGCATAGGACTGTACCTAACCTCCAGGTGCGCTGTGCCGGGCACTGTGTTTATTCTGCCAACACCTTGACCTTCACATCGCCTCTTCCAAAGCAGTCTCCTCTAATTCCTTCTAGCAAGGCAGTGAAACAATTGCTGCTGGATCCCATCTCCCAGATGATTAAACTGAGGCTCAGCAAGGCAAAACAAAAGCATCACAAAGCTAGCTCTAGGCGGGCTTGGGTTTGTATTTAGTTTCACTGTTTGTAGTTTTAGTTTCACCTATGTAACTCACACTGGCCTGAAACTCAATCCATCACATAACCTTGTCCAGCATTCGTGAGCCTCCTGTATTGGGGCTTCCCGAAGTGCTGGGATTACAGGCCTGTGCCTTCTAGCTTCCAAGTAGACTTTGAACTCAAACAGAGTGATTCAGCATAGAGGGCTAGTTACTGCTCTATCGTAGGAGAACTCAGAGGAAGGAAGACTTACATGGGATGGGATAGTGACACCCCAGCTCTAGGAAGGACTGCGTTGGGCTCTCTAGGAAAAGCAGGATGGACCTAGTGGTCCACGATCTGTTTTGAGAGAGGTTGGGGACAGGATTCCAGGATTAAAGCCTACCAGAGCTGCCAGAGAGTTCCAGAAAAGGATGTGAACTGAAGGGGGAGGGGTGGGTAATAGAGCGGAGAGCACAGGAGCAGCCTCTCTCCCACCCAGAGGTCCCAGAAGTCTGAGGAAAGGAACTTCCAGGGTGCCCAGGGCAAGGTTGGGGTGATTTCCCTTAGAAAATGGGGCAGGAACCCAGAATTTCACCCTGTCGGCATTCGAGTAACCGCCTACATTTCTAAAGAACACACCACAGTTTACAAATTACTTGCACACACACACAAAAAAAGTCCTGTTTCACTATGACAGGCAACCTGTGTTGGGCAACTTATAAATCCTGCTCTGAGCTGAGTTCACCGCGGGCTCAGTGAGGGTGGTTCTGTTACTATCCCTCCCGTATTGGAAAACAGAGGCCAAGGTCAGTTGTCATGTGGCAACAGTAGGGTTGGAGCCCAGATCTAATTCGGGAAGGACTCGCTTAAACCACAGTCCCCAAACAACCTAAGAAGCAGACAAGTTACTATTAGCGCTTTGCAGGTGGAGAGGCTCTGGGTGAGTATGGACCCCAGCAGGTTCACTCTGCTCATGGTTAAACGAGGTTTCTGGACTCGAGTAGCACAGAGAATTTGCAGGAGGGCCGCGGGTAGACACACCCGAAGCCCGGGTCTGTCTATCTAAATTTCACAGCTGCCGTACACGCCCAGACCGCCTTGGGGAGAAATATTCCAGATTACCAAACAGAGCACCTGTACAATAATCAGGTTGTGCGGAGACCCGATTAAGGAAGACCCACCCCAGGTAGAGCCCCGAGGCTCGAAACCCTCCGGATGGTACTGGCTAGGGCTGGTGATACCTCCTCGCCCAGAACCTGGAATTAAGGGAGGCGGGTTCTGCGCCCCTAGAGCCCAAACCGGAGGAAGGAAATGGAAGGGTGGGATGGTGTCAGACGGAAGGGAAGGCGGAGGGAAGGAAGACCAAAGCCAGCAAGGGGGAAGTGGAGGCTCAATGGCCTACGCCCTGACTGTGCGGCCGATGCATGAGGCCCCAAGATTCTGCCTGGCAAGTGCAGACTGATTGCACAGGATCAAATACCATGCAAGGTTAGTACACCGTGTTCTAGGTAGAGAGGAGGATTTTAATACAGAATAAAGGCCGCCCTCCCTCCTGCCCTCCTCCCACAGATAGGGGGTGACTGGCCCTGGCAGGTCGCCTGTCCCCGCCCCGCGCCCTCCCCAGAGCCTCCTGCCCGCTGAGGTCGCCGCCCAGCCAAGCCTGAGCACTCCTCCCTTGCTAGCCGCAGGTCTCGGCCCATCACCCTAGCCTGGTCCCACCCGCCAAACCACATACTTTCACCATCGTCTCACCCTTCCCTCCTCCCTTCCCGTCTTCCTGGCCCTGTCCTCGCCACTCAGATGATTTTTAAGTCTGCCGCTTCCTTTCAATGGCTAGAGAAAGGATGGAAGGCTTGTGTTTGCCAGTGTTTAAATTACTTCAGAAAACACCCAGTGTCAAAGACAATAAAAGGGAACAGTTTCTTTGGCTGCTTCCGCAGGGCAGGGGGAGGGGTGGCCCGCTAACGTCCACCCACCTGCCGCCCGCCCGCCAGCTGTCTTCTGCGTGGACCGCACGGGGTCTTACCCCTGTCCCCTCCCCCAACTCCTCTTTTGGCAGGAGGGCAGCCTAGGCCAGCTGGAAGGCTTGTCTCTACCCTCTCTGAGCTAGAAGGCTTCTGAAGTTAGCCGAAGCTCACAACTCTCATGCGCCTGCCGGGCGATCAGGACTTTTTACTAAGAGGGTGGCGCTATTGCCTTCTATCCGTGTCCATCAGAAACCCCTTCCTGACCAGCTTCGTTCCCACAAGCAACTGCGGCTGCTATCTTATGCCACCCGTGTATTCCAGCTGAGTTTGAGCAAGACCCTAATTTCCATTTCTTCCAGCAAATATGATTGCTTGCCTCCAACTTCTGAGGGCCCGGGGAAGACAAGACCCTGTGTCTAGGCTCATCTTAGCAGTTAGCTTGGAATCTGCTCATAACGGGTCACCCCAGGGAAGTCCCTTGCTCACAACCTGGATGGCAACCACCCAGAACGGGAGAGAACTCTGCACACCTCAGCTCACCCTGCCTGCCCCCAGGAAGACTCACACTTGTCCATGCCCCTACCCTACCTCCTTCCAATCCTGTGTCTAAGGAGTCTCCCGTAGCAGGACTGTGTCCTCGAAAGCATCAAGCTGAGAAAGACTTCTGCATGAAAGCATCACTTGCTAGAGTAGAGATATGTTCAAGCTTCTAAGCGACTGTCCACTAATGATGTGACCTTGGTCAAGTCTCTTAATCATGCTAAGATCCATGTTCGTCGCCTGTGGATTTATCATCTATGCCAGAGTGCAGTCTGCTGCCCATATGAAAGGAGAGTGAACGAAGCTTCCTCATCCCCCTATCTATTACAGATGGAGCCCAGCGCATCATAGGCGCTACGGAGTGCCCCAGGCAGCTGGCCTGAGACGCACCTCCACTCTGCTGCCTGAAGCAGCTTGAACTCCTCAACTGCCATTCAAGTGAAGGTGGGAGTCTGGATTTCACTGCAGAGAGAGATTTTAGGGTGAGCCAGTATGACACACAGTTGGGGTTTATTAAGAAGGTATGCCAGCTTGAAGAAAAAGAGGGAATCGGGTCAGAGATAATGCACACAGATCCACAGGTGTGTGGGCCTCTCAAGGAGGAGTCTCCCTGCCTTATCTTAGTGGCAACCACACATACAATGTTGGTAGCTCTCAAGCTACATCTCCCAGCATCACTAAGACTTCCCCCTTTTTTTCTTCCTTCCTTCCTTCCTTCCTTCCTTCCTTCCTTCCTTCCTTTTTTTTTTTTTTTTTTTTTTTTTTTGATAAGCGAGATTAAGGTGTAGTTTCAGAGTTGCTAGCTGAGAGAGCCACGGAGGGGATTGGGGGGTGGGGGGTGCAAGGGGTTAAGGACTGTCCCTTATTATAAATGGTGTTTCTGGTGAGATTCCTCGAAAACTGCAGGTTTACAGTGCAGGTTTACAGTTGGGAGAGGGACAAACCTGTTTCTGTCTGAAGCATGGCCGTCGCTGCTTCAATGTCTCTATATAAGGTGAATGTTGTCTCTCGGGTTCATCTCACCTCACCAGCAGTTTTGTTAACTGCACTGGGATTCCTAATTCTTAGCTGAGAAACTTCTCCTTCCCTTCCTTCCTTCCTTCTTTCCTTTCCTTTCTTTCTTTTCTTTCTTTTTCTGAGACACAGTTTCTCTGTTCTAGAACTCACTTCAGAGATCAGGCTGACCTCAAACTCAGAAATCCACCTGCCTCTGCTTGCCGAGTGCTGGGGTCAATGATGCACCACTATGCCCAGCCCCAAGGCAGAGTTCTTCCCAAAGTGCTTTTTACACAGCAGCTGTCGATAATGGCTGCTTGCAGTCATTTAGACATCCTTCCTGGGCCCCTACAATGACCAAGTATGAATCCCCCTGCCTCAAGAGGGGTTCTTTGTTCTGTTCAAAGAACAGTCAAGTATGCTATCAACTAGACATCAAGGGAAACAGAAGCGGCCTGATGTCTGTGGTTCAGTGGGAGAACGGAGGCTCTGGGTTCATCCCCAGCACCGTCAGAAAAGAAAACCACAATGAACAAGGACCACTACAGGGAGAAAGCACCAGTGACTACTTGGGGAAGTAAGAAAGAGAAAGCTGGTCCTTCATTTTCTGCCAAAGGAGAATGTAAGCCTGGCTTGGCCGTAAAAATAAAATTTTTGCCTTGCACTGTCTCGGTGTTAGCTCCTGGTTTCTGACACCGTAACATTTCAAATGAACCCTGCCCTCCATTCCTGGGTGTGTGAGAGAGAGACCCATACTTTCTCTGGCTCCGGCTCTGGCTCTCTCACACACAGATAGATAGGTAAACAAAGAGTTAAACTAATGGGCTTCAGAGCAGCCTCTGGGAGTGGTATGCAAAACTGGTGAGTTTTTGGCTTGCAAGAACTGATTTTATAAGCTTTTTATTAGACATGGTCATTATTAAATACTGAATCTGATAATTTATAATTAAATACATTATATTGAAAATGAGGGCAGTGTGTCCTCAGCACCTACCACTTTGAGGTTATTAGACAGCAGTTGCTTTTCACTCTGTTGGATTTTATTTTATTTTATTTTATCTGGTAACTTCACTGTGATGTGACTGCGTTTCTCTTCCTAGGTCTATGGCCGGCTGTTCCTGTTGAAATTGGTCACAAAGGAGTATTTATACCACCGAACCTTCCCTTTTCTTCTTTGGTAGAGCCAGCTAACCACTTCTCAGTCATTACCATTAGAGATGTTTCCCCCGTGCCTGTAAAGCACAGCCCTTGGTCTTTAGTAGTAGCTTATTATATTCAATTAAGCAAGGTTTGTTTTTTGGTTATTGTTACAACTTTGATTAATCCAGATGAATTATTAGAAGAATGTATCTCTATTAAGCCTAAATAACTATTTCTTTAATTAATTTATCTTATGTATATGATACACTGTAGCTGTCTTCAGACACACCAGAAGAGGACATCATATTCCATTAGAGATGGTTGTGAGCCAGCATGTGATGGCTAGGAATTGAACTCAGGACCTCTGGAAGAGCAGTCAGTGCTCCTAACCACTGAGCCATCTCTCCAGCTCCTAAGTAAGTATTTATATAATTGTGAGAAAGAAAAATAATTTAGTGCATAAAAGCACTTGGAGAATTGCTGGCATGCATGTAATCCCAGTATTTAGGAGGCAGAGGCAGGAAGGTGTTAAGTTCGAGGCCAACCTAGGCTACATGGAAAGTTCCAGGTTGGACTATACAATAAGAGAGTCTCTTTCTACCCAAAAGAAATCCTTTTGAATAACATCTCATAGTTGCTTTCGAGTAGTTTGTAGATAGTCCATTAATAGAGGAAATTAATATCTTGAAAGTGCTTTTGTTCCCTAATTTAAAATATACTAATACTAAAAAATGTTTGTAAAAAGTGTCCTCTCTTGCTCCATTTCTGAGGAAGAGTGTTGGGGTGATGACTTTCAAAGCATAGTTCATTCCTGCTTGCACAAATTTATCCTGTTACACGTATAATTAGAGAGAAAAAGAAAGAAAAGGACTGTTCCCACGAACCAATGAGACATAGAATATTAGTGTAAATCTGTTCATTAACTGTCGGAAGTTCACTTTTTTTCATAAATCTTGGGCTGAGCAGTCTGCTTCCACGAAATCACCTGTCTGCTAGGAGTTGGGGGTCCTTGCCCAGGTGCCGCTTAAGATTGCCAGGTGTGTGTGATGTGGCGTCAGTCCTTGGTGGCAGGCCTTCACTATAAGGCTGTCAATACACCTGCCAAACCTCCTCCTGCTTCTCTTTCAGGGTTTTCCTTAAAAGGTTGCTATTCTTTTCTGTGTTTACAGTCTTCAGTCAAACTGGAAGGGGAAAGCAGACATCTATTGACAGTAAAACCATATTGCTTTGAGTATTTAAAATATAATAACCAGCAGTGTCAGAATGGTGACGAGTCAGGTCCTTGTGTCCCGAGAAACACAGGCAAGGTTTCAGTAGGATGCCTGGTTCCTAGGAGACCTGGAGCTGACAAAGAGCAGGTGAGGCAGAGGCCTCCAATTAGAAGAGAAAGCCCTTATACAGGAGAGTGTGGTCTTGCCTAGCTGCATCTGGGCTCAGCTGTCAGGCAGCCTCTCTGGTCACTAATAACAGTAAGGCAGTTTTTCAAGAGACAGACTCGCTTCCATCTGTGTGAGTAGAACATGTTTATAGCTGTTCTATTTTTAACTTGGAGCTGCATGTGAGTCCAGGGTCTACATTTATGTCTGTCTGACTTTGCCGTGGAACCACAAACAGGTATGGTCCCTGTGGGGATCCTTCTTGGCCTCTGGGTGGGCTCAGGCTTTCCCATAATATGGGAATTTAGTTTAATGACTCCCCTGAAGAGTGAGGGCACTGACCCCAGGCCCCTTAATCATCTCCTAAAATCCTGTTTTGCTTGTTAACAGCTGACAAAGATATTTCAAGCCTAGAAATAAAATCTTCCCACTTATAAATTTTTTATTTTTGCCACAACTCTGGACTTTACCTAGGCCTCAGACACACAAAGCAAGCGCTCTGTTATTGAGCTACATCTTCAGTCCTTAATTTTTAAAATTAATTACTTTATGTGTATGTGTGTTTTGCCTATATGTATATATGTATATCATGTGTACATCTGGTACCCAAGGAAGTCAGAAGAGGGTGCTGGACTCCCTGAGACTAGAGTTATGGATGGTTACAAGCCACCATGTGTTGTGGGAAATATTAAAAAAAATAGAATTGTCTCGTTCTCACACTTGTGCTGGCAACTCTCTGTCCCGGTGGCCTGGCTGGCCATGCAAGAGCCGACCTGTTGACCTGTTTTTATCTGGTGTAGACCCTCTGGCCCAGAGCTCCGGAAATGTCTCCACACAGCTCACTAGGTTCCCACTGGCGGGTTGTTACCACGCCAACTCCAACCTTCAAAACCCTCCATGGACTTTGTGGTGCATCTTTGGCAAACTCATGCTTTGCCACCATACCTTTCTCTCTTGAACCCAGACATGCCAAAGTGTGGAGGAAAACACAACACAAACTTAATTCAGAAACAACAGTAACTCAATCGCTGGGCACAACAACTAAAATACTATCTTGTAAGCCCTATTAGGTCTGATGCCTCCGGTGGCGAGTCCTAATGGATCCACCACTGAAACTGGGAGACACTCATAATTACATCTTGTTCTCACGCTTTCCAGTCCAAAAGGATCTCTCTCTCTCCTGCTTCCTCTTTTTCTCTCTCCAACCTGGAAGTCACGCCTATTCGCCCAGTGATTGACTCCTTTATTTATTAGGGGATTGGTTCACAAGAAGTCACCTGAGTACGACTCACTCCTGTGTGCAGCCCCTCCCAGGAGAGCAGAATTAGCATCAACATACAAACAAACAGCACCAGGCCCATCCACAGCAGACAAGTGGGTGTTGGGAATCAAACCCAAAGAACCCAGGTCCTCTGAAAGAGCAACGAGTGCTCTTAACCACTGATCTAGCTCTCCAGCCAGCCTCAATTTTTGTGTTTTTGAGACAGGCTCTGTGTATCTTTGGCGCTGTAGAACATTGTGGCCTTGAACTTACAGAGAGCCATCTGCTTCTGCCTCCCTTGACAGTATAAACCCTAGGTTCTTTAGGGTTGTTTGTTTGTTTGTTTTAAAGATTTATTTATTTATTNTATGTAAGTACACTGTAGCTGTCTTCAGACACTCCAGAAGAGGGCTCCAGATCTCATTACGGATGGTTGTGAGCCACCATGTGGTTGCTGGGATTTGAACTCTGGACCTTTGGAAGAGCAGTCGGGTGCTCTTACCCACTGAGCCATCTCACCAGCCCCGTTTGTTTGTTTGTTTTTAAGGAATCATTTTACTAAAAATTATTTAGCTAACTTTTGTTTATAAATTTGATGTGGTAGGTAATAAAGAGGTTACTAGACATCAACTGATGTATGTGATAAATACCCTGAGACATTTTATTTGATTTGCAGGCCACCTATATTTCCAATAACTGTCCTGCCTGTGCTCTTCTGGATGCAGTCCCATTTCTATTATTTCTGGACTCAAGCCGATACTTGTCCAACTTTTAAAATAGAATTTACTGCAGGATTATAGTTTGCATTTTAGCTTTAAGTATTAGTTTATAGGCTGTAACCTCTCTCTATAAGATTATGTCTGTAAGTGTGCCTGTGTGAATTTATGTTCACCATGTGTGTGCAGTGGCTTGAGGAGACCAGAGGAGGGCCTGGATTCTCTGGAGTTACAGGTGGTTGGGAGCCACCTGGTATGGGTGCTGCAAGCTGTACCTGGGTCCTCTGCGGGAGCAGTGTGTGCTCTTAACTGCTGAGCCATCTCCCTCGCCCCCTCACTTAATAAAGTTTGGAAAGTAAAATGAGAAATGACTTACTTACACTCCTTCCCCTCCATGTAGCTACTGCCCTTTGATTAAATTCTACTCTGAAATTTCATCATATGCACAATGTGTTATTTAAAATATCTAATCGTGATTCACAAAGAGCTTGAGAGGAATGTCTTCCTCTTCACACTGAGTCGTGGGCATTCTCTGTGTTGCCCGTGGTCTTTGCAGCCTACGTTTGCCCGTGGCCTTTGCAGCCTACATTTGCCCGTGGCCTTTGCAGCCTACGTTTGAATGTTTGCTCACTGCAGAATTCCTTGCCTTTCAAATATGGTGCGGTTGACAAGACTTCAAATGTGAAGCGAACTGGAACCACAAAGGGGCTGAAGTAAAGCCAGCCATCCGTCTGTTAGCAGGGAGTGGTAGTGTAGACGTGGGCTAGAGCACATGAAAGCATTGGACACCGTGACTTCTCAGACAGGTGGGCAGGCAGCAGGCAGCCCTTCACTGTGACTTAGTTATGGTAAATAGGTTGGAATCTGGAGATTATTTGCTTTGATCATAAATTGGGTATGATTGAGGTTTCTCTCATTCCTGGCATCTTACATGCTTTGTGGCTCTGTGGTGGAGGAGGGAATAGAGTTGGGTATGTGGGTTGGAGGTGAAGGGAACAGGGAGAAAACTAAAGAACCCTCTGTCCTGCAGGTCAGGGAGGACTGGCCAAGGTTCTGGTAGCCCTGCTGGGCTTATCTCTACCCAGAAGCAGCCTCACTGCAGCATCGTACAGATGATAAACTTGAACATACTGAGGGATGGAGACAGACGATGCAGCAGCCTGATTCGTGTGTTTGGTGTGAGTGTGTGTGTGTGTGTGTGTGTGTGTGTATCTCTGTTTCTGTGTGTGTGTGTGTGTGTGTGTATCTCTGTTTCTCTCTGTGTGTGTGTGAGTGTGTATGTGTGTGTGTGTGTGTATGTGTACTTCTGTCTGTGTATTGATATGTAGAGAGGTTACAGGTCAACCTTGGGCAGTGTTTCTCTGCTACCGTCCACCTTGTCTTTTGAATCTTGTCTCTCAGTTGGCCTGGAGGTCCCGAATTAAGCTAGACTGACTGGCATCAAGTCCCAGGGATCTTCCTGCCTCTGCCTCCCCAGCACTGAGCTCACAAGCTGGGCACCACCATGCTGTGGCTTTTTCTCATTGGTTCCTCGGATCCCACTCAGGTCTTCATACTGAGTGGTAAAGCTCTTTCCTGGCTGTGATATCTTCCGAGCCTCTTATCTTTGGGTTTGTTGTTGTTGTTGTTGTTTGTTTTTTTTGTTTTTTTTTAAAGATTTATTTATTTATTATATGTAANTACACTGTAGCTGTCTTCAGATACTACAGAAGAGGGCGTCAGATCTTGTTACGGATGGTTATGAGCCACCATGTGGTTGCTGGGATTTGAACTCCAGACCTTTGGAAGAGCAGTCGGGTGCTCTTACCCACTGAGCCATCTCACCAGCCCATCTTTGTTTTTTTAAGAGATAAGATCTCACTCTGTTGCTCAAGCTAGTCTTGAACTCCTGAGCTCAAGGGAGGCTCCTGTCTCAGCCTCTTCAGTAGGTGAAACTCAGGACCCACACCGCTGTTCCTGGCTTTTGGATTATTTTATTTTATTATAGTTATTTTATACTAGAGGCCCCTCAGGTGCTCCTCCCCTCATTTAAGCTGAGCTCCATTCTCTGTGTAAGTAAGAGCAGGAAACAAGTACCCCGGGGGCGAGAGCATTTGACCAGGGTGCCACCAGCTCTTCTGTGCTGAGCTCGTGCTAATGCACCTTCTGCGTGTCGTAACACTGACTCTTTCAGAGGCTTTAGAGAGATCACATTGGCTTTCTGTTGCTGTGACAAATTACCTAAGACAAAGGGCTTACAGGGAAGAAAGGTTTATCTTATCCCATTGACCTGTGGACAGCTGAACATCATGGCTAGGAGCACATGTTTGAGCAAAGCTGCTTGTTGTGGGGGCTGAGCAGAAAAGGGACAGAGGGTGTCTGAGGGACCAATACCCCACTTTGAAGAGTATGTCCCCCTAGGGACATAAACTACTTCCTACGAGGCCCTGCCTCCTGAAAGTTTCACTACCACCCAGTAAGGTCATCAACTAAGAACTAAGAACATGGGCCTTTGGGGGACATTTAAGATCTGAAGCAAAACCAATGTCTAGGAAGCGGCTGGCTTTCTTCTGTAGCTTCTGCCTATCTCTACTTTCCCAGTGTTGGGGACCCGTGTAAACCCCACAAGTGCTTCTTCTCTGTACCCAGAGTTCAGATACATATTCACACACACACACACACACACACACACACACACACACACACACACCTTCTTGCCTTGGAGACCTGGTCTCTTCTAAGCTTGTATGAAACTCTCTAAGTTTGCCTCAGGTAAGGACTTGGGACTATCTCACACAATCCCTAGAGGCCTAATCCTAAACCCCAATTCCCTCTCAATCCAAGCAGCATCCTTCCTTTGGCAGAGAAAAGGGTACCAGGATTAACCTTGAACTTTTATCTACTTGGATTTTTTTCACTACAAGATAATGGGATATGCCTCTATGCTTAATTCAAACCTGACTTGCTTCTTTTCTGGACAGAGAAAATTTTCACTTGCTCATGGAATATTATTGCCCCGTAGGTGTCAATTCAGGTAGTCACACAGTCATACAGCGAGAGCACAGAAGAGAGGCACACATGCACATATGTGGTCACACATAGGAAAGGGCTCAGCGTAAACATAGATGGGCCCCTTAACTCATGTGTTATGGTGACAGAAGACTTGAAAATGGGTATTTTATAAAGATAGGGGTTTGCTCAAATCTCAGACTTAGAGGCTGATCTGCTTGGCTCTAGGGAGACCTTCTGGCTCCATCACACCATGGTGCGTGGCACACTGGAAGGAGTGTGAGCACAGTGTGAGGGGAGCCCTGGCTAGGTTTGCTGATTTCATCCTGTTTCTTGTTGTTGATTTGCCTTTACCACCTTAAACAATTGCTTTCCTGGAAAAATTATATTAATCTTTTCAGAGGGTGACATCTTCAATAAAACAGCCACCTCTTGTGTGGCACTCTTTCCCTGGTTGGATGTGGCTCTTGCCATCTTGTGGCCATTGCCACATATCTGACCACTCACACGAGACCCCTATAAGACAGGGCCTAACATTCCTGAATGGGAGTTGAGGAGGGCTCATGGTGAATGAGGTTCACAAGGTGCACAGGACCTCTTCCACACTGAGGGTCTAGGAATAGCTAACTGTTGCTGCAGGGAGGTAGGCTCTTTGGTGGCGTGTCTGCCTGTGCGTCATCTGTGGTTTTTTTTTGTTTGTTTGTTTGTTTTCTCCGAGACAGGGTTTCTCCGTATAGGCCTGGCTGTCCTGGAACTCACTTTGTAGTCCAGGCTGGCCTTGAACTCAGAAATCCGCCTGCCTCTGCCTCCCGAGTGCTGGGATTAAAGGCGTGCGCCACCACGCCCGGCTGCATCATCTGTGTTTTGAGTAATCCCTATAAACTCATTGGCTTACTGAGCTAGACTTAGAGAGATATTTTCTTTGGTCTGTCATTGTCATATCCAGGGTGACTAGAAATAGATTCATCAGGGAAAGTCATGTAACAACCTTCCACAAGGTTCATCCCCCTTAATGGTGTGGCTACATCGTAACACCTCCACATTGGGGATCTAGCTGCCAGTGTAGGAATTTGGGGATACATCATATCAGTGGCCATCCTTCCCTCAAAGAGAACTCAGGGCATCTGTGGATGTAGATGACTCAGTATGCTGGGCTGCAACACACTGGGAAGAGGATTCAGTGGTGAGGGGATGACTGCCAAGTCTTACCCAGAACAGGGCCTGATCTAAACACACTGTAATGAGTATGGTATCACAGCAGATAACACTTTTGTTATATATTTTTGCCCATATTCCAAGCATATAAAAACCATAGAGATTCCAAGAACATTGAAAATAGACACCTACACAAAAATATGAACCTGTTCAAAGCAGTGGTCACAAAAACTAAAGGTGAAAGCAACTCAAGTGGGCACTGATAGATGGCAGATAAAATACAAGGTGGCCCCTGGCTGGAACACTATCCAGCCATAAAGAGGAACGAGACACCATGACATGCTACAGCATGGATAGATCTTAAAACGATCCTCAGAAAGAGAAAGTAGATTCGTGGAGGGAATTGAAAGACTTTCATAGGTACAGAATTTCTCTCTGAGGATTGTGTATGAATACACCAAATCTTCTTCACAGTGGTGAATTTCAAGTCATGAGAATAATATTTAAAACTTTAAAGTCTAACAATTACTCATGCTATGATAGAATATAATATCTTAGCTCCAACACTTGGGTCAGAATTCCCTGTGGGTCCCGCGTGCAGCATCAGGAGCCGTACTTACTAGGATGTTTGAGAAAGACAGTGTGCCACCATGTCCTGCAGGGCCTGGGGCCCGGAGCCCTGCCTAGAGGCACTGAAGGCATGAAGAAAGGACACACACTTGTACAGTGGAGCTAGAGTCAGGTGTGGTTCACCAACACTCCATCTATGTCAACAACCTAGGGGGTTGTGAGGGTTTGTATACGCTTGGCCCAGGGGGTGTCACTATTAGAAGGTGTGGCCTTGTTGGAGTAGGTGTGTCACTGTGACATGGGCTTAAGACCCTCACCCTAGCTGCCTGGAAATCAGTTTTCCACTAACAGCCTTCAGATAAAGATGTTGAACTCTCAGCTCTGCCTGAACCATGCCTGCCTGGGTGCTGCCATGTTCCCACCTTGAAGATAATGCACTGAACCTCTGAACCTGTAAGCCAGCCCCAATTAAATGTTGTCTTTATAAGAGTTGCTTTGGTCATGGTGTCTGTTCACAGCAGTAAAACCCTATAACTAAGACAGAGGTACAGCATGGGGATAGCCATTCCCTCAGAGGAGGAAGAGCTAGTCAGCATGTATTGATCAGCCATTCATAAATACTCGGACTCCGTGATGCTGTTCTCCGTTGTCAACTTGGCTTCATTTGGTCAGGTAAATAAAACCCAAGTAGCTGGATACACCTGTGAGGAATTTTTGTTAATTAAATTATTTAAAAAGGGAAGACTCGCCTTTAATCTAGATGTTTTGTTTTATTTTGTTTTGTTTTGTTTTGTTTTGTAGAGATAGGGTTTCTGGGGTTTGTTTGTTTTGCTTTGCTTTGTTTCGCTTCACTTTTTAACTAACACTGCTGGGGCTGGAAGGGCGGCCCCATGGCTAGGAGCACCCATTGCTCTTGTAGGAGACTGGCATTCAAATCCCAGTAGTCACAAGGTTGCTCACAGCTGTTTATAACTTCAGTCCCAGATCTCTCAACACCCTCCTTGGGCCTCTGAGGGCACTGTGGGCACATAATACACAGACTTGCATGCAGGCAAACAAACATAAAATATAAACAACAAATCTTTAAAAATAAATAAATAAAATTAACTATCTTAGATAATATTTTTTGAAAAACTAACACTGTTTCAGGAACCAATTCAATCTTATCGAATGATTTTTAATTGTTGGGTGTGGCAATGAGCTGTTAAGAGCACTGGCTGCTCTTCCAGAGGTCATGAGTTCAATTCCCAGCAACCACATGGTAGCTCACAACCATCTGTCATGGGATCCAATGCCCTCTTCTGGTGTGTCTGAAGATAGCTACAGTGTACTCATATACATAACATAAAATCTTTTAGAAATACATATTAAAAAATAGAAAAAAAAAGTCAAACTGAGTTCAGAGTAAAGAGGCCTGTCTCATCAATAGGTCAGTCACTGGGACTTCTTCCCAGAGGACCTCCAAATGGTCCTTTTTCACCTGACTCTGTTCCTTCAGTGCAGAAGGGAAAGCCTTCTCTATACAGATTTATACAAGTATGTGCATGTGTGTGTGTGTGCCTGTGTACATGTGTATGTGTATATGTGCCTGCGTGTGCCTGTGTGTGCATGCATGTATGCCTATGTATGTATGCATGTGCACCTGTGTACATGTGAGTATGTGTATATGTGTGTATGTGTGCCTGTATGTGTGTGCCTGAGTAGGTATGTGTTCCTGCATGTACCCATATTTGTGTGCTCAGTAGGTGTACATGTGAAGACAAGAGGTAATCACAAGTGTCTTCCACCCTTGTTTTGCACTTTGCCTTGTAGACAGACACTCATTAAACCTGGGGTTGACTGTTTCACCTGGACTGGCTGGCCAACAGGGCCAAAGGGTTTCTCTGTGTAGTCTTGGCTGTCCTGGAACTAGCTCTGTAGAGCAGGCTGGCCTTGAACTCACTGAATTCACCTGCCCCTGTTCCCCAAATGCTGGGACAAAAGGCAAACAGCAGCACTGCCTGCTAACCCTGATCTTTTCTTTTTTTGTTTTGTTTTGTTTTGTTTTGTTTTGTTTTGTTTTTCGAGACAGGGTTTCTCTGTATAGCCTTGGCTGTCCCGGAACTCACTTTGTAGACCAGGCTGGCCTCGAACTCAGAAATCCACCTGCCTCTGCCTCCCGAGTGCTGGGATTAAAGGCGTGTGCCACCATGCCCGGCTTAACCCAGATCTTTTGAGGTAGGACAATATACTTTATATCAAGGCCATATCCATGGTCTCGATTCCTATATAAAGGAAGAAGGAAGTGCTTGCCCTTTGCTTGCTGTCATTCTCGTTAGCAAGTTCACTCCTTCCTTCCCTGGCCTTCGAGACTACTTTGGGATCCCAGCACATACTGTAGACCAGCTGAGACACTCAGCCTTGTGGTCTGAACAACTACTGGGTTCTTGGACTTTCTGTTG
>NC_034594.1:153441874-153445448 GCF_900095145.1 Mus pahari | reverse complement strand
TGTCAAGTTGACACAAAGCTAGCCAGTACAGTCCCTGTGGGTAATAGTCTTACCATTTGATCTTGGAGTCCTTAACAGGCTATGTCTGTGTCGAAACACATACACACTTAGGGATCATTCACTCAGAGCTTCCTTCATTCCCTAAAGCACCTTTGAGCAAGGAAGCATGGCTGTGTTCTTTGTCATGCCTGTGACATGCTGGGGACCCTGCTGTCATTCCCCTGGAAGCATCACAGAGCAAATTTGGCATTGATGGTTGCCAGGTTACCACAGGGGTCTTGGAATTAGAAGACATCTCTAAGGTAACCTCATAGCAAGGTGGAAAGGAATTCTCTGCTGACCCTGCTGCCATGCTTGGGCCTGGACAAGATGGTAGCTGCTTCTCTCTGGCCCAGTAGTCTTTGGAACTGTGCCTTAGCATCATACCCTCTCCTGTTTCTCAGATGATGAGCATTTTCCCAAACGGGTTCATCACATCCACGTTCTCGAACTTGCGTGGCCCTTTTGCCTGAATCAGTGTCTTATGCAAAGACTCAAGGCTGCTTTGGGGAAGGTCTTCTGGCCAGAGGCAGGCGGACACGGAGGAGGTTCTTCTGAAACTCATGGCTTCTGCTTTGGCTTCCTGCCCTCAAGGCCAACCCATTGTGTCCTGTTGTTGGTCCCTGCTGCCTGTCTGGGAGACTCCAACTAGCCTGGAGACCAGGCCAGCTCAGTGGCAGCCATGGTGGTACCAATGGCAAGGGTGTCATGACACTAATGAGTCACTGCTGGGCCTGGTTCTCTGTGACTCAGACAGGAAGCCGGTAGCCAGTGAAACCAGAAGCTTCTGTGGACCTCTCTGGGTTGGAAACCCCTGGGTCTGTTTTAAGCTTCTATTTCTAGAAGCCAAAGGGGAAATCAACATCAGAGAGACTGATTTACCCATATTCGGCTGTGTGGAGAGACAGGGCTGGGAGAGTGGTTGTGAGCCAGGGCTCTTGTTTCTTTTTTTTTTTTTTTTTTTTTTTTTTTAATTTTTTTTTTTTTTTTTTTTTTTTTAAGATTTATTTATTTATTTATTATATGTAAGTACACTGTAGCTGTACTTACAGACACTCCAGAAGAGGGCATCAGATCTTGTTACGGATGGTTATGAGCCACCATGTGGTTGCTGGGATTTGAACTCTGGACCTTCAGAAGNCTTACAGACACTCCAGAAGAGGGCATCAGATCTTGTTACGGATGGTTATGAGCCACCATGTGGTTGCTGGGATTTGAACTCTGGACCTTCAGAAGAGCAGTCGGGTGCTCTTACCCACTGAGCCATCTCACCAGCCCAGGGCTCTTGTTTCTTAATCATACTAAAAGCATCCTCTAGGAGATTTCAGCTGCAGGAAAGCTACTGGAACCATGCAAATGGGACAGTTTGGAGTGCCGTGGGAGGGTGTCCTGGGACAAGGGAGTGAGTGGGGCTGAAGGGCTGCTACAGCACAGGGCACAGAGAGGGTTGTGATACACACAGCCCTGCCAGTGTCGGCCCAAGGGGAGGCTGGAGCAGTTGGCACTGCTATGGCAGGGAAGGCAGGCCTTGAGTCAAAAGTTCAAACAGCAATTTGAAGTCCTTTCATCTGATCACTTAAAGGAGAAGTCGCCATGCATTTTTTTAAAAAGCTGTAAGGACTTGCTTTAAAATGTAAAATGATAAGTTTTCTGTTTCTTGAAATGTCTGAACAACTGGATCCCATCTTGAGTGCTGCTGAAGTTTTTAGGGCAAAAGCCTGACAGTCCAGAAGAAATGACTCCGACTTCTGTCCCCAGAACACCAATGAAAAAGAGTAACAGTGAGAAAGAGCTGGGTCTGCTTCGTGGGGCCATGCTGGGGAAAGGAATAGATAAGGGGCTCAGTGACTGGGGACGGGGGTGGGGGGTGGGGGGGAGGAGTTGGGGAGGGGACAGAGGAAGAATTACCACAGAGGCAAGTGGTCTGTACAATGGAGTAGTCCTGGTCAGGGCGTGGCAGGTGGCCTGAAGAAGCTCCCTTAAGGGGATCTGTCTAGTTTACTTCTGCCCCAGGGGCAGCCCCCACACCATGGACAGTTGCCCTCATTGGGGGGATGATCTGGCTTTCCAGGTTTTGCTGTTCCTGGTGTCCAAGGTGACTGCAGGTTTCAGACAGTGATTTTTCTCTGTGCCTTCAACCTTGAGGGCAACAGGATAGGCTGGACACTTCTGGAGACCAGCAGGACAAGCATGCGCCAGGGAAGGAGGGATTCCAGGCTCCCTTCCCGCTTGCAGTAGCTTTGCTAGCCGAAGTGAGCAGCCCATGCCTTTTAGCAAAAACATCTTCTAAGCGCCTTCTCTGAGGAGCAGCGGTGTGGGCTCTTGGCCTCTCTGCTGTGTACTACAAGCTCTCAAGGAAGAAGAAAGGCCCTTGGCACCGATAAGGTGTCACTAAAGGAGCTGCCTGTGGCCCCCCTCCCAGCCAGCCACATCTGGGGTAGTTTGATAAAATACCTAGGCTTATTACTTTACCAAAACAAGTTTGGGGCCAGGAATGGTGATGTATGCCTTTACCCAAAGCATTCAAAGAGGCAGAGGCAGGTGGATGCCTGTGAGCTGGAGGCCAGCCTGGTTTACACAGCAAGTTCCAGGCCAGTTAGGGCTATGTACTGAGACCTTGTCTCAAAATAAAACAAAACAACAGCAACAAACCGAAACAAAAGAACTGTTCTTTGCTTCAAGACCCCTCCCACCTGTCATGCCCTGGCCATCAGAATTAACTTCCTAACACAAAATCAGGCAGGCTACTTTTTTTTTTTTTTTTTTTTTAAGTTTTTGAGCAGGGCTCCTGTTGCTGCATGAAATTCAATATTTTGGCTCAGAGCAAAGAAAATCTTTGTTGATTTAACCCTCTAGTTGCCAGTTTCACCACTGACTGCTACGCTTCACATCTCTTGCTGTTATGCTGATTCTGGGTTGTTAATTAACATAGTCTGTAGAAGCTCAGAATGTAGAGGGGTTTAGTCATTCTTGGGGTGGGGTAGTGGTACTACAATCAAATCAGGCTTCAGGCAAGGCTCGATCTAGCAGCTTAGCAAGTCTCCTTTTCCTGATTCTGGTCCCCAGATAGTCCCCAGAAGCTCTTGGGCTGTGCAGTCTCTGAAGAAGGGCTCTGCCCCAGCATTCGTAGTGGGTCTCCAGTCTGATTACACACAGGCCACGTCTGCCCCATGTACACTGCTCCCTGTGGGCAGAGGAATGAGGTTCGCTGACTGGCCACTAGCAGCAAGGCTTCTTTCCCCTGAGTTCCTCCAGATGAAGGGGATACCCAGATGAGCACTGGGGTGTCAGGGAAGTGGTGGGAGGCTAAGGAAGCTTCTAGGCTTGGCTCACTATACAATTTCTTCCTTCCTGCAGCTGATTGATGGCATTCTAAATGTCCATTTCACGAGGCAACATTAAGAACAGAGAAAGGGGCCAGTGACCTGCTCCTCCAACAAAGCCATGCTAGTAATGCCAGTGCAATCATGGCTCAAGGGGCTCAAGGAGGAATGTTAGGCCCTTTCCCTCCTCCTCCTCCTCCTCCTCCTCCTCC
>NC_034594.1:153418335-153440125 GCF_900095145.1 Mus pahari | reverse complement strand
GAAAGAAAGAAAGAAAGAAAGAAAGAAAGAAAGAAAGAAAGAAAGAAAGAAAGAAAGAAAGAAAGAAAGAAAAGAAAGAGAACCTTTAATCCCCTAGCTTGTCAGGAAAGTGATAGACTTGAGGGTATCAGAAAAACGGCGTCCTTATGGGTAATAGAGAAGACAGAGCCGCCTGAAAAGGAGTTGAGTGTCTCTTCTGTTTCACTCAATACCCAATGCATAATGTTCATTATGACTAAGACTGGTGGTTAAGCCTCAAGCAGAGGCCCTGGTTTTATGAATCTACAACAAGGATTTCTTTGTGTTCATTTCTTCTATACATTGTGTAAACAAAAACAGCCAGGTAAGTAGACAGAAGTACAAACATGTTGTATTGAGTCAGAAAATCTCAACGTTTATGAAATCAAGTCTGCAAGGCAGAGGGATCGTGACTGGAACTGTAAGGGAAACCACCGTGAGGGTGAGGAGGTGACTCACACCCTGCTGAGCTGCAGTCATCCCCAGCGGGGATCAGGAGAGCACTTCACACCCAAAGACAAAATAGAACGCTTTTTTGTTTTTTAAAGAAAATCATGTTTGGGCGTGAGAGGCGCTCAGCAATCAAGAGCACCGGCTGCTCTTGCAGAGGGCCCAGTGCTGATCCCCAACATCCACATGGTGGCTCACAACCATCTGTTAACTCCAGTCCTGGGGGATCTGATGCCCTCTTCTGGCCTCTGCAGGCACCGGACACACACTTGGTGCACATGTGTACATGCAGGCAAAACACTCATGCACATAAAGTACACCAAAAAAAGTTTTAATTAAAAATTATCCGGGCTGGTGAGATGGCTCAGTGGGTAAGAGCACCCGACTGCTCTTCCAAAGGTCCTGAGTTCAAATCCCAGCAACCACATGGTAGCTCATAACCATCTGTAACAAGATCTGACGCCCTCTTCTGGAGTGTCTGAAGATAGTACAGAGTAATTACATATAATAAAGAAAGAAAGAAAAAAAATTATCCAATCAGCATAACAACAAAAGAGTTGGTGAACTTGGATTAATAGATTATTTACCTAATCTGAAAAACATGGAAAGTGAGCTTTCTGGGGTTTGTTTTGCTTTGCTTTGCTTTGCTTCACTTTTTAACTAACACTGCTGGGGCTAGAAGGGCAGCTCGATGGCTAGGAGCACCCATTGCTCTTGTAGGAGACTGGCATTCAACTCCCAGTAGTCACAAGGTTGCTCACAGCTGTTTGTAACTTCAATCCCAAACATAAAATAAAAACAACAAATCTTTAAAAATAAATAAATAAAATTAACTATCTTAGATAATATTTTTTGAAAAACTAACACTGTTTCAGGAACCAATTCAATCTTATCGAATGATTTTTTTTTGTTGGGTGTGGCAATGAGCTGTTAAGAGCACTGGCTGCTCTTCCAGAGGTCATGAGTTCAATTCCCAGCAACCACATGGTAGCTCACAACCATCTGTCATGGGATCCAATGCCCTCTTCTGGTGTGTCTGAAGATANCTACAGTGTACTCATATACATAACATAAAATCTTTTAGAAATACATATTAAAAAATAGAAAAAAAAAGTCAAACTGAGTTCAGAGTAAAGAGGCCTGTCTCATCAATAGGCCAGTCACTGGGACTTCTTCCCAGAGGACCTCCAAATGGTCCTTTTTCACCTGACTCTGTTCCTTCAGTGCAGAAGGGAAAGCCTTCTCCATACAGATTTATACAAGTATGTGCATGTGTGTGTGCATGTGTGTACACCTATGTACATGCACCTGTGTACATGTGTGTGTGCATGTGTCTATGTGTGCCTATGTGTGTGTGTGCCTGTGTACATGTGTATGTGCCTGTGTGTGCATGCATGTGTGTCTATGTATGTATGCATGTGCACCTGTGTACATGTGAGTATGGGTATATGTGTGTATGTGTGTGCCTGAGTGGGTATGTGTTCCTGCATGTACCCACATTTGTGTGCTCGGTAGGTGTACTTGTGAAGACAAGAGATAATCACAAGTGTCTTCCACCCTTGTTTTGCACTTTGCCTTGTAGACAGACACTCATTAAACCTGGGGTTGACTGTTTCACCTGGACTGGCTGGCCAACGGGGCCAAAGGGACTGCCTGTCTCCACTCTCCCTGCTCCAGCACTGGGGTTACAGCAGCACTCCCACTGTACCTGGCTTCTTGATAGGCACTGGGAGTTTGAACTCAGGTCCCAATCCCAGCTTCATTATTTTTGCTTGCTATTGCCTTTACCTTTTAGATGGCTTTCAGACATTTAGAGTTGATACACTACAATTTTAGTAGTGTGTGTGTGTGTGTGTGTGTGTGTGTGTGTTAAAGCTATGTGTGTATGTGTGCACATGCCTTTTCTGTGTGTGTGACTCTGGGTGCTCCTTAGCCATGAAAGGACAACCGTAGTGTCTGTTGTCCCCTTTCACTTTGTTTGGGTCTTCCCTTGTTTACTGTTGTAAAAAGATATCTAATCTCAATCAGGGGCTTCTACCCTGCCTTTGATAAATTCCCAGATAAAAGACACGCCCAACCTTCAATTTATAATAAGCCTTTATCAGCACTAAAGCAGGGCAGATATCTACTCTCTATGCTGTTAGAACCTACTTTTCTACCGATAACCCCAAGTTATTACCATGTTCCATCTGGGCTGCTCTTAACTCCAACAGGTCAGCCAAATCATGGCCATGACTTTAAGGTTCTTACCCCATGGTGTCTGTCTTCTCCTCTCTCCACCTCCTCACTCTCCTCATGGCTTCTTCAGATCCCAAACCCAGAAGCACTCCCCTCCCCCCTCCCTCCTCCCCCACCCCCCCCCAGCCTATGTCTCTTCTGCCCAACTACTGGCTGTCAGAATCTTTATTTAACCAATAGTTTTAAGATAAGGAGCGAGGTCACATTGTAGGTGAGGATTCTCTCATTCCTGGAAGCAACCAGACGGGGGGGGGGGGGGGGGCTAGTATTTATCATTACAATACATATCACAAGATGGAACCTTGGTTTACCATTGTGTACACCAAGCTAACTGGGCCAAGAGCTTCCAGGGGGCTTCCTGTCTCTGCCTCCCATCTTGACTTAGGATACAGGGGTGTTGGGGTGGGAACTGAGGTTCTCCAGCTTATGCAGCAAGCTGAGACATCATCCCTGTGTGTAGGGGGGAATCTAAGGACACAGAGAGACACATTCACACCCAGAGAGTCTCCTAATAGTCCCTTTTCTGTGTGAACCCTTGAGTCACTCGGTCAGCTTCCATAAGACTCTGTGGTCCCGAGAACACCTATGCCTACCAACAAACTCCACAGAACCCCACCCTGACAGCAATGCGCTAATCTGAAAGGCTCGTTTGATGTAAGCTCTTAGATTCAGGCACAGAGACTGAGACTCGATGCGGGACCACAAACTTTGCAAATCTCCTGGGAATGGCCCCGCTGGGAATATCTGTTTCTGTTATAAGATAGAATCGAATCATAAAGATATATGATTATTAGGAATTAGGTGTGGGTATGTTCACAGGGTCCCCAGCCTCCAGGAAGTAGCATTTATGAGCTTGGCTTTGTTTGAATCTGTCTCAGCTCTTAAGTGGCTTCAGTCTCCCTGGTGCGTCTGTAGCCAGATGAGCCATGGATGGCACCCTGCTGTCCACTGCCCAGCAGCTCTGCATTCTCGGGGTCCTCAGGCTGCATAGAAGTGGGTGTGGCTCAATTTAGAGATGATGACACTGGATCTGAGCCTGAGCAGCCACATCAGCTAAGTAAGTGGTAGTGCCGGGATCTCTCAGCTGCCTCTCACTGACTGACTCCTGTGCTGTTTATTTGTTAAGCATAGCTGAGATATAAAGAGTGTGATTGATGATAGACAGATAGATGATAGGCTGATGACAGACATAGATAGATGATAGACAGCTAGATGATAGATAGATAGATAGATAGATAGATAGACAGACAGATGGATGACAGATGATAGACAGGTATAGATAATAGGCAGATAGATAGATAGATAGATAGATAGATGACAGATAATAGGCAGAGAGATAGATGGTAAACAGATAGATGAAAGATAGATGGATGATAGATGTGTGATCGATGATAGGTGATGTCGATAGATAATGATAGATGATAGGCATATAAATGGATGATAGATGGTAGATAGACAGATGAAAGATGGGTGGTAGATGATAGACAAAGAATAAGACAGATGATAGATGATAAACTGATAAAGAATGGTGAATTGATATATAATGGTAGGTGAAATTTGATAGATAGATGATAGACGGGTTTCTATGTGTCTATACTATAGGAACTACAGAGACAGCATAAACGTTACTGAGTGTTGTAATGAGCTCAGATCATCTCAACACTAAATAACACATACTGAAGGCTACAGGCTACACTTAAAGACCATACATAAAACATGAAGAGAAAGTTTGAAAGCTTGTGGTGACTCCTGGAAATCACTGGAGACTCTTACATCTTCATGTCGAATGCATCTTAACGTAGATAATAAACTGTCTCAAAGGGATCAACATACACCCAAGATGGAGAGGGCTGTGTGTTCCCTTCCGCATGATTCCTGTGTAGAAGAATTAGAAAAATGCAGTTTCACAAGCTCATAGCTGCTGGACGGTCCAGAGGAGAGGGCTGTACCTGTCGGCTTTGTGTCGCTTAAACTGTAAAAGAAAGGGTAACAGAGGAAAAAAGATGTATGGGGATCCACCTAAGACGGGGAAGAATAATCAATCACTTCAAGGGCAGAAGATGGGGGGGGGGGGGAGGAAATCGAGCTTTCCTCTGCAGCAGAGGGTGAAGAGCAGCTCAGCAGTGTGGGCCTGCAAACTCCAGCAGCCAGAGCCTGAGCACCTGAGCTAGATGAGGCCAGCCTGAGCTACACAGAGCCTGGCTTTTTTTGTAGGCAATCTTAATCAACAATCTTATTACAAATTTTATAGGGAAAGGTCATCTTTCCACCTAGAAAAATAACAATCTAGAGTTGTAACAAAAGTATAAGTAACTGTGTGGTCATAGCTGCATAAAAATTTAAGGGAAAAACAAGGTGCACCCCAACAAGAATACTATACAAGGTGTAACATCCTTTGGAGGCAGGCTGTGATGAGCCAAGGATAAGACTGCCTGCCCTGAGATAACCACAAAAAGAGCAAACAGAGCCACCACCAGCAATCTGATAACATAGCATGGATACATAAAATACTTTAAAAAGGAGGAGGGGCAAGGAAGAGGCTCTGCTCCATGTCCTGAATGCCCTCCCCAAAAGCTTGGCCTGGGGGATGGTTCCCAGCATGCAGCTGTTGGCAGGTGATGGAAAAGGTGGGAGGCTTTGAAGTGACTGAGTATGTATGGCCTTAAAGGGGATTGGGGCCCTGGTCCCTTCACCTTCCTCTTTTTTATTTCTGGCCATGAAGTGGGTGGCTTTGTTCCATCATGTCTGGTACTGTGGTATGCTGTGTTGCTCAAAACATCAAGGTTAACTGCCCCTGACTAGAGGCCCTAAATCTCAGGGATGGTTTCTCCGGTTAGTTGGTTTGTTCTTTTTATTTTAAAGCAAGACCTCCCTGTGTGGTCCAGGCTGACTTCACACTTCAACTTGCAATTCCCCAGGGCTCTGCCTTCTAATCCCAGGCTGGGATCAGAAGCCCGTGCCACCTGTACCCAGGCTTCTGAGTTTCTGTATAGAAACTGACAAGCTAGTTTTAACATTTATATGACAATGCAAAGAATTTACAGAGCAGCCACAACAGCCTTGAAGAACACCACGACCTGACTTCTAGATTTATTTAAAAGCTAAAGGAATCAAATAGTGCTTGGTGGTGGGGGTGGGGGTGGGGAACATTGATTAACAGAATAGAGAAATGGGGTTGGGGCGTGTCTCAGCCAACAGGGCTTGCCTGGATTCAATCCCTCACCACCATCCAGAAAGGCTGAAGGAAGGGCAATGGGTCAGTGCTGCTGGAACAGGAGCCCCCACCTGACCCAGCTTGTTTTCCCAAGAAATCACATGGTGAAAATTAAAAAAAAAAAAAAAAGTCATCTCTCAGAAGTTGTCCTCTGTGTCCTCTGACCTCCACATATGAATTGTGACACATGCATGCCCCACCTCCAAAAAAAAAAGTTTTTAAAGATTTATTTTATTTATATGAGTACACTGTCTTTGTCTTCAGACACCCCAGAAGAGGGCATCAGATCCCATTATAGATGGCTGTGAGCCACCATGTGGTTGCTGGGATTTGAACTCAGGACCTCTGGAAGAGCAGTCAGTGCTCTTAACCGCTGAGCCATCTCTCTAGCCCCAAACCATCAAAATTTAAAACTACCACGCATGGTAGTACATTCCACATGGGGGGGGGGGGGGNTGAGGCAGAAGTTCTAGTTTAAGGCTACCTGGGCTACATAGCAAGAATCTGTCTCAAAAACAAACAACAGAGGATAAAATAAATAAAAGATACTGCTGAGAGAATGGAGATGACAGACGAGAGGAGACAATCTTCATGCAATTCCTGAGGAAGGGCTTGTGTTGGAAAACGGGCCACGGATCTTCAAGAAAATCCTTTTTACCATCTACTTCAAATACTTCAATTCAGGTGGCAACTAAGCAAAAGTTAAACTGCATCACATAACTAACATTAAAGTCTTGCTGCCCCAAATGTTGTTAACCACAGCGGAGGCTGCCAATGTTGCTTAGTGGCAGTGAGCTCTCAGTAAGCTCACACTTAACTTGTCAAAGGCCTGCTGCTGACCCCTAGTACCTCAGAAAGCCAGCCAGTAAATGAGAAGGACTGTGGAGGAGCCATGCCCTTGCAAGGCTGGCCACTTTACAGTAACAGTTAAGAAGTGCTTTATAAATTAAGCACAGGTCTGCTATGTCGGTACACCCTTTAATCCCAGCACTCAGGAAACTGAAACGGACAGATTTCTGTGAGTCCAAGGCCAGCCAGGACTACGCAGCTAGCTTCAGGCCAGAAGGACGGCATAGTGAGACCTTGTCTCAGAAACAGACAGATAAATGTGCTAAGCACGGGCACAATGAGGCAGGATGAAGAGGGCGGATAAGGATTCAGAGCGTGGAGTCAGGCTGCTCTGACTGCCTTTGTGAAATGCACATTTGGAGTCTGCAAAGCCCTGGCAAGGAGCTCAGAGAAGCAGGGTGGGACCACCCTCTTGGTTCAGTTTCCTAGCACAGCCCGGATGGCAAGAGGTGAAGGTAGAATCACGTGGTCTTGATCCTGGAGCCACCCTTTAAATAGGGCAGCAGACTATTCTGTGTGATGCTATAATGACCCAGAGAACATAATAAACATATAGTAATATTAGACAGACTGAGCAGGCTAACAACAATTACAGAAAAGAAGACCATGAATTTGAAAGACTCTCAAGGTGGGAGAATATGAGGTTTGGAGGGAAAAAAGGGAAGGGGGAAATGATGTAATTATAATCTCAAAAAATTAAAAAAGAACATGCCACAGAGGGCAGCCAGTCCATTTGTTGCCAAAGGAAGGGGATGGATTAAGAGGCTTAATGATTATGGACACTTTATTGGTTGTAGTGCTGCTCCCCCATGTACATAAGGAAAAATGTCAGATTATATACTGTAAGCATTTATAGCTTGCTGCCTGTCAGTTATACCCCCAATAAAGCTAATTTTAAAGGGTGGCTCCAGGATCAAGACCACGTGATTCTACCTTCACCTCTTGCCATCCGGGCTGTGCTAGGAAACTGAACCAAGAGGGTGGTCCCACCCTGCTTCTCTGAGCTCCTTGCCAGGGCTTTGCAGACTCCAAATGTGCATTTCACAAAGGCAGTCAGAGCAGCCTGACTCCACGCTCTGAATCCTTACCCGCCCTCTTCACCCTGTCCCCACGGTTAAACAGTCACTGAAAGTCCAGCTTCACCCCCTCCCCTCCTAAGAAAGACTTCAAAGTCAGTAACTGTGAGAAAGCTAGCACCCACAGATTTTACACCCCCCCCCCCAAGAGGGAAGGCTCCAGCAGATACTTCAGTCGTAACGCTATTTCTGCTCTTTTGCCAAGTGTAGTTGAGAACAGAACACCACTCAGCTACTGCATTGTCTGCTGTGATCAGGTTCAGCTGCATGCAATAGGTAGAAAATCTAGTTGTTTATGTGCAAGGATCTACTCTCTTCACTTTTACCAGGATCTGGAGTAAACAGGCGCTATTTGGCTGGCTCTTTTAAGTTATCAGGGTCTCTGTCTTCTTTCTTCTCTGGCATGTGACTTCCATCTTCAAGGTCACATGATAGCTGCAGAAGTTCTGTTCTGAGTGGCAGTAGGAAGCTAGGAGGGGGTGGCTAAGGGAGGTGCCTGATCTCCCAAGGAGACACAGGCAGGTTACAAGTAAGGAGGGAGCAGAGACATCGCCACCAGGCTTGCTGATTGCAGGCTCAGACGCAGGTAGGATCTGAAACAGCACAGTTCCGGGATGAGGACCCCATCTTTGGATGCTAAGGCTTTTCTTTCCCTGAAGAGCTAGCTGCTGCCAACCCAGCATCGCTGCCTCGCTGTGGTCCAGCCTTCAGGGCGGCGGTGAGAACTGGGGCTGGGAGCCTGCACTGGTCCTCAGCCTCACCCACCTTCCCTGAACAAGTGTGCAGCAAGTGGGCTGGGAGCACGCAAAGCCACTCTGTTTCCAGGCTGTGGGCAGGAAAAGAAAGAAGACTTATCTAGGACTATGTTCTTAAAACGTATTAACGTGTCCACACTCACATGGGTGGGATATGGTAGAGGGGCAGGTGGGACAACAGTGAAGAGCTTCTTCTTGCTGGCTTTCTGACCCCAGCACTCCCCAGAGCTGCTTTGTCCTGTTCAGCTCTGCGGTCCTCTGCTGCTGTGAGTGAATGAGACCAGAGTGGATTCAGCCATACTTTGTTCCCTTAAACACTCTAGAGGCGGCAGTGGTGGCACACACCTTTGGTCCCAGCACTTTGGAGGCGGAGGCAGGCGGATTTCTGAGTTCAAGGCCAGCCTGGTCTACAGCCAGGGCTACACAGAGAAACCCTGTCTCAGAAAAAACAAACAAACAACCAAAAAACAAAACTCCAGAGGCGTCCGAGCACCAAACTTGGAGACCTGAAAGGAACAATCCTAGACTTTGGGCCGGCCGAGAGTCAACTCTTAACTGAAATTACTTGCCTTTGTTTAAGCTAGATGTTAGCTGGGTGTGGTGGTGCATACTTTTAATCCCAGCACCTGAGAGGCAGAGGCAGACAGATCTCTGAATTTGAGCTCAGGACTATATAGTGGGTTCAGGACACTCAGAGTTATGGAGAGAGACTTTGTGCCAAAAAAAAAAAAAAAAAAAATCCTAAAAAGCAGGGTCCAGAATGATGGTTCAGCAGTTAAGAGCACTGGCTGTTCTTGCAGAGGACCCTGGGTAGATCCCCAGCACCTACATATTCACTCACAACCATGTGTAATTCCAGTTCTGGGGATCTGACACTCTCTTCATAGGCACCAGGCATGCACATAATACACATGTCTACATGCAGACAAAACATCCACAAACATGGAATAACAAGCGTAAAAGAAAAGAATATATACATACACACACACACACACACACACACACAAATTGGTTTTTTGAGACAGGGATTGTCTGTGTAGCCCTGGACTCACTTTGTAGACCAGGCTGGACTTGAACTCATAGAGAGCTACCTGCCTCCACAGAGCTGGGATTAAAGGGGTGTGCCACTGTGCCGAGCACTAAGAAAACTGAAAAAATAAGTAAAATATATTTCAGAGAGAAGCACATATATAAAGCAAAATAAATCTTTCTCCATCCCACAGTAGTGCCCCTTGGAGATCATCAAAGAGTTTCTGGTTTATCTTTCCAGAATCTTCTACAAACATATATTTTGTTGATTGCATTTGCAAGAATTTTACTTATAAATAATTCACTTAGTAACAGTAATGACTGCTAATGTATAAGGTCCATCTTATTTATATTGAACTTTGGAAGAACAAAGCTAAAGCAGCTAAAAACATTAAAAATGGACAATTCTTCCAGAGTGCAGTTCTTGAAATGACCACCAGGCGTCAGAGCTGCCAGTCGGAATCCTGGAAAGTTACAAGAGGGGCAGTGTCCACAGACTGCGCGGGTGACTCCTCCCAGGCAGCTGCTTTGGCCCAGTGTCTCACCCGCTGGCTTGGAGGTGGTCTAGGAAAGGGATTCTCAGGAAAAACACTGGGGTGGCAGGCCACGCACACACACACCTGGCTGGCCTCCCTTGGGTCTCTAGAGAAGCTAACACTTCTAAACCTCCGTGAGAAATACAAACGTGGTCAGCCTTCCTGTCACTGCAAGGCTGCTTTTTTAAGTCAAGACCTTTCCTGTCCAAAGCTGGGGAACAGGAGGGGACTCAGCCATACCATCCTGTTTCAGGAGGAACATCCAGTTCTGGGTAGACAGAGCTCTGTATAAGCAGAACACCAGCTCTTGCCACTTCCTAGTTGACTCAGCACACACTTCCTGTCCAGGCCCAAGCTGCCATCTCCAGATGCTGAGAGAGAAGTGCCAACCCCTGCAGGGAGCACAGGGGCACCCCGTTCACAACTCTCAGGCTGCTGTCCCAAGGGAGTTAGTTACACTGTTGCTCTCTTCTTTGCTCCTCCAGACTGGCCATGGGTACCCCTGCTCTGTGGAGCTGACACCTTGTGGGGTACGGATTCCTGGGAGCAAGCTTCCTCCTGCACCTTTCCAGATTGCCAGCATCCAGAGGGGGACAGGACACAGAAAGGGTCCAGCATGAGAGACTCAACCTGGGAGGGCACAGCGACCACTGGAGGGGGACAACAGAAATATCTTGAAGAAGCCGGCAAATCATTCCGCAGTGTCCCAGGGAGCATTTGTCTAGGGTTCCTTGGACCACATCCCATTTCTGGACCTGGGATGATGGAAAGATTCACACAGAGCTCAGACCCACTACATACTGTGGCAGGACTTCCTTCTCCAGATGCCTGTGGAAGGGGCAGGGGCTGGTGGGATGGGAGGGAGGATGTAAGTAGAGTCCTGCCCTTCTCAGGCAATGATCATTCCTGTCCTACTTGAGATGTGACTTCTGTGCTTCCTGACAGGCAAGTTAAAGTGACCTTTTTATGGGAGTTGAGAGTCCGTATCTGCTCAACTGGCATATCCTATATAGGACTGCATGAAGCAACCGTAATTATTTTAGTCACTACACATTTTAAAAGCTATATACATAATTTAAAATGACACATCTGTGATGCCATACACATAGTAAAAATGCTGGTTATTATTAAAACATAGGTTCTATTCATAGTCAAATAAGATTACACTGGATGTTTGATGTCCCATACATAATGTATGAGCCAATGTTTCATGTAATAATACAAAGGGGATACTTGCTTTGGGATGGACATTAACTTACCATGTAGGATAGTAGCTGTGGCTTTGATGTGGTTTAAAGAGGAATGGCAACAAGGTCCCCTCCCCCTTTATGCTATCACATGGAACTATGACATGTGAGAGGAAGACCCTCCTGTAATGTCCCCCCACACACACTCCAGCCCTGACAATGGGAGCTGAGAATGTGTTTCAGGCTGAGCCACTCCAGCTGCCCCCCATCCCCCATTCCCCGCTTGTTGGCCACTGTTTCAACTGCTCAGTAGCCCCTGGATGACACTGGACCAGCTGGATGCCTGGAGAGCCAAAGAGATCCAGATCTCTGAAAAGCCTCACTTCAGTCACAAGCGCCACTTCACTGAACCATTAATGACAAGGGTTCCACAGGCCAAGAGAGACTTCACAGGCCCCCCTGGACCTGAAACCTCCAGGCTTCCAGATCCTGTGGAAAGGGAGCGATGGGTGCTGAGGAGAGGGAGGGTTCAGGCCCGCCCTACTGAATCAAATACCTGCTTGCCCACCCTCTAAGTTACTCATGCCTCAGGCCTGTGAATCATCCAAGAGGTGGGCGGTCCTGTGGAGTTTGTCACGTGTGGTATCCTAATGACAACAGCTCCATCTTCTGTTAATCCTTCTTCCTCAAATGACTCCACCTCCAAGCGCCCATGGTCAGCCAGGCAAAGGCCGGCTTTGCAACCTCCAAAGTTTCCTCTGCAGGACCACGGGGTGTGTCCCTTCTAGAGAGTGAGTCAGGAAATTGCTGAGGTGAACATACAAAAACAGCACTTCCTGCATCAGACGCCAGCCTGGCACACAAGGAGGTCAGGCTGGCTCAGGTCAGGAGCATCCCTCCCACACGGGCAGGTGGCCTTCCTCACCTACACCCAAACAGCTTCCGAGGTGGTGACAAATCGCTGTGCCTAGTGCCCTGCAAACAATAGCGAGGGAGAAGATGCATTCCTCAGCAGGTCTCAAGCTTTCCTGACCCGCCAGGAGAAAAGCCAACTGACTACAGCGATGGAGATGGAGAGGGTGCCTTCCCTCACTCCCGTGTGTGTGTGTGTGTGTGTGTGTGTGTGTGTGTGTGTGTGTGTGTGCCTCAGCAGTATTCAGATTCGGATGGGCAGAGCGAAGCATCATTTATTCCAGGAGCCGTGTTAGCCAGCCTTCTCGGGTGCCCTTGCTTCTCAGAGCAGCACAGTGCACGTCTCCTGGCACTCTCCTTGTGATTCTGGCTGGATCACAATAGAACTGCTCCAGCCGATCCTATCTAAATTCTGATGCTCACTACGCCATCTTTTGGATAGCCCTGTCTATCCAGGGTCTGAATGAACTGACCTCAGGTCTCAGCAGCCTGAGGCGAGAGGCAGAGGACAAGGCCCCGATTCTTCCTAGTTGTTCCTCTTCTTCCTCCCATGCTACGGAAAAAAGCACCCAAAACTTGTCAAGGACATCACCTTGAAAGTAAATAAGTGGCAGGGCGTGGTGGCGCAAGCCTTTAATCCCAGCACTTGGGAGGCAGAGGCAGGTGGATTTCTGAGTTCAAGGCCAGCCTGGTTCACAGAGTGAATTCCAGGACAGCCAGGGCTACACAGAGAAACCCTGTCTCGGGAAAAAAAAAAAAAGTACATAAGTGCTCAGATTCTCTCTTCTGATCATGGTGCTGTGGACTAGTGACAGTTGCAGCCTCCAGCACCTACAGGTTCACATCAGTCATTTGCCTTGCAGAAACGTGTACTTAAGTCTTTGAAGAGAAAAACCAGAAATCCAATTTTCTTTTCTTTTTTTGACAGAGGGGTCTCAAGTAGCCCAAGTTGGCCTCAAACTCACTACACAGCCAAGAATAACCTTGAACTCTTTATCCTCCCTTATCCATCTCCTAAGTGTTGGGGTTGTAAGTATGACCCCCCCCCCACACACACACACACACTCACACGCCTGTCAGTGTCTGCATGTGGACTCTGGCTGTTTTCATCTGGCCATTACTTTGTCTCTATGGGCTGGCAGCAGTATGAGTGGAAACAGAACCACCACCCTGGAAACTAAGAGCCTAAGACTGGTAGATCCAGCTCTGATATCAGCCCACGCTTCCCCTGAGCAAGACACATCATTGTTTTGTACCTCAACTGCTTTGTCTCAAAAGTTTACAAGTCCAAAATTCCTTCCAACTCTTAATCACTATCGAGCTTGACTGAACAACTCGTTTTAGGACATCAGTTCCCATAAGTCAATCTAGGACCGTGGTGGAAGGGCAAACAAAACCTGGACCCTGCACCACAGCAGAAACATGGCCTGGGGGTGGGGAACACTTGGTTAACAGGACCACAGGGATAGACACACTTATCAGTCCACATCTGGAGGATACCTGCTACCTATCTGGGCATGCCATCGCTGAGTCTAAGTCTCCTTCCATGTGACAGACCCTCTTAGGCATTCTGAGGCCCATTCTAAAGATTCAAAGGAATGTGAGTCAGGGCAAATCTGACCAGCAGCTCCCCCGAAGCTGGGCCTCCTGGCTGGAAGCTCATGCCAGCCCACTCATGAGTGTTATTCTTTGTCTCTGTCACTTGGTGACTTCGGGCAGGGGCCAATTACACTAGGAGAGGAGAGAAGAGGCTCACGGGATGTGAGATTCAGACGAAGCCCATGGAGGTGTGGGTATTAAGCACATGGCTCAGCCTGCACACAAGTGAAGTGGATGGAGGAAGTGATTCCCTGTTACACAAAGAACATAGGAGAAAAATAGAAGTATTAAGATGGAGACTTCTCACTGTAGCAGATACAATAAGCAGAACAAAGGAAAGTGATTGTTTTCCCATGGCTTTATTAATCATGGATCTTAGGCAAAATAAAGGCCCAGGGGATGATGGGAACCCGTGTGCATTATAATCAGGTACCTTCCTCACACCGGCCTTTCCCGACGATGACTTGGCTGCAGGTGACAGGAAGAAGAGGGCATGCGGAACCCCATTCCCGAGAGCTTTTGTGCATCAGTTAGGAACAACAGGGCCTTTTTATTTTGCTATTAGCAGCTGCCAGCAAGAATGCAGTGCTTTAAAGAAGATTACCTTTGGTCCTCAAACCAACTGCAGTCCACGTATTCACTTCTCAGCGCCCTAGAGGCGTTTTCTCACACGGCTCTGCTCCTGCCTGTCTTTTGGCTAACTAGGGTGTTTGTTCTAAAAGCTGGGTTGTTCTCTCTCTAAAGCCTCTGTGTAGTCTTCCCCCCACCCCCTCTGCCTCCCATGCTCCCTGACCGGATCTTGAGAGCAGCTGATGCAGATCTCAGCCTTCAGGATGCCCCTCAGAGAGGCCCTACCTAACCATCCAACACAAAGAGAGCATCTGCGTCATGGGACCCGACTTAAAGTCTCGGCTTAACACCACACACCATGTGATTTATTTCCTGTTTCTTTCTTCTTTATTTTGGGTCTTCCTTAGAAGACAGAATCTAAAATGAGCATTTACAGTGATGTGAGCTTATAAAAATATAAGCTCCATAGGAACTCCATAGGAGTCTGTCTTGTTCACCACATAGTTCCAGGGACTTGAACAGCACCTTAGATATATGGCAAGTAGCAGGGCGTGGTGGCGCACACCTTTAATCCCAGCACTCGGGAGGCAGAGGCAGGCGGATTTCTGAGTTTGAGGCCAGCCTGGTCTACATAGTGAGTTCCAGGACAGCCAGGGCTATACACAGAAACCCTGTCTTGAAAAACCAAACAAAACAAAACAAAACAAAACAAAAAAGATATATGGCAAGTGCTTTAGACGTTGGTTGGGGTTGGACAGAGAGTTGGGTGGACCGAAGAATCCACTTGGCAAATGCCTGTCAGGTACCTGTGGTGGACAGTAAGGCCTTCCTCAAAGGCAGAGCTTGGTAGGGTAAGAGAACTGCTTCTTCCCAAGATGATTCTGAGGACAACCTCCATGGGGATTTAGGAATGGTCATGTGAGGAAAATCACAACAAATGCACAGACTATGAAAGCAAAGAACCCCAGGAGATCTGGGATAGTTGGTGTGAGGGATAGAGGGCCATAAAAAAGAGGCCAACTTCTAAGTCTCTGAATATTGAATTGTGGTTTATATGTACGGAGAACCATCTAAAATAGTTCCAAGTGACACTGTTTTATTCCTTACTATGATGATTTTGGTAGCAGTAAAGGCAACTAGTTAGGAAAAAGCACAAAGCATTTAGGAGGCTGTCGTCTAATCCAGATGGGGAGGGAAAAAAGCAAAATATTAATGGGAATGATGACGGGAGAGAAGAGCTGGATCTGGAGCTATACAGGAGGCAAATCAACAGAGCTCAGTGACACATGACGTGGGAGCTCAGCGACACATGACATAGGAGCTCAGTGACACATGACGTGGGAGGGAACAAGAGGATAAGGCAAAGAAACGCACACTATCCAGCTTGTGTCAGCGGGAGAAACCCTGATCTAGGTCTATTCTGTTTGTGGCATGGTGGAACTGCGTGCGCCCCTGGCTTCTGTGAGAGAGTGGAGGCTGGCCTAAGTGGCCGGCTACGTGCGAGAACAAAGTTTGTTTATCTGCTTACTAAGCGAGTCTGTGCAGCAGTCCCCCTGGCGAGGCTATGCAGACCTACAGAGCCGATGACTTCTCGGCTAAGGACACACATGCGGTTTCAGCTCACAGCCGTTTCTGGAGGCACACACTGGTCCATCACCACAGAAGCGTGACTATTGATCTAAATATAGACATGCTTGTAACCTCAGAGAAACAAAAGACCAGAAGTCAGGCTTCCAGTTAGTTCAAGGAAATCTTAAGGTGATAAAAATGATAAATCAATGGATACTTCACCTGTCAATTTGACCTAATGATTAAGCTAGGATTACCTCACCTTCTCTTGACCTTAGTGTATACAGTCACTCTTAGACCTATGTACAGCCTCAGCCCAATGCAAGGTGCAAGGCATTCCTGACCATCCCCATGAGACACCTCACACCCGCTAGCTAAGTTCAGAGCAAGCAGAGCATGCTGGCTGGGCAGACACACCGCAGAGATCCCTGAATCCTCTCCCTTGTCCTCTGGTCTCCATCTGCAGCTACCATGCAAGGTCATCCAATCTGAGCAGCACAGGTTCTGGGACCTGCCACCTCGGGTTTGAACACTGGTGTTGCCACTTATGAGTTATGTGATTTGGTCATTAGTCTAAGGTGTAGTTTCTGCCTTCATTAAAAAAAAAAAATGAAGAAGGGGGCCTGGGGAGATGGCTCAGTGGTTAAGAGCACTGGCTGTTCTCCCAAAGAATCAGGGTTCAATTCCCAGCACCCACATGACAGCTCACAACTGTCTGTAACTCCAGCTCTAGAGGATCCAACACCCTCACACAGACACAGATGCAAGCAAAACATCAATACACATAAAATAAAGAATGTTTTAAATGAGGAATACTGGGAGTTGGAGAGACTCAGTGGTTGAGGGTTCTTGCTGCCTTGGCAGAAGCTCTGAGTTCAGTTCCCAGTAATCGTGTCAGACAGCTCACAACTGCCTGTAACTTCAGCCCCGAGAGGTCCAGCACTCTATTCTAGGCACCACAAAATATGTGGCATACTCTCCCACAGATACATACACACAATTTCTTTTCAAAGAACAGTGCTAACTGGCCTACCTTATGAGGGTAACTATGATGATTAAAAGTATTAATATTCATAAAGTAGGTTAAAAAAAAAACACCCAGCACGTGGCACTCAATAGACATAAGCTACTATGCTACTACCATGGTGCCCAATGGTCTTAGGACGCCTCTGGTGGGTCCTGCCACAAGGGACCAAGTAAAAGCCAATGCCCTTCTTCCTTTTGTAGTACTGTGCCAAGGGGATAACCAGCAGCTTATATCCTGAGTGTTCTGAATTACCACTGAGACCCCTGACCTCTCACCTGCTGCCCCCTCCACTCTTTCTCCATGATACCCACTTCCAGAAGACCGAAGAAAAAAAAAGTCCATATCCACCCACTCCCCAGGCTAGAAGACAGGCACTGGTGACACACACCACATCCTCCCTTTCCTAAAGCTTGCCCTGTGTCAGGTGAGGTTAGCCTGGTCCCAGCTCCCTCAGGATGCACTTGGCCCATCACAGTCCTCCATCATCCTCAGTAGACTTCAGAGTCTCTCCCCAACCTCGTTAAAGGGTGACTTGAAGGCTGAGGCTTTGAGAAGAATCAGGCACCAGCTGCACTAAAGACTGGCAGTGGGGAAACAATCACAAGCTACTGAAACACCGTCAAGGCTGAAAACCAGGCCTGACACAGGCTTTTAATGTATCCTGATGATGAAGTACCTGCCCATAGCCTAGCACTAGGGCAAGGAAAAGAAAATGAAAATCCAAATTGGATACCATTTAACTAGTAGATAGGAGTAAAGCCAACAAAGGATGTGAGGTTCCTGTATAGAGAAGTCACAAAGCACCCAGGAGGACAGCAACTGTGGGATTGGCGGAGCGGCTCAACTGCTGACCCTGAAGTCCAATGACCCGAGTTTAATTCTTGCAACCCACAGAAAGGTAAAAGAGAATCACTTTGCATAAGTTGTCCTCTGTCTTCCACGTGCACATCTTGGCATGCACATGTATGTCTTTCTCCTACACAAATAATAATAAATAAAAGAAAAAAGAAAGATTGTGTTTTGTTTTTTTGTTTGTTCTTTTGTTTTTGTTTTTGTTTTTAAAAAAGATACAGAGCTGGGCATAGGGGTAGATATCGAAATCCCAGCACCTGAGAACATGGCTGTAGAGTAATACTTAATCAAAAAAAAAAAAAAAAAGACAAACAAGAGGAGGAAGAGAACAATAAAAACAGAGAAATATTCCATATTCTTTTAGGGAGGTGGTGGTGGTGGTGGTGGTGGTGGTGGAGGAGGAGGAGGAGGAGGAGAGGTGAAGGAGGTAGCAATGCTGGTGGAGGTGGTGGTAGTGGCGATGGGGTTTTACAGACAGGGTTTCCTCTGTGTAGCCCTGGCTGTCCTAGAACTTGCTCCATAGACCAGCCTGGCCTTGAACTCACAGATCCGCCTGCTTCTGCCTCCTGAGTGCTGGGATTAAAGGCCTGTGCCTTGATACCTAGTCTCTCCCATATTCTTTTTTTTTTTTTTTTGGAGACAGGGTTTCTCTGTATAGCTCTGGCTGTCCTGGAACTCACTTGGTAGACCAGGCTGGCCTCGAACTCAGAAATCCGCCTGCCTCTGCCTCCCGAGTGCTGGGAATCCCATATTCTTAAATGAAGATTCAATATTATAAAGAAACCTGTTTACCCTAAATTGATCTACATATGTATTACAATTACAATCACAATCACATCCAACCATGTTTTGCAATAATTTAACAAGATGATTTTATATTTCATAGGAAACACAAAGGACTAAGAATAGCCAAGACAATCTCAAAGGAAAGCCAGTGGAGAGACCCACACAACTAGGTGCAAAACTTAAGACAACTACAGCCAATGAACCAGGATGGCAGGGCCTAGACTTCTGCCAGTGACTGCAGAGATATAAGAGCGTCCCTGTGAAATAAGGAATTATTAAGAAGCATGCTCAAGCCGGGTGTGGTGGCATACGCCTTTAATCCCAGCACTCGGGAGGCAAAGGCAGGCGGATTTCTGAGTTGGAGGCCAGCCTGGTCTACATAGTGAGTTCCAGGACAGCCAGGGCTATACAGAGAAACCCTGTCTCGAAAAACCAAAAAAAAAAAAGAAGCATGCTCAAGCATGTGCTGGCCCCTAGTTTATGACAATGACTGCACTGAAAGACACAGGGGGAAAGACTTTTCTTTTTCTTTTCTTTTTTTTTTAATATGTATCTATTTTTTTTTAAAGATTTATTTATTTATTATATATGTAAGTACACTGTAGCTGTCTTCAGACACTCCAGAAGAGGGAGTCAGATCTTGTTACGGATGGTTATGAGCCACCATTTGGTTGCTGGGATTTGAACTCCGGACCTTTGGAAGAGCAATCGGATGCTCTTACCCACTGAGCCATCTCACCAGCCCGGGAAAGACTTTTCTAAAAGTATGATATGTTCAGCTGTAACTGTGGAGTTCCTAACTCACACCTGCCCCCTCTACACCCCCTCTCCCAAAAGTCAGTCTATACAGGCTGCAGACAAAAAAAGGAGACAACACTGAGTCTAGAGGACACTGTAGCGAGCTGTCCTCATGTCCTTGAGGACATAGCAATGTCTTCTAAAGTGGAACATAAAAAACACAAACCATTATAGGAACAAGAGATTAGCTGAACTTAATTAAGAATTCATCAAGAGATCATTAAAGGTGAAATCAAGTCACACTGTGGAAGAAGAAATCTACACCCAGAACATATGAACAACTCCCAGAATCCATTGATTCTAGTATGCAGCAAGCCCTGGGTTGGATCCCAGCACCACCCAAAACCAGAAAGGTGGCTCATGCCTGCAATTCTAACACTACTCCTAGTATGCAAGAAGTGGAGGCAGGAGGATCAGAATTCAGCCATCCTCAGTTACACTGGAAGCTAAAGGCCAGCACAGGCTACCTAAGACCTTGCTTTAAAAAAAGAAAAAGAATCACACAAATCAGGGGGAGCCTGCACCACTCCTCTAGGTGACCTGGCTTGGATTGCCAGTACTAACCTGGTGCCACTTTGTAACTTCAGTCCTGGGGCATCCAGCGCTCTCTTCGAGCCTTTGTGGTCATCATGCATACATGTGGTGCCCTTATATATATGAAGACAGAATATTCATAAACATAAAATAAAAATAATGATTTTTTTAAAAACTTTTTAAGTGGATAAGATCCATAAAGTAACAATTTCAAAAGGGTAGGAATAAGGGCTGGACATGGTGGTACACCCCTTTAATCCCAGCACTCGGGAGGCAAGGGCAGAAGGGTCTCAGAGTTCACGGCCTAGACTACATATTGAGTTCCAAGCCAGCCAGAGCTATGTAGTGAGATCCTGCCTCAAAAAATTAAAGAAAAGCCGGGCGTGGTGGCGCACGCCTTTAATCCCAGCACTCGGGAGGCAGAGGCAGGCGGATTTCTGAGTTCGAGGCCAGCCTGGTCTACAGAGTGAGTTCCAGGATAGCCAGGGCTACACAGAGAAACCCTGTCTCGAAAAACAAAAACAAAAAANAAAAAACAAAAAAATTAAAGAAAGAAAGAATAGAATTAAGGAAAAAAATGTGGGGGTGGGGGTAGGCAGTAAAAAAAAAAAAAAGAATTCACAAGAGAAAATGATCATGTGCTAAAAGCAAAACAAACATACATGTTTATGTGTGTACACACTCAACACTAGTCATAGAGAAAAGCCAACTGAAGCTACAACTGTTTACTACTAGCATCTGGGTAATACTTTACTTCACAGCCTGGGTGATGGCTGCATACATATTCACTTGAAGGGAAAAAAAGCCAAGTTGTACACTTAAGGATTTATATTCTCCTCTCTATATATGGTACTTTAATTAAAATCACTACTAAAAAAGACAGAGAGACTTACTACTTCAAAGAAATGTGATGTGTGGGCCTTGTTTGGATCTTGCTTCATACAAGCCAACTGTTTAAAAGAATTATGGCTGTTGGAGGAATTCTGAACACTAACTTCACATTTGATGATAATTAAGGGGCTGTTAACCGTTTAGGTGTCATGGGGAGTCTATGGCAATGGTTTCTTCATTGCTTGTGGCAGTAATGGGAAATGAACCCATAGTTTCCAGCATTCTACACAAAAGCAGGCTATTCAGGANGCTGAACAGAAGGATCTCAAGTTCAAGGCTTGACTGGGCTATGGAGTGAGTTCAAGGCCAGCCTGTACGAAACAGAGAGACCCAGTCTCAAACTAAAAAAAAATAAACCTTGCTCAAGAACCAGACTTCAGCCGGGCGTGGTGGTGCACGCCTTTAATCCCAGCACTCAGGAGGCAGAGGCAGATGGATTTCTGAGTTCGAGGCCAGCCTCATCTACAAAGTAAGTTCCAGGACAGTCAGGACTATACAGAGAAACCCTGTCTCGAAAAACCAAAACCAAAACAAACAAACAAACAAACAAACAAACAAAAAAAACAAAAACAAAAAAACCCAGACTTCACTGGTGAAATACTTGTGAGGCATGTGTAAGACCCTAGATTCAGTTCACGGTACTGAATCTTTTAAGGAAAGAAAAAGAAACAAGCCAGGGGTGGCGCAGTGTTCTAACCCCAGGACCCAAAGGGGAGGCAGGGGCAGGTGTGCCTCCGTGACTCTGGGAGCTTGAGGCCAGCCAGGTCTAGATAACAAGTTGCAGACCAGCCGGGGCTTCATAGTAACAGAGTGATATCTTGATACCCATATTAACATAGTGATATCATAGTAACATAGTGATAGAGAGGGAGAGGGAGGGGGAGAGGGAGGGGAGGGGGA
>NC_034594.1:153382486-153416965 GCF_900095145.1 Mus pahari | reverse complement strand
TCTACAAAGTGAGTTCCAGGATAGCCAGGGCTATACAGAGAAACCCTGTCTCAAAAAATAAAATAAAATAAAATAAAATAAAATAAAATAAAATAAAAACAAGAAAAATCCTTCCTGCTCACATCTGTCATGTTCTGGTGTAGTGTCCTGGTTGGTTAAGCCTACAGGTCACATATGGCTTTGTGTATAATCTCTACCAGGCAGAATATCTGCATTCCAACCAGGACCCCTTGGAGAAGTGAGCTGCATCTTCAAAAAGGCGCTGCAGGAACCCCCTGTGGCAGCTTTTGTGGGAAGAAAAACCTTTCAGTGTCCCTCAGTGGTACCCTGATTTCCTATCAATCAGTCTGGAGAAATGGGATAGACAGCAAAGGCAAAGACCAAGGCTTCATATACACAAAAACAACCATGCACAAAAATCAATTTATAGGACTTGCACTATTTGTTCTTTTAACCTTGAAGGAATTAAACAATGGCTTCCTTTCATAGTCTACCAACAGCTATCTCTGAGAAGTAGCATGTTGTAGGGTTGAGTACCCAGCTCTGCCACACACAAACTGTGTGACCTCAGATTGTCTGGGTTTCAGTTTTTCAACTGTCGAATGGGGCTAACTGTATCTCATGAGGGTGCTGGGAAGAATGAAATCAGACAATGCATGTGTGCCACTCAGAACAGTGGCTGGCCAGCAGTGCCAGCTCTTAGTCTTACTTGATGATTATGGAAGCTCTGCTCTGGACAGCTTTCTTTTTTTTTTTTTTTTTTTTTTTTTTGGTTTTTCGAGACAGGGTTTCTCTGTGTAGCCCTGGCTGTTCTGGAACTCAGAAAGCCACCTGCTGTGGACAGCTTTCATCACAGGAAAGAAAGGGTAAATGGAGCCAGGGGCTGGCAGGGTGGCTCAGGGGATAAAGGCACTTGCCAGCCTGAGGATCTGTGTTCCATGCCTATTACCTGTTACATGGCAGGAGAGGTCTGACTCTCTGAGGTTGTGTCTGACCTACATACTCCCCATCACACACAAAACAAATAAACTATAGTAATAAAAGAGTAGACCCACTAGACACCAGAAAACAAGAACACCATCATTCTGATTCTGGATAAGCCTTACCAGCACACCATAGTATTCGACAATGACCTAGCATTAGAAGCAGATATTGTGAAATAAGGGATTAATGGGGCACCAGGAAATGGGTATTCTTACCTTTCAGAAATGCACACAGACAATTTGTGGCCAGGCAGTGGTAGTGACGCCTTTCATCTCAGCACTCAGGAGGCAGAGGCAGGTGGCTCTCTAATTTGGAGCCCAGCCTGCCGTACAGAGTGAGTTCCGAGCGAGACAGCCAGGGTACACTGAGAAACCGTCCTAAAAGGCCAAAGCAAAACAAAACAGGGGAAGTTTATGTTCAGAAGCAGCAACTCCCATCAGTGTTAAACAGAATCTTTCGATCTCTAGTCTGTCCTGGCCCTGGGTTCCTTCCACTAGTCTCAAGAAGTGTCAGGCTCATTTTGTTCTTATGTGGCCCATCACTGGCATTATGGCCTCTTTCATTTGTTTTTAAAGACCCTGGCAGATTAAAATAGGAAAATACATGTAAAGTGCATAGAACAATGTCTCATGTAGTCTAGGTGGATTGACACATGTCACTAAACAACTGAGGACTCTGAACCTGTGATCCTGCCCCCACCTCACAAATGCCAGGACTATAGACATAGCTACAACAGGTGGCTTGATGGCTTCTCATTCAACAAACTCATTCTTAAAATTTAGGCTATTCTAGTTCACATTTGCCCATGTGTTTAAAACTATTTATTCTATTTCACATTTGCCTATGGGCTTGATATCATTCAAACCAGTTAATATTAAAGGGCACAGTTTGAAATCTTTATTTGGTGCTGGGGATTGCATGCAAGGCCTGAAACTTGCATGCAATCTTGACCTACAGCTCAATCGCTTCACACTTTTATTTCATGTGTATGAATGCTTTGCTGCTTGTATGCCTGGTTCCCCTGCAGATTCCCCAGGAACTGCAGTAACAGACAGTTGTAAGCCACAGCATGGGTGCTGGAAATAGAACCAGGTTCCTCTGCAAGAACAGGTGCTTTGAACTGCTGCGCTATCTCCCCAGCCCCTTAGCAATTCTAAAATAAAGAGAATGAGCTAGAAAGTCTAGATATTTTTCCAGTTTTTTTTTTTTTTTGTTTTTTTTTTTTTTTTTTTTTTTTTTTAGACAGGGTTTCTCTGTATAGCCCTGGCTGTCCTGGAACTCACTTGGTAGACCAGGCTGGCCTCGAACTCAGAAATCTGCCTGCCTCTGCCTCCCGAGTACTGGGATTAAAGGCCTGCGCCACCAGGCCTGGCTTCCAGTAATTTTTTGAGACAGGTTTCACTAGGTAGCTGTGGCTGGCCTAGAAGGTAGATCAGGCTGGTCTCTGACTCAAGAGAAATCTTCCTGCTTCTGCGTCCTGACCGCTGAGATTAAAGGAATTTACCACCATGCCCCAATCAAGTGTTTAAAAACCTGCTTCAAAATGTTCAGTTTTAAATATCTACTAGTCTAGTATCTCTATATGGACTATATTTTTAATAACCAGAATTTACTTCCTAAGCCATAATTGTCCCTTCATTATTTATGAGCTATAACAATGCCAGAGGGATAAAGATTACATTTGACCTGTGAGTAAGGAAGACTGCCCAAAGGGCCTGTTGTAAGGCTCTGTGCAGGGACTCTCTGGGCTATTAATTATTTATCTACTTTTCAAAGTTAATAAATAGAAATGCCTTTCTGCTCTTTACCTCCCAGATGAATTTAGCCATGCATGTGTGTGTGTGTGTGTGTGTGTGTGTGTGTGTGTGTGTGTGGTGGGTGGGGATGACAGGGCATGTATGTGGGAGACAGCAGCCTGAGAATACAGGAGAGCCAGGTACAGAGAGGAGATTCTTAAAGAACAAATACAGAGCACATACTGCTTTATCTGTCATGTTTTTATTAGGGTTAATGTCTCAGATTGATTGGTTTTGAGTGTTCTTTTAGAAACACTAGCGTTTTTTTTTTTTTTCTTAAAGATTTAGTTATTTATTATATGTGAGTTCACTGTAGCTGTCTTCAGATACCCCAGGAGAGGGCATCAGATCTCATTATGGATGGTTGTGAGCCACCATTTGCTTGCTGAGATTTGAACTCAGGACTTTTGGAAGAGCAGTCAGGGCTCTTAACCGCTGAGCCATTTCTCCAGCCCCCAGCACTAGTGTTTTTAAAATGTAACATTAATACAAAAAAAACAAACAAACAAAAAAACAAGGCCAATGTATCTATTTCCTTTATAGCCCAAATAAACCCTGTTGATATTTAAAAATGTATTGACAGAAAATCTAAAGTGAGGGAAATTCCATTCAGTCCCTTCACAGAAAGCCACTGCCCACCCGTCTGTCCCACCAAAGATGTAAGCACATGTGTGTGCCTTCCCATTTCCCGAGAAGAGCTCTATACACCCGGCTTGTAACGTTCCTTCTCTATGCAGTGCAGCCAGGGACCTGGCCTCTGAATCCTTCCCAGCCCTGGTGAATTCCTCTTCCTTTCAGACACTGGGCTTCACTGTGCCCCGCCCCCACCCCCCAGGTTAGTGTCACATTGTTAAAGCGAGGTGCTACACAAGGTTGGCATAGCAATTATAAAACTACTCCAAGCATCTCTCATAGCTGTGTGGTAGATTAAAAAAAAAAAGTTGTTAGTGTAGTCATTTCCTTCAGAAAATTTCCCCAGACATTTATACAAAGTGGGTCTCTGAACAGCCAGACACAACTACTGAGAGAAGGCTCCTTTTCTTTGGGACAAAGGTGCGTGCATGCTCTCTTGTGAGTTCAAAGGCCTGTCTTCCCAAGAGATGTACCTGAGGCTTCCCCCATCGCCTGGGCTGGAGAGATATGCACAGGCAAGGAGAGATATGGGTAAAACTGCTTGGTTGCTGGGCCCGCCCTCCCTCCCCCTCTCCCTCCGGCTGAGGTGAAGTATGACAGGAATGACTGCATATGGCTGCATGACCATGGCTGGATTGCAGACTTAGGGCAGGAAAGCAGCTCACATCCTCATCTCAATGATACAGCTCCCTGATATCTCCACACATTGCTGCTTCATCCTGAAATGCTTGAGGATTTATATTTATTTTAAAGGATTTTAACATGTTTACTTGGTTGCTTGTTTGCTTTTTCCAATCCCATTTATACATCCACCAGCTCCATTAGACAAAATTAATAGGGGTTATTCTCTACTTTAAAATAAAAATGACATTGTGTCTGAGGGGCAGTGAAGTCAAATGACTTGTTCTGAGTCAGACGACTGACAAAGTATTCTGACTCCAGCTCCCATATTCACTCAGCTTCCCCCAGCCTACCCCAGTGCAACAAGTCTAGCCTGCCGCTTTACAGCCTCAAACAAAGAAAGGAGAGGAAGAGTTGTGTGTGCAGGTGCATGCTTGGTATCCCTGCACTCCAAAAGGTAAGGCAAGAGGATAGGCTCCAGGCCAGCCTGGGCTCTGTATGTTAAACAGCTCTACTCCCAAATCCTAAATTTAAATATTGACAGAAATATAATTTTTACCAGTTTAACCAACACCTGTGAAAATTTGCTTTTGTGATTATAAACATCTTTATATTAAAAACATCTCAACTTTTGGCAGATGATCTTTTTAGTTTTAAGGATGAGAAACGTTGCCTTGGAATATAACAGTCGCCTGTCATTTTGATTTCTTGAGCTGCCTTTTAGCCAATCAGGATTGAGGTAGATGACTGAGTTTTCCTCACCTACCCCTCTTTCTTTCTTTTTGAAACAGGGTCTTTATATGTAGTCTCGGCTGTCCGGCTGTCCTGGAACTCACTCCATAGACAAGGCTGACCTCTCCCTCCCAAAGGCTGGGATTAAAGGTGTGTGCCACCACACCCGTTACATCACTGTATTTGGTTCTGGTTTCAGTTTTCCAAGACAGGGTTTTTCTCTGTAGCCCTGCTGGCCTCAAACTCAGAGATCTGACAGCCTCTGCCTCCCAAGTGCTGGGATTAAAGGCGTGCACCACCACCACCCAGTTGTTTTGTAAACTCTAAGACAATTGTTTGTTTGTTTGTTTGTTTGTTTGTTTTAGATTTACTTATTTTTTTTCCTTTATCTGTATAAATGTTCTGTCTGCCTGTATGTGCATCACATGCATGCCTGTTGGGTCCCTTGGATCTAGGGTTACAGATGGTTCAGGTGTTGGAAATCAGACTTGAGTCCTCTGCAAGAGCAACAGTGCTCTGCTGAGCCATCTTGTCAGCCCTCAAACCCTTTAGAGAAGAGAAGAAATGCATTTACCTTATAAAGCCCAGACATGTATCTGTCACTGAAACAAAAGGTTTACAAAATAACCACGCCACCCTCAAGTGACTTACCTGAATGTTCATGCTCGTATCATTTCCTGCTTTACTTTAAAACCATCTATTATGGCTAAGTACATGGATTTCACAAATGGGTTATGACCCATAGTTTGAAAAACACAGCCTTAAGATGGACACACAGGGATTCTGCCCTCCAGACATCCATACACTCACTGTCAGCCTCAAATATACACAGTCCCAAGAGAACCTGAAGACTGGCAAAGGCCTTGGTGCCAATGACTTCAACAACCTACTGAGCAGCAGACTCTGCAGCATCCCTGACAAAGTGGCACAACCGAAACGTCTGCTTCTCAGTGACACAATCAGCTTGGGACACAGAAAATCCCCACTTCCCTCCTATCACTGCTGAACAAACAGGACACGGCGGTCCCTCCATTTTGCACCGACCATAGGGCTTTCCCATAGAGCCCCATATAATAGTACAGAAATTAGTTAACACCTAAACTAAATATACATGCAACTTTTCCCTAAGAGGCAACTTGACTTAATCCTAGCCCCAGCTTGGTCTTTTGTAGGAGGACAGAAGAGAGAGCCAGGGGACAGAGATCTAGAAAGACCCCTTAGTGACCCCAGGAGAGCCAGCAGTGACATCATCCACAATCTTACTGGGGAGTCCTAACAAGTCATAATCCTAGCAAAGGCTGGGAGCTGGGAAACGCTCCCCTGAGGAGGTTCACAGGAGCTGAGTCTTGACAGAGAAACTCCATATAATCAGGCTGTGGAGAAGACAGGAAGAATTCAGAAGAAACGCAATCTGGCGATGGCGACAAAGGGTTCACAGAGATGGTGAGAGAGTAAAACCTTTCCAGAAAGGTGCACTGTATAATCTGAAACACATAACTTATGAGCTAACTAAAAATAAAATAAAAACAAAAGGCTTCTAAAAAGAGAGCTAGCCAAAAAGAAAGACTGAGGCAAGACCAGACCCACTAGGGCACGCAAGACAACCATACATATATTTTTTTTTACATGAGGTTACTAAAGGGCTTCCGAATGTGAACAGTAATATTTCAAAATTATTCACCAGCAAGTGGAGCTGAAACCTGTCTCTAAAAGGATCTAGAGTCAGACAATAAGCTCCCAATGTTTTACTATAGATAAAAGGGGTACATGAATATGGATTTCATAAATTCAAGAACTTTTAAGAGGAGTCTTGGCTACTCGGAGGGGAAAAGCTGAGATGTGCGCACTGAGCCTGGATGGCGATGAAGTCCTTCCTATTCATTGCTCGTGGGAGCCTGGCCTGTACTTAAATGGTTCTTTTCTTTATAAAAGCTACAGACTTTACTCAAACTAAGCTCCTGATTTGATCCACCTGAATGTTGCTAGGAACCAGCAGATTACTATAAACCATTTTGCAGAAAGTAAATTTTGCCTAAACAATAACAACCTTCATGGTAATGAGATTTCTAAAGTTGCTGTACAGGGATCTAGGAGGGCATTAACTATCTAGTAATTCGGGCTCTACTGGGTATACCGTCTGTGCCCTATGAACCTCAGCTACAACCAAGGTCTGTCTCAGGTGAATACAAACATGGTATGTGAGTCACCATGCAATTACAGCTGACACCTGAAAGCATATTTAAAGCACGACAGCCACAAAGCTAGATCTCTGTAGGACAGCCCTGGTCTTCCTGTCTCTCTTCCCAGTCTCAAGATGAAGAGAGCTCAGGATTCTTGACAAATCATAGGCTAATTTTTATTACACTTCTAAATTTAAAAAAGGCTGTCCCCAAAGACCTAAAAATCACTGAGCTGCGAGTGTTGTAAACTTTAGAAACATAAGATGTATTGCTTGAGGCTGTTGAGGTCTGTTTGTTTGGTCTTTTTGTTGTTATTGTTGTTTTTTTCCTCCCAAAAGCAAGTCATGTCAGGAAAAATATCTGTCCACACCAGGTCTACATGCTATGACCCAAGTACATGAAACTGACTAAGGGGTCATTTGGCACTTAGTATCATACAGCTCAGTTCTCTCCTGCTGTGTTTCTCCACTCTAGAAAGCTGTTTAAAGCATTGGGACAGTGAAACTCGGGCCACTTGAAAATTTCAAACCCGAATCTGAACCGGTGCCCCAATCCCACCCATGTCAGAGGTAGCAGGAACCAGGAACAAGACATCTGAGCGAGCACTTAAAAGAAAGACAAAAACAAACCCAGTAAAACTCCAAAGCAAAGCGCCTCTACACACCCTCGGCCTTTGAAACTTCTTGCCCCCCACGAGTTGTTATTTTTCCTCCCAGAGGGAAGGCAGTTTACAGCCGACTTCGCCTTCCCAGGGTGGAGCACACTCTGCTCTGCTGTCATCTCCCTTGTCCTGGGCTGACACGGATACAACAACTGTGTGTGGTGCTTGGCTGTGCAAGTTCAAGTGTGTCCACCCTAAACGGAGGCAGTGGTTAAATCCTGGGTGCAGAGCCCGAAGCCGGTGGACAGGGGCCTAGCACACCCTTGTGCTCGAAGTCACAAGCTGCAAAACCAGGCCGCCGGCGGCCCCACCCTGGCCCGTGCCAGTGCGTCTGCGGCCCCCTCCACGCCGGCCGCTCGCTCCTTTCTGGGTCACTCCGGGTGCACGGCGAGGACGCGATCTCCGCCTCCCACCCTGCCACCCTCGGAGGGTGGCTGAGAACTTACTGCGGGCCGAGCTCGCAAGCCTGACCCGGGAGCCAGGGCGGCCTCGCACAGGCGGGCCAGGTCGTGCTGGGTCGCACCTCCCCCCGGGGCCGGACCCCCACTCCCCACCCCCGGCCACCCTCGCCTTCACCCCACGGCCTCACCCCGGCTGCCGGACACACACGTGCCGGGTGACAGCCCCCTATAGGTTCCATACCTGCTGCCGGAAGTGAGCGAGGAGGGCAGTATAGGCATTTCCTGTGACGCCAGCGCCCGGACTCCATTAGGCAGCAGCTGGGGGAAGAATCAACACACCAGGGAGCGGAGCGGCGCGGACCGAGCACCGAGGCGGCCGCTGCCTCCGCCGCCGCCTCCGCCGCCGCCGTCGGGGCTCCCAGCTTCGGGCCCGCGCCCCCCCAGTGCCCGCGAGCCCCCGGGCCGCGCCGCGAGCGCCTCCGGAGGGGGGGGGAAGGGCCCGGTCCTCCTTCTCCCCCTCCTCCCGCCCCGCCGACCCCCGCCGCGCCCCGCCGGCCTCCCACCACGGCCTCTCTCGGCGAGGAAACTCTGGCCTCCGCTTCCTCCTCCTCCGACTCGGACGCCGGCGGAGCCTCCCCGCCCCCGCGGAAGAAGCCCCGAGCCTCGGCGGCGGAGGGAGCAGGAGAGCCCGGGGCCTCGGCCGGCCGAGCAGGCCTCCCCCCCCCGCCCTCGCCCTCGCCGGCCGCCTCCTCCTCCTCCTCCTCCTCCTCCGTGGTGGTGGTGGTGGGACTGCCTCCGGCCGCCCCCGCCGCCCCGCAGCGGAGCAGCGGCCACAGCCTGGTCAGCGGCGGCACCATGCAGGCCAACGGGGCGGGAGGAGGCGGCGGGGGCGGCGGGGGCCAGGGCCAGACCCCGGAGCTCGCCTGCCTGTCGGCGCAGAACGGGGAGTCGTCCCCCTCGGCGACGTCCGCGGGGGACCTGGCCCACGCCAACGGGCTCCTGCCCGCCGCCCCCTCCGCCGCTGGCAACAATAGCAACAGCCTGAGTGTCAATAACGGGGTTCCCGGCGGGGCCGCCGCGGCCTCCGCCACCGCCGCCGCCGCCCAGGCCACCCCCGAGCTGGGCAGCAGCCTCAAGAAGAAGAAGCGGCTCTCGCAGTCCGATGAGGATGTCATTAGGCTCATAGGACAGCACCTTAATGGCCTAGGGCTCAAGTAAGTGTCCGTCCTACAACTGGTGAGGGCCGGGCCGGGGGCCGAGCCGCCGGGTGGGTTGCGGGGACCCCGGGGCCCAGTGCGCAGGAGGCCGGGGACAGACAGCCCTGGGGGGAGCGGAGGGGAGGTCAAGGAAAAGGAATCGGCCTGAAGTCTTCAGGCCAGCCGAGCCGTCTGGGCTGGGGAGGGGTAGTGGAAGCCCAGGGCGACCCCTCCCCACGCACCTCCAGAGCTGGATTGTCCCTCCGAGAAGGCGGACACCGAGGGAGTTTATGCTGGGGGATGGGTGGATCAGAGCGGTGGAAATAATGAACCTTGGAGGATTTGTTTTTCAAGTGTGTCTCAGAGGCATCTTTGTGGGACACCTCCCCACCCCCATCCCTGACCGACAACAGCCCAGGCAAACTACCAATCAGGAAGGACAGTCGCCTACAAGTGTTTATGGGAACTAAGGGGCTGGCATAATTTGGAAAGAGGCTGTCGAGTAAATCTAATGGGAATAATGAAGTCAGATACCCAGTGGAAGTCATGCAGACAGAGGCTCTGTGTGTGTGTGTGTGTGTGTGTGTGTGTGTGTGTGTACGTGTACACACTAGAGGCCTCGCACTAGTAAAATCCCACTTCAAAACCGAGAAGGTTGCCTTTTGAAAATGTGATGTCTGGTCTGGTGAATCATTGGTTTTCAAATACAGTTTGGGTGGCCATTAACATAGGGTGAAGGTAGACAGTGGGTTCATCCAAAACGCAACTGTTTTGTACACACAGGAAAGAAAAGCTGAGGGAGCTGAGGTAGGGTTGGTGGGAGTGTCCTGGAGCTGAGTGAAGGTGGTAGAGACAGGAGCTGACAGAGTGAACAAGCAGCAGTTTCTTAGCGTCAAGGCAAATTTGAAGGCGACCAGACCAGGGATTTTGGTTTTGTTTGGTTTTGCTTTGTGTGTGGAGAGCGCGCCTGTGTATTTGTTGGGAAAGGGGCAGAGCAGTGACACAAGTATTTCCACTCCCAAGCTGATAATTGCACTGTTGAGAGAGCACTAAAGAAACCATGAACAGCTCCCAAAGAAAAATCCAGAAAGATTTCACTTTAGTCCCCAAGGAAAAGGATAAGTGTGAAAATAAATTTTGTGAATGCTAACAGAATATATTACTGAGGGAAGCAGCAAGCTGACAGCAGCAGGCGGAAATAACTCGTGACTGTTTGGAGCCTGCAGCATAGTAAATCGGCTATTTTTAGTATGGAGAGAAAGGAAAGGGTTTGGGGTGCTGGACTCGTTTTCATTGTGAAGATTGACCTAGTAGGATTTCCATACCAGCAGAATATCTGGAAGGAAAGCTCTACCTAACACAGGCCATCTGCCACCTTGTATTGTATCTTTCAAAGTGCTGTGCCATAGATAATGTCTAGACCCTAGTTTTTATTTAGCCAATGTGTTAGAGCATGTTTTTAGAAATTGTATATACTCTTTTAAACTTCTGAAACATTAAATGGCAAAAGTAGGAAGAACTTACTTATTTCCAGTTTCAAGAAAGGCTTTAAATTGAAATGTAGGTGGCATTTACTTTTTGAAGGGTTTTAAAGCTATTTTCCTTCTTCATGAAGCTGTAGACACTTGTTTATTAGGACGAGCAAGGCCCTGAGGTTGGTCGGGTCTTTCTCACAGTGTCTCTCTCCTGCAGCCAGACTGTTGATCTCCTCATGCAAGAGTCGGGATGTCGTTTAGAGCATCCTTCTGCTACCAAATTCCGAAATCATGTCATGGAAGGAGACTGGGATAAGGTAAAGTAGGGTGGAGAGCTGTGTGACTGAGCTACAGCTACATGTTTGACGGCAATTTTGTGACATTCTTGTTTTTCTTTTATATCTTTTTTTTTTTTTTTTTTTTGCAGGCAGAAAATGACCTGAATGAACTAAAGCCTTTAGTGCATTCTCCTCACGCTATTGTGGTAAGAGGCGCACTTGAAATCTCTCAAACGTTGTTGGGAATAATTGTGGTAAATACACTTTTGTTCTTAGTTTCACATTTATGCTTATTTTAGGTTGTTGATAACTATAGGCATTTGATCTTAAGAGGCTTGAAAGTAAATTTTATATAATTTATAAATAAGAATGAGTTGTTTATGATTGTAAGCTATGAACTTTTAACTGTTTTAAGTCATACTTAGTAAATGTCATTTGAAAGAATTGGTAATTTAAGCTTTATTAAAAATTTAAAGATTCTCCTGCTTTTACTGCTGTTGATAGGAGCCTTATTAATGTTAGGGTTAAGAATAAAATATACTTTTATATCACTCAAAATACTGTGTTTTTTAAAGTAAAAATATACTTGGGTGTATATACTGTACAGCCTGAAGAAGCTGATAAATTGGTTTTTCTGATTGTTGGAATTAGAATTACATAGTTAAGTCTAATTACACTGTTGATGTGCCCACCATGTTCTTTCATTCAAGTTATAGGAATGACAGGTGTGAAAGTTTGTATGATAGTGTCACCTTGGGAGGGTTAGGTGCAGGCTTGGCTATTGAGCCCTCCTCGCCCATCCTTATACTCTAGACAAGATCAGTTTAATAGTTTACCCTTGTTAGTCTCTTTCATAAACCTTGACTGGTTTAGTTTTGTTTTGTTTTTTACAGTGTGAGTGATTGGAAAGCATAAAGAATCAGCTGCTGGCTTATAAACTTGTAGCTGATTCATGTATTGTCAAAAGAAGTTCCCTGTGTGGTAGAGGAGGGACAAAGGAGAGAGTAGGAAGTGAAGTAGGAAGGCAGCCGTTTGTTAAAGGCTAGTGTGTGACCATTAGCATTTCCTTTTTAAAATTGGGTCAAACAGTAACCCTTCTTATCTTTGTTTATAAACTTGATAGAGCCATGGCTTGTTTGTTTTTAAAAACCTTTGTTGCAAAATAATTAGAAATTCTTTATATAATTCTATGCAATAATATAATTTTAGAAAGTGGGCTTCAGGCAAATTAAAGGTCTAAAGAAGTATGACAAACATGAAGTTAGTTAAATTCACGGATCATTCTTTCAATAAATACCCAAACTATTAAAAAATTTAAACCAGTGTCGAGTCAAATGATTTAACTTAAGAATTCCATAGTATAATTTAAAAATAAAAATGACTTAAAGTAATTAAGCATCCATATTTGAAGGGATTAAATTTTTTTCAGGAATTAGGGAGTATCCTCAATTGATATGTCTGGGCTTTAAAACCTGAGTATGTTTTAATTGGAAAGTTTTTTACATTTCTTTTTTGGCTCAAACTGAGTGAGCTAAATCAAAATAAAGTGGCCAAATCTGGATTGGGATTTATTGGTGGCTATAAAGAAGTTATTGTGGAGTATTTTGATGTGATTTCTTGGAGTATGTTTTCATTTTTTAAGGTTATTCAAATTGTGTCTGTACCCTAGTGGTAAAAAATGTAATAGACTCACTTCTTTTAAAACTTGATTTATAGTAGTTTGAGACTTCTGTTTGGATTTAGATTATGACTCCTTAGAAACTTAAGTAGAAGCAACGTGTGAATTGAAGAAAGGTAGTTATAGAGAATAAGGAGGAACCCTTTCTTTTTACAGCCTGTTCAGTCTGTAGAACATTGTAGCGTCTAATAAGGGATGAAGATAAAATCTCTGGCTGAGCCTCACACCATCAAACTGTTTAGGTATTTATACAAAGAAAGGGTCCGACTTTGTCTCCCCCAAGCACTGAGGAATCGATTGCTATGACGTTTTAGGTCAGCATTTTTTGAAGCAGTTCTTTGCCTTTCTGATATTGTTTGTTCCTTCCCAACTTCATTGCTAGAAGATGGCTTATTACAAGCTGGGATTTATAATAATATCTTAGAAGACAACTACGTGGGTTTTAGCATAATTACTTAATTATTTACCCCAACACTTAATGACATTATAGTCTCAAACAGCACATTGCTATTATTATCATTTCTTGTGATGGGAATTGAAGGCCGAGCCTTGTCTGGGTTAGCTAGTGCTCTGCTGCTGAGCCCTAGCCCTAGCCTTTAGGCTGAGCTTTGTTTTCTAAGCCTGAATGTTTGTATCGATGGAGTTTGCTCCCTTGCTTTCCCTGCCCTACTACACTCAGAATAGTAAGTGGTGTGGGTTTTAGATGTTAAGGTCACGAATTAACATTTTTCAGTCAGTTTGAGTTGATATGCTCAGCTATGTCTTATAAATCTGGATAGGCATTTGAGACTAAAAACAGAAAATTACTGTTTACAAAATCTTTCTCTCAAAAGTGTAATAGTAATAATCTAAACAAAAATGGAAAAATACTGACTTGACATACAAAAATGAACTCATAAAGTTAAGTAAGAAAGAGCTTTGAGATCCGTAGCTTAATTATAATTCTCCTTTCCTTGGAATCAGGATTTGATGGGGAAAATTTGCATTAAAACATTATTCCAGAGTTAAAGCCATCACAAAGTCAGGCTCCATGTGTATATTGTTTCTGTTTTTCTTCAGTGTTAAATTTAGTCTATTAATGTGGGGAAAGAACAATGGTTCAGATACTGGGCAAGGTGTGGGAGGGTCCAAGAATATATTTCAATTTCAGGATTTTAAAAGAAAGAGAGGAGGGCTAGAGAGATGGCTCAGTGGTTAAGAGTACTGACTGTTTTCCCAGAGGTCCTGGGTTCAATTCCCAGCAACCATATAGTGGCTTACATCCATCTGTAATGGGATCCGATGCCCTCTTCTGGTGTGTCTGAACAGTGTGCTCACATACATGAAATAAATAAATCAGAAAGAAAGAAAGAAAGAAAGAAAGAAAGAAAGAAAGAAAGAAAGGAAGGAAGGAAGGAAGGAAGGAAGGAAGGAAGGAAGGAAGGAAAAAAGGAAAATATTGTTGGGTTCAAAGACATTGAAAAATCAGAGATCTAAAATAAATCGTCTTCTAGGGGTCTAACTGGAAAGTGGAAGTTTCCTCGTTGCTCTTTACCCTCTGGCTTCTTTTCAAGAGTTTCTGATTAAAAATGAGAGAGACAGACAGACAGACAGAGACACACACAGAGAGAGAGGCAGAGACAGAGGCAGAAAAGATCCCTGTGTGAGCCCACCTCAGTGCTGCCTGGCTTTTAACTTTGTAGGACCGACCATCAGTTGTGCATCCAAAGGTCTTTATTTTCTTGTGTGTCTTCTTATATTTTGAGCTTTAAAATTTAGGAAGGTACAATTCATTTAATTGTTAATGTGTGCCAGATGCTTAAGCTGAGGAAAAGTTCCAGACGGAGGAAGACTTTTTCCTCAACAAGCTCTCTAGCTGTGTTGGTCTAGCAACATGTCAGTTGGTGTGCACTAGACCAAGCTTTGACAGCCATTTGAGGGTGTTGGTTATCTTAATGTGGATGAAATGACTCAGAAAACTGTTCTTGGACTGCTTTGCGAGCGTCCCCTGCACATAGAGAAGTTGGTGTTTGCCCTTCTTTATCCCGCTCCATCTTTGCCAAGATCTAGATGAGAAAGTGAGGGATATGTAGCATTTGAGTGCTGTCCCTGTGCATACTGGGACGTGCTGGACTGAGGGAGGGAGAAGGTCTAGGACTTTAATTAATAATAATTTATCAAAGACTTGCCCAGAACTAAAAGGAAAAAGAATGTTTCCTAAATTCTCAATTTCTGAGAAAATTTAGTGAGGAAATGACTAGTTGCATATGACATTGTTTTACATTTGATTTAAAAATACACTAAATTGCCGGGCGTGGTGGCACACATCTTTAATCCCAGCACTTGGGAGGCAGAGGCAGGTGGATTTTTGAGTTCGAGGCCAGCCTGGTCTACAGAATGAGTTCCAGGACAACCAGGGCTATACAGAGAAACCCTGTCTCGAAAAACAAGAAAAAAAAATACACTAAATTGATGAAACCTGAGTACCATGCTAATAATGTAGAAGCTTCATTTTGTAAAATTAAGTTTGTTTTCAGAAGATGACGAGGAGCCCTAATAACTTGAACTATAATCCCCCAACCCCTCTTTAAGATTTTGAAATTCCATCATGGTGCTTTGTCACCTGATGAACTTCAAAGTATTTTTTATTTGACATATAAAAATAAGCTTAAGTTTACACACACACACACACACACACACTTTAAAAGCCTCTTGGTAATTAGTCTGTGTCTGAATCTTTAGGATTAGTCTAACTTTATGTGTAAAATCGGTAAGTGCAATTTTCCCACTTCCAGGAGTAGGTCTTAAAGTTTATTTTTGTTTTTTGTCTTACCTTTTAAAAGTTTTAAGATTAAATTACCAAACATAAGTAACGTGTCTTACAATGGATGTTTTTAAATAGTTGTTTGGTTTATATAAGAGATTTTTTGTGTCAGGTGAGGATTTATTAAATAAACTGTTGTATTTGAGACAGTAGAATAATTTTTATCTTCTAGATACTACTTAATGTAAAAATCTTTTTTTTTTTTTTTTTTTTTTAAAAAAAGGTTTTTTTTTTAGACACAGGGTTTCTCTGTACAGCCCTGGCTGTCCTGGAATTTACCTTGTAGGCCAGGTTGGCCTCGAACTCAGAAATCTGCCTGCCTCTGCTTCCCGAGAGCTGGGATTAAAGGCATGCGCCACCATGCCCGGCTGTGAAAATCTTATAAAGCAGTTATACTCTCACTGTGTTGTTACATGCTAATTTCTGCACATCATTTTGTAACAACTTAGAAAACTTTTTCAGAGAGCACTCTGACTTCCTGTGGAGCTTTTGAATGTGACGAACATTTATTCTCTGTCACTGTGCTTGCAAAAGTGTGAGGAGGTCCTTACAGTGGGCCTTGGTTAGGTTGGAGTTAAAAGCCCTCCTAGAGCTGGGTGTGGTGGCACACGCCTTTGATCCCAGCACTCGGGAGGCAGAGGCAGACGGATTTGAGTTCGAGGCCAGCCTGGTCTACAGAGTGAGTTCCAGGACAGCCAGGACTACACAGAGAAACCCTGTCTTGAAAAAACCAAAAAGAAAAAAAAAGCCGTCCTAGACATAATGTTAATAGATGCTGCTCCTGTCCAGGGAGACTTGGGGAACTGATCATCACCTTCAAGTTTAGAGTAAGATGATGATGTGACATTAGAAATATTAAAACCAAACCTTTCCCTTTGGAAAAAAATGGGAGTGTCTTATAACCTGAACATGTTTTATCCTTGTGGATAGAGAATAAATAGTATTCATCTGTGCCTTGTTGCTAAACATGTTAGTGAACAGATTATTACAAATATATAGACATAACAGATACTGAATCTTCCTACAGGCCATCAACCCAGCCTTCTGATGTAAGTTTGTCTTTATAACCATAGAGATAGCGAGTGAGCTTGTGTTTGTCCAGTTCACTTACAGGATCTCCAAACTTTTGCATACCAGCCTTTAGTATGTATCTTGAGAAAGCCCGTTTGACTTCTGATAAGCCCAATTCTGGTGGGCTCCTGCTACTCTTCAGCCCTGCCTTCCAGTCCCTTGAGCGTCTCTCCTTCACAGTGTGTCTGTTCTTGCTTAGGGTTTTTTTTTTTTTTAAAGATTTATTTATTTATTTATATATGTAAGTACACTGTAGCTGTCTTCAGACACTCCAGAAGGGGACGTCAGATCTTGTTACGGGTGGTTGTGAGTCACCATGTGGTTGCTGGGATTTGAACTCAGGACCTTTGGAAGAGCAGTTGGGTGCTCTTACCCGCTGAGCCATCTCACCAGCCCGCTTAGGGTTTTTAGTGTTGTTTTTGTGGTGCTAGAATCAAATCCAGAGCTCTCTATACTCTGCATGCACTGTCCCACTGAACTGTGCCCCTGCTACATCATGACTTGCAGTGACTCTTAACTGGCATTTTTCTCACTAGCCTTTTCAAAGCTTGCTGCTAGTCCAGTTGAGATAGTCAGAAATTTTGAAAAGCAAATTTGGAATTCTTGGAATAGTTTTAAATGTTGATACATAAGATTTAAAATTCTAAGGAAATGTAAGAACAGCATTCATTTTTCTCTTATGTTAATGCCTCAGTCACTAATGGAGATTACTCATTCATTCAAAGAGTTGTATTGATGTGTAGCCTTGAGCAGTCATATTGACCCTACCATGACTCACAAACCATATATTTTGAGTCATCATGAAGCTTTATAAAATTATTTTCAGAAGGCATAGTAGATGGTTTCTACTGTTCTGTTTAGGCACAAACGTTTTCTGAAACTTCCAGCAACTTTTTCCCCTGACTGCTGCTTTCTGTCATGTCAGAGGATGAAGTTTCTGCTGCTGCAGCAGAAGTACCTGGAATACCTGGAGGACGGCAAGGTCCTGGAGGCACTTCAAGTTCTACGCTGCGAACTGACGCCGTTGAAATACAACACCGAGCGCATCCATGTCCTTAGTGGGTAAGGATGTGGGGTTCTTAGACTCCAGACTCAGCGTCCATGTCTTTAGTGGGTAAGGAAGTGGGGTTCTTGGACTCCAGACTCATGAAGGGGCTATTATTATTATTATTATTATTATTATTATTATCATCATCATTTTATTTTATATATATATATATAAAAGTTTACTGGGGACTGGTGAGATGGCTCAATGGTTAAGAGCACTGACTGCTCTTTGGAAGGTCCTGAGTTCAATTCCCAGCAACCACATGGTGGCTCACAACCATCCGTAATGAGATCTGACGCCCTCTTCTGGTGTGTCTGAAAACAGCTACAGTGTACTTACGTATATAAAATAAAAACATCTTTAAAAAAAAGTTTACTGTTAACTGAAGTTATATTTCATTAAGTTTTTTAAAGATAGAAAGTACTTGGACATTACTAAATTCTTAGCGCTGGATAAATTTACTTATGTGTGCCCAAGCTATTCAGATATTCATATTAAGATTTGAGATACTTAATAGGTAAAGGGGGGAAGAAATCCATATAGCCAATGAAGGTACTATTTCAAGACCTGGAGGAGGAAGAGGAAAGAGAAGGAGAAGAGAAGAAGAAGAAAACAAACCTCATGGCTTTGGATCACAACAAGCAATAAAGGGCATACAAGTGTTCTCCATACAAAGTTATCAGTCACTTAAATGGTTGCATAGCCTTTATTTTTCTGTTGTATTTATGTGTGTATTTGAATCATGATCTCATTACATAGCCTTGGTTAGCCTGAAACTCCCAAAGGAGATCAGGATGGCCTAAAATTTATAAAAGATGTGCCTGCTTTTGTCACTCTTGTGCTAGGGTTAAAGATGTGTGCCATCCTGCTGGGCTCCATCCTGCTGGGCTCTTGTCTTTTCGTTAGCTGACCTCCTCCTCTGCTGTACCTTTAGTACTGTATGCTGTTTTGTTTTGTTTTGATTCAGGGTCTCACTGTGTAGCCCTGGCTATCCTGGAAGTGACTGTATAGACCAGGTGTCCTTGAACTTATCAGGCTGTGCTCTATCTAATCACACATTCAACAGTCTCCACTTGGATTTCTAATAGGCATGTCCAGCCCAAATGTCCTGTCTTCAGACCAATTGTTCTGTTTTTATTTATTATTTTATGTAGCCGTACAGATGGTTTTGAGCCTTCTTGTGGTTGTTGGGAATTGAATTTAGAACCTTTGCTTGCTCCGATCAACCCCACTCACTCCGGCCCAAAGATTTATTTATTATTATACGTAAGTACACTATAGCTGTCTTCAGACACACCAGAATAGGGTATTAGATCTCATGGGTGGTTGTGAGCCACCATGTGGTTGCTGGGATTTGAACTCAGGACCTTCAGAAGAGCAATCAGTGCTCTTACCTGCTGACCCATCTCACCATCACTGTTTTATTCTTCATGGTGTTTTTTTTTACTATGTAATATGGTCTCAGCATCTGGAGTATGTCTAATGTGAGTGAAGTGGGTCATTTTAAAGTCTGCTAGATACTTTGATGCTGTGGCTTACAATTTATTTCTAGTTACCTTATTCATAGGTGTTTCCATTTACCAGCTAATGCCATTCACATGTTGCTGGTGTTTTCTTTCCTGCTCTGGTACAGAGAGTGCCTGTATACACAATCACCATGTGGTTGCTGGGATTTGAACTCGGGACCTTTGGAAGAGCAGTCAGTGCTCTTAACCACTGAGCCATCTCTCCGGCCTTGATAACTTTCAATATAGACCAGGCTGGTCTTGAACTTCAGAGATCCATCTGCCTCTGCTTCCCAAGTGTTGGGATTGAAGGTTTCAGCTACCACACAGGGCCAGAACATATACTTTAGTTTTTATTTTGAAGTGCTTTTGAAAGAAAAAATTACCTCTTGGCACTGGTGTGTCTTTACTGTTCTACTGTTTCACTTCCCATAAGCATATTTATCTAAACCCCAAAGATTAATGATGTATATTTTTGTAAAGGGTCTGACCCCACTCTTGGAAGTGATTGAACCTAGGATTCCATGTGTTACCAGGAAGCATCCATCACTGAGGTCCATGTCCCCAGTCCCTTTCCTCCTTTTATTCTGAGACATTCTCCTTTAGGTTCTCTGGCTACCTCAGCTTTTGGAGCAGCTTGGGTTATAGGCATGTGCTTTTTGCAAAATTTAAAAAGTAAAAGAACACATTCTTTCCACTTAGCTACTGACATTAAATTCTCTTACAACATTGCTTTTTTATTTTTTCTTCTTTTTTTTTTCACTGACTGTGTGGCGTACATGCTCGTGTTGAAGTCAGAGGACAGCTTGTGTGAGTTGGTTCCCTCCAGTTTGTGGGTTCTAGGGATCAAACTTGGGTTGGAAGGGGAGGCTCATGTTCAAAAAAGCCTTGACTGGCAAAGCCCTCTCACTGGCTCCCCAAAACTAGTTTAGAGACACAATATTCATAATACCCAATTTCTCCATAGGCATGTTAGGTATAATTATACTTTCTAAAAAGTTTTTTCATTAACCAAAATTATACGTCCACACTAAATAACAAGAAGACAATGTGCTCTGTTTACGTAGACTCTGATTGATCCTGGCATCTGAGAGGCAGCATAGAGTCTTCCCTGTGCAGTAGGGAGCAGAGCGAGCCCTTCTCTTCAGTTAGCCCTTGCTGCCTTAATTGTCCTTTATACCACTGGCATATTTGACAGAGCACCAGACAGAGCCCCCAGGAATGCTATTTGCCAGCTCTCACATCCAAGTTTGAATAAAGGCCTTCACTTCTTTTGGTCGGTCCTGTTTCCTGAGAAAAGCTGGGTTGGAGATAGGCTCCCTTCAGGAGGTAGTTCTCTCTTCCCCAGAGTTGAGGATCTCGAGCATTTATACCACTCTCTGCACATAGTGGGAAATAATGTTGGGGTTTCAGGCATATATACGTAAAGCAAGTGCCATTATCCACTACATCAGCTTCTTAGTCCCTAAGTCATTTTGATTTGTATTTTTAGTACTTACAGTAGAAAAAGAAGCTGTGTAGTTAGTTAGCTCAGTGCTGAAGAGATGGTCTGCAATGCAACTAGAATGCCTGGGTTTCTGTGTTCCCATATTGCCTACCTCCCCTCAAAACTACTTCCTAAGCCTTCCATGTCTCGGTTTCTTCATTTATGCAACTAGGATAATGGTGTTTGCTTCGTATGGGATAGTTACAGGCCTCGGATGAAGTGTGTACTGAGAATATGGAGCATAATCACATATATAACAGAAGGAAGCCGGGCGGTGGTGGCTCACTCCTTTAATCCTAGCACTTGGGAGGCAAAGGCAGGCAGAGTTCTGAGTTCGAGGCCAACCCGGTCTACAAAGTGAGTTTCAGGACAGCCAGGGCTACACAGAGAAACCCTGTCTTGAAAAAACTAAAAGGGGAAAAACAAAACAAACAAACAAAAAAAACCAACAACAGTAGGGAATACTTTTTTTTTTTTTTTTGGCTTTTCGAGACAGGGTTTCTCTGTGTAGCCCTGGTTGTCCTGGAGCTCACTTTGTAGACCAGGCTGGCCTCGAACTCAGAAATCCACCTGCCTCTGCCTCCCGAGTGCTGGGATAAAGGCGTGTGCCACCACGCCCGGCAGGGAATACTTTTAATTGCAACAATAGTATTAGGTTTTTCGGTACTATCATTACCTCAGTTTTATTTTTCCTTTTAGTTTTATGAAGACACCAGATTGTATTACAAAGTTGAATTCACTGTAAAAATGTGTTTCTTGATTTGTGTAAGCAAGAACTTGATTGTGAAAATAGTCAACTGTTTTTCAATTTCATTCCAAGGAAAAGGGTTTGAGATTTGTTCCCTACTCTGTTAAAGGTATCTGATGTGTAGCCATGCCGAAGACCTGCGGGCAAAAGCTGAATGGGAAGGCAAGGGGACGGCGTCCCGGTCCAAACTGCTGGACAAACTTCAGAGTAAGAGCCATTTCTGATGTTTATTTCCTCCGCCGTCAGAAGTAGATGGTGGAGAACAAACAGGACGCATCTACTTAGTCATGTTACTGGTGCCTGTGGAAGAAGAGGGACCATTAAAGAGCCCTTTCAACCAAAGATTCCCAGCAGCTGTAAGCTGGAGTCCGTGAGAAGTGCTGCTCTCAGCACTCTGCCTGTGGTGGGATTAGTTAGCCACGCTCTCAGGGTTTCCTTTGGAAGAAGGGTACTCGAGGCAGAGAACACGACGTGAGCCACATCTTCACATCAGAGCATTTTACAGTTTTGTTTTTTCTTTAAAAGGGACCAGATTTCTTTTCTATTTTTTGTTTTGTGTTTTTGAGACAGGGTTTCTCTCTGTAACCCCGACTGTCCCGGACTCCCTTTTTTTAGACCAGGTTGGCCTTGAACTCTGAGGTACACCTGTCTCTACCTTCTGTGTGCTGGGACTAAAAGCGTGCACCATCACGCCTAGCTGGGTTCCAGATTGATTTCTTTAGGTAAATTGTTTTTCCCAGTTATCTTACAGCACTTTGGAGTTGACTTGGGAATTTCATTTCTACCATATCTTTATATAAAATACCTCCTTTCTATTCAAATCACGCTGTTCTGTCGTGTTGCAGTGAGACTGGAGATCTCAGGAATCAGAAAACAGACACTCCACATTCCCTGGAGGAGTGCATGAGGATTGGGATACGTTTGTATTGATGTTAAAACACTGTTGTATGAGTTTCCACAGTTCCCTGGGCACTAGTAGCCACTGGAGGCAGCTAGAACTTGACCAGTCAGTGGTTTGGCTTTTTTTTTTTTTTTTTTTTTTTTTTTTAAACTGGTCGTCTACTGATACATAAACATCATCACATTTTCTATTCACCTCCCTTTCACTTTTATGGTATTTTTCTGTATGTGGTGTTTTTCCCTAGAAACTCTACCTTCAAGATGCAGCCAATATGTTCCTTCTTAGTGACTGTGTCACTGTAGCCTTTGAGTACAGGAAATTTTACCTTATGTTGTCTCCCTAAGCTTGTCTATGTAAAGGAAACAGTAATATTGAGGGGAAAGGAACAGCAGGAGTAAATGTCTTATATACACTTTACAGTTTATTATTATTTTTATTTCTCTTTTTTTAAAATATCTTTTATTAAAGCCTATTTACCACCATCAGTGATGCTTCCCCCACGGCGTTTACAGACTCTCCTGCGGCAGGCGGTGGAACTACAAAGGGATCGGTGCCTATATCACAATACCAAACTTGACAATAATCTAGATTCTGTGTCTCTACTTATAGATCATGTTTGTAGTAGGTAAGAGAAATTTTCTTATATTTTCAAATATATTAGCATTTTACAGATGGATTTATGAACTTTATTAGAACACTTTCTAGGGTTTCTTTGTATACCTGTATAACAGTTCATACCTGATTGACACTTAAATCACAGTAAAACCCAGGACTACTAAAATGAAAAACTTAGTAGGAAAAAAATGATAAAAAAAAAAAAATAGTTTATAAAAAAGAAAAAAGAAAAAGAAGAAGAAGAAGAAAAAAGTTAGTTTCTGTTGTATAAGCTTATGTTCATGATATGCCATGGTTGGGAGCTGAAGCCCCAAGGCCAGTGTCCTGTGTTCTTGTCTGTAAATTTGGTCACCTGTGTTCAACAGTTTAACTGGGCACCAAATTAATTCTCTGCATATAAATATCTTGGAAACTTTTCCTTAATGAGAGTTGTGTGTTTTGTAACCAAAGGCTCCAGAAATGGCTAGAGTAGCGAGCATTGCCTCTGAGCTCGTGTTCACAAAGCCAGGAACAGGACTCAAGTTTGTCTTTTGGTGTTGAGTATTCTTTTAGTAAAAGTGTCTTTTCTGTTTTAATGATGCTCTCCAAAATTAAATCAGAACTTTACATTTAAAATACCAAGATAGAAATTATAAAAACCCCCTCAAACTCTAGAAAAGCAGGCAGCTGACATTTTTTTCTGCTGACATTCATTGAAGAATAAATGAAAGTAATGAATTTCAGTAATGAAAGACAGAAGTTGTATGTGAGTCAAAAAGGAACTTACAGTAAATATAAATATTGTGTACACATACGCACATGATACTGCTTTAAAATAATGTTGAGGTGTGTTTAAATGAGGTGTTTTGTTTTACTTTGGTTTTTGTATTTCATTAGTGCTGGGAAATAGAACTTAAGTGCTTTCAAATACTATTCAGAAGCTCTGTCACTGAGCCACATCCCCAGCCCTGTAATCTGCCTGTGTGTACAGTTGTGATATCACTCACCACACTTAGAAGGGAAGAATCATCTGTGCAGTTGTCCTTAGGAAATAGTGCTCGTCTGCAGTGCTGGGCCATGGGTTGTGTGAGGTACTACTCTGCTAGGAAGTGACCAGCTCGTTTTTTAGCCCCTCCACTCCTTAACACTGTTCTTTGACTTGTTTGGGAGGTTCTTAAATAATTGTTGGCTTAAATTGGGGTGGGAGGGAGATAATGGACTGAAAAGCTGTGCAGTCAGTCCCTTGTTTCATAGCTCCTGTGGGTGCTTGGAGACTTATCAAAGTTAAGACACTTGGAGACCAAAGTCTCTGTGGCTCATTTCTGCTGGGGACACTGAAAGGTGAAGCCAGACCTGCTGGTGGCAGGCGTATCGGAAAGTGAGAGCCTTTCCTTCCTGGGTGGAGACAAACTCCTTTATTCCTAGATAGCAATGTCTGTGGAACCAATAAATATTAGTCTCCTTTTTCCATCCTTCCCCTTGGGAACAGGGCTGCACCTCAGTCCACAGATAAAGCATTCTGAAATTTTTCTGGGACTGAAAAGTTCTTATTTTCCTAAAGTAATTGTTCCTTGAGTTTTCTTTATGATTTTAAAAACAAAAACAGGCACACTCATACACAGACATACTTGCAGACAAAACACCCGTACATATAAAAATAAAAATAAGAAAATTAAAAAATTGTACCTCCCGTTCACCACCTACCTTCAAAGGTAACTCCTCAAGTCATGACCAGCTGTATAATTCTTTTGTCCATGTTCTCATTCTTCTTAATCAGGTTTCTTTAGTATTAATGCCTACAGAGAAAACAACATAAAATGTGTTGATGTTGGTGAGGGGTAGGTAGTCTGTTTAATGAGCAGCTGCTTTCTTTTCAGTGTATCTTGTGTTTTCTGCAGTGTTTGAGCACTCTTTGAAATGAATATCCCAAGCTGTAGATTGATGCTCTGACCCTCCAGGGCTTGTGTTCCCTGCCTGCCCCTTCAGTTTTGTGTCCAGGGTTTTCTCTTTCCTCCTCCTCCTCCCATAGGTGCTTCTCCCCGTGAAGCTGAGGACTCCAGGAAACAGCAAAGCTACAGTTTTTCCTCTCTTGAGCCTCAGACCTGAGTGCAGTTTGGCTATTGCTTTAGTTAAACATAGCAGATCCAGATAGATTTTTCTCTACCTTTTGCTCAGACCCGCTAAGGCTGTTTTTTTATACTTAAATTCTTTATTATTATTTTTTTTTTACATGTATGATATATATGCTTGGGTGAATGTTTCTACATGTGTGGACACTTGTGTGTGGGAACACATATACATGTACATGTGGGTGCATCTGTGTAGAGGCCCAAGGTTGGTGTTGGGAATCTTCCTCAGTTGTTGTTCCACTTTATTCTTTTGAGACAGGGTCTCTCGCTGAACCTGGAGCTCACTACTCCCAGCAAGTCTCTAGCCAGTTTGCTCCAGGGGCCCTGCCTTCACCTTCCAAGGCTGGAGTTGCAGGCTGGTCATCATGTCCACCTGGCCTTTACATGGGGTTCAGGCTGCCAAGCCTTCTTCCCACCCCTGAATTTCCTATCTCAGGGAGAATCTACCCAGTTTACCAAGCCGGAAAACCAGGAGCCAGCCCCCGCTGTTCATTCTAGAGGTAGATTTTAAGGACACTAAGAGATTAACACCAGGCATTAACTCAGTAAGTTGTACCCTTCATTGCCAAACTGGAAAGTAGAGCCTCAATTTAATTTCTTAAGTTTAGCTGGAGGTGTTCAAAAGAAAAGTTGATACTTCTAGAAAGTAGATTTTAGCATTGGCACTAGAAATTCTCAAAAATAACATGTAAACATTGAGAGTGGCCCATTCTTCCCTCTCTGGAGAATTGCTGAGTCATGGCATGGAGAATTGCTGAGTCATGACTGGACACCCTGTAAGCACTGGAGCAGAGGCTTTTGTCTGTTATGTGCCCATAGTTTGGGTTAAATTTGACTCGTAAAGAATGGATCTTTTGAAAAAGGATAAATGATTTTCTGAGCTTTTTTTTTAAACACCAGTAATTAATGGAAGTATCTTTTCATAGACTGCTTTATAAGTGTTAATTTTTTTAGTACAGGATTATTACAAATATTTGTATACACAATTTAAAGATTGACTTTGGTCAAAATGTTACACTTAACTGTTTTCTTTCACATGGTACTGATTTTTTTTTTTTCTCAGACAGGGTTTCTCTGTGTAGCCCTGACTGTCCTGGAACTCACTCTGTAGACCAGGCTGGCCTCAAACTCAGAAATTCACCTGCCTCTGCTTCCCAAGTGCTGGGATTAAAGGCATATGCCACCACTGCCCGGCGGTACTAATTTTTAATACCATCATAAATTTTACATTTATTTGAAAGCAGACATCAACTATCAGTTGTGTATCTGAAAAAGGCCATTAAATTTGCATGTTACTGTAGTCTTTATTTTTAAATTTTTAAAAAAGATTTTATTTTACACATGTGAATGTCCTACCCTGTGCACTTTGTGCATGCCTGGGCCCACAGAGCCCAGATGGGTGTGCCAGATGTCCTAGAGCTGGAGTAACAGACAGTTGTGAGCCGCCATGTAGGTGCTGGGAACTGAGCTCGGGTCTTCCTACAAGAGCAGCATGTGCTTTTAACCACTGAGCAGTCTCTCCAGCCCTGCCTTTTCTTAATAAAGATTGAATAATAATAATAAAATAACGGACAACTATCAATAGATGAAATAATTTATGCCCTGTAATTTTGAGTCAGTCCTTATGCAAAATGTAATTTGCTAATCTAAATTAATATTTTTTTACTGTGATTAACTTTAGGCATTTAAACATTTTTTTAATTGAAATTCAATCTTAAAAAATATGTAAACTTGACATTTAGAAAATTAGTGCAGTTTATCTTGGGCTCAAATTGTATTTCAGGTACTAATAGTTTTGTGAAAATCTGATAAGATACTTGGCTTTTTGAGCCTTATAAAAATGGTGTTGATAAAATTTCTCTTGTCAAATTAGTTTGACTAATATTCTTGAATGGCTCAGTAGTTAAGAGTATTTGTTCTTGAGAAGGGCTCAGGTTTTGTTCCCAGCACCTACATGGACCTGCATGGTTAACAGCTGTCTCTAGCTTCAGTTCCAGGGCGTCCAGTGCCCTCTTCTATCTTCTGTGGACGTCTGTGTACACACTGCACACAAGGGTACACAAGCATAGATGCAGACAACATCCATATACATGAGACAAAAGTAAAGTTTAAAACAGTATCCTTTGAAAGAAGTCGCATACAATACTTGGTACTGCATGCCAATACTTGCCTAATAAAATACAAATATGTGTAATTTTAGTTCAGAAAAATAACTTTAATATTGATGTACTTTTTTGTTTGTTTGTTTGTTTGTTTGAGACAGGGTTTCTCTGTATAGCCCTGGCTGACCTGGAACTCACTTTGTAGACCAGGCTGGCCTCGAACTCAGAAATCCGCCTGCCTCTGCCTCCCGAGTGCTGGAATTAAAGGCATGCGCCACCACGCCCGGCGATGTACTTTTTAGTTAAGTAATCTAAAAGTTTAAAGTTGCCAAGTATTACCTCCTAAAGCTAACTGTAACCTATTAGGCTGATGAGTTGGCAGTGCACTTCTCTATGTGCATACCAATGCACTTTTGAACTTGAGGTGCTGGGACCATAGGCTCATGCCACTATCTTAGTTTCTGTTATTTATTGGTTTGGGGGAAAAAAAATAGAGAAGACTGTTGAAGTCTTTGGTGATAAATTTAAAAGTGTGGTCTTCAGCAAAAATCATACCTGCTTGCCTATTATTAATCCAGTACTTTGAAGACTAAGGCAGGAAGACGAAGAGTTTCAGATAGGACTGAGCTATAATAGTAAGAACCAGTCTCAAAATGGAGTTGGAGGTCTGGAGAGATGGCCCAGTGGTTAAAAGATCACTTGCTGTTCTTGGTGAGAACATGAGTTTGGATCATAGTACCAAGGAACTCGAGTTCCAAGGAACCTGACACCCTCTCCTGCTTTCCACAGGTACATGGGACATGCATATGATGCACACACATATGCAGTTGAAACACAACACATTCCCTGCAAGAGTTGTTTCGATCCTTTCATCATGTGGGTCCCGGGAATTGAAACCAGGTTGTCAGGCTCGACAGCAAGTTTTTTACCCATTGAGCCGTCTTGCTAGCCCCTCTCATTAGTTTTTAATGAGTGTGTGCATGTGTGTCACAGCACGTATGAGGAGGCAGTGGGGCAGCATTGGGATTTAGGGATGTCAGTAGGTCAGCTGACTAGCAGGCAGTTTCCCATCTCATTGCCCCCTCCATTTTCTTTTGTCACACCAAATCTTTGACGATAGCTTACCAATTTTATATGCTTTAAAATGCTACATTGTTCCTAATTCCTTATAGAACAACCGTCATTCATCTATAAAGTGGGTAAACAATTCCTGAATAATAGTTATTTATATGTTGTCTTAATCAGACCAAGTAGCTTTCAGAAGGTAGAAAAAAAAGTAAACTTTAGGTTGAAGTAGATTTTATCTTAACAGTTTCCATTCAAGTTGGCTTGAAAGAAACGTGATTAATAGTGTTTTATTTTTCAACATACGAAAGTAAATTTGATTCTTGAGTTGTAAGTGCACTCATATTTATATTGAGGTTTATGATGTGATCTCCAAACGTTCTCTCAGTTGTTAAATGTCCTCATTATTGCTGAAATATGCTTTGAAAGAATAATTATGTGCGGATTTGTTTGTTTTAGGAGGCAGTTTCCCTGTTACACTCAACAGATACTTACAGAGCATTGTAATGAAGTGTGGTTCTGTAAATTCTCTAATGATGGCACTAAACTAGCAACAGGATCAAAGGATACCACAGTTATCATATGGCAAGTTGATCCGGTATGTATTCTTGTGTGTGTGTGTGTGTGTGTGTGTGTGTGTGTGTGTGTGTGTATACTTACATAGTTTAGATGTTTGTGTGTGTCAGCATGTGCATTGTATGTGTGCCTTACTTGCATAGGCCTGAAGAATGCATGTGATCCAAGTTATTCATGGCTATGAACCACTGTGTAGATTCCAACAATTTAAACCCAGGTCCTCTGCCAGAGTAACAGTACGAAGCTCTCTCTTCAGCCCTAAAAGGGTATTTTTGAATCTTAACTTACTAGTTACCTTTTGGTTGTTATTTTCTAAGACCAGTTTCTCTGTGTATCCCCGGCTATCTTGGAACTCACTCTGTAGACCAGACTGGCCTCAAACTCAGAGCTACCTGCCTCTGCCTCCTGAGTACTGGGATTAAAAATGTGAGCCAACACTGCCCCGCTACATGCCTATTTAGTTTTAAAATATGTATGTGTAAGTCTTCTGCAAGTCCCTTTTTGATCATATTTGTCAGTTGATTTTCTTTTTTAATCCATTTATTTATTTATTTATTTGTTTTTGTTTTTTTTTTTTTTGAGGCAGGTTCTTATTCAGTTTCCAAGGCTTTTGTAGAAATTCCTTCCTGAACACTGGGCAGATAGAGATGTATCATCATTCCTGACAATGTTAATCACTTTTTTCTAATTTTTTTCCTGTTTGTGTTTTTCTTTTTCTTTTTCTTTTTCTTTTTTTTCTGAGACAGGGTTTCTCTGTGTAGCCCTGGCTGTCCTTGAACTCACTCTGTAGACCAGGCTGGCCTCGAACTCAGAAATCCGCCTGCCTCTGCCTCCCAAGTGCTGGGATTAAAGGCGTGAGCCACTACTGCCCGGCACGTTTTTCTTTTTTTATGTTCATAGATTAATATTATTCCAGTTGTACATATAGTACTAGAGATTGTGCCAAGTTGGTATGCATTATTTGACTGTCTGAGTTACTTGGAGGTGCTGAAATACAGTGTCTTGAATTGCGATGAGGAAACTGGGGTGAAGTATTGAGTGTGAGGATAACTTATGATACAGTGGGGTCCCATGTGCAGTCTCCCTAGTGATGACATTAGAAAATTACTGCATATGGGTTTTAAGTGCTAAATTTTCTCTACTCAGAATTGTCTTTATTACTAGATAACCTACAGATATAAATGTGTTCATTTCTTTTAACTAGTTGAACATACATACATAGCCAGTCTGTCAGTCAAAACAGAATGTGAATTCAAATAGGTTAAGGAACTACACGTGTTTTAAACATTCACCTAAGATCTTAGTAAATAATAAATAAACTTGGCACAGAGCTAATTATAGCTTTTGACTCTAGATGAATGCATTGGCCTCAAATGTATTTTGAGTTTAATAGGAGGAGCTAACAGGATAGCTCAGTGATGAAGGCATCACTCTGCCGTCCTGGAGATCTGATATTTTTTTGTAAAGGTGGAAAGAGAGAATTGGCTTTACAAAGTTTTCCTGACATGTAGGCCACAGCACGTGATCCCACCCAAGTGTCTGGACATATAGCACACACAGCCCATATTCAGAGGCACCCTAGAAAGAAAAATAGAAATTGAGATGGGCACTTGTTGGCTACTTCCATATGACATGCTGTAATTGGAAGCAGGAAAGCAGAGCCCTCTCCAGTGTAAAGGAGCTCTTACCATTCTTGCACTATAATACCTAGTTAACAGTCTGACAACTATCAGTTGTCTTAAAACGGTGCTGTTGTAAATACACAAGCCAAAATACATAACCAGCCTGGTTATCTCACCTACCTTTGGGTGTACACACACGTACTATAAATTACACACTAATCACTTAAGGAACCTAATTATATTGAAATGTGGGCTCTCAACATAATAGAGGTACAATATATAATACTCGTTTATTAACACTGTATTTTAGTAGCAGATAATGACTACCAGCATTCTGAACTAATAATATTGTAAGATATCTGCTGCAATCATAATAGGAAATAAAAGTATTTGAAATTTCTCTATTACGGGATAATACTGCATTTACTTTGTTACTTAATGTACTTCCTAATATTTGATTGTAATAATGTATACGCTGTCATTTTAAACACACTCGTGGTAAACTCAGTGACGAGTAATTGATTGGTACCCTATAGGAAGAGAAGTCATAAGCACTTCCTCTTATTGTAGTTTAATCAACAGTGAGCCCAGATTTGAGTTCTCCACTTCTCCCTGTTCCTGATGTTTGCCATTCCCTGTCTGTCTGTTGTCTGAGTCTGAATCTGCCTGCCTTAATGCTGCTGTCTTGTGAATCTGTTCCTGTATTTATGTCTGTCCCCAACAAAGGGCTTTTTTAAAAAATGACAGATGAAAAAACATCACACAGGGAAGGAATAGAAGATACTTTTACAGAAATCTTTTTTTGAGATTTATTAATGTATGTGAATACACTGTAGCTGTTCAGACACACCAGAAGAGGGCATCACATCCCATTACAGATGGTTTTGAACCACCATGTGGTTGCTGGGATTTGAACTCAGGACCTGTGAAAGAGCAGTCAGTGCTCTTAACCACAGAGCCATCTCTGGAGCCCCACAGAAATGTTTTAACAGAGTTTTATACAAGGAATGAAGTGAGTGATGCCAACTGACCCAGACAACAAACAGATGCTACCAAGGACTCTGTGTGTGGCACCTGATCTTTCTGGTAGATATTTATGAAGCCACTGTCATTCTACTTTCAGCAACTGACTGTCATAGCACACACATGTACACATGCATGCACATTGCTTTGGGTCCAGGCATGGAAGCATACATTTGAAAGTTGCAGCTATATGTTAGCTTATGTTGTGAAAGTTGATTATCTGGGAAATGAAAGGCAAGCAAGGTTGTAGTTTACATTGATCTCTTTTTTTTTTGTTGCTTGTTTTTGAGACTTGGTCTGTGTAACTGTAGCCGGTCTTGAACTCAGAAATCTACCTGCCTTTACCTCAGGAGTGATTGGATTAAAGGCTTGTGCTACCATACTTGGCTACATTGTTCTCTTAAAGATAGGTTAAACAAATGGGCTGAGTGCATATTGTAGTCATAAGGAACCTCAAGGTCTATTATTAACTTTGCCTGTGAGGTCCAGCAGAAGTTCCAGTCCTATAGAATATGAGATAATTTTATGATAATTTATCTCATAGTTATTAATTAATATTAGTTATTAATTAATAGTATACTAATAGACCAACTGCTACTTTGTTAATTGCCTACCTTCAAATAGGCATATTTTTAGTAATGGCAAATTGTTGTAAATAACACAAGAAAAAGAGTTTGGGATCAACTCATGGCCTCTGAGTTCTATAGGTTTTTTTAAGTTTGTTTTTCTAGTAGCTGTGTGTGAGATCCCCACTTTTATTTAGCCAGTATAAAATGCCTGTTGTGTATTGATTTTTTTTTTTTTTTTTAAATCCAGGCAACTGAGCAAAAGATAATAAGCCCTAATTATCCTATAAAGTATGCCATGAGAGTTGAAAAGAGATCTTGCTCTGTCTAGAAAGCTAAGGAAAGTAAGAAAGGATTTTGTGGAAAAGATAAAAGAACTGTTTGGGCAAAACTGGTTAGGAATGGCCTAGGGTCATTTGGGAGAAGAGTTTCTAGACGGCCAGGAGATGAACCTAAGGAAGCAAATCTTTTATATCTTTCGCTGAGGAGTTTAGGCGTCTATGCCATCGTTTCCCAGGATGTTTTTCTTGAAATACTGCTGTGCAGAATGTAATAGGTATTAATTGTAAGGATTTTCTTTTCTTGACCATATTAACTTAGGAGTGCAAAATTAATACCTAGATTCCAAACTAAAACGTGAGGGTAATTTTTAGATGGTTGCACTATTAGAAGTTTCCTGAGGGCTGTTAAGCTCCTGAGGCACTTTCAAGCTGTGTAGAAAAGGTGGCTGTGCTCTTGGAGAAACCCAGCCATGGCTGTTTTGCCTACATGTATGTCTGCAACTGATTCCTGCAGAGACCAGACAAGGGTTGGGTCCTACGGAACTGGGTTAGATGGTTGTAAGCTGCCACATTGGTGCTGGGGTTCAAATGGGATCCTGTGGTTGCTGCATCTTATTGTTTATAGTTATTTTCTATTGGGATATAGAAGACAGGTGTTTTGTTTTGTTTTGTTTTTTCTTTCTCTTCCCTTCTGCTCTCCCTTCTTTCCTCCTGTGGTCTTTTGAGAGAATTACTGTGTAGCCTAGCACAGGATCTTCCTATGTCTAACCTTCCAAGTACTGAAATAACATGCCTGAATAAAGACATTTATTGTCAACTTAGAAGCAAATCTTTGTATACATCTGGAGTACTGTTTTGTCCAGATTTTGTTCCTTGGCAATGTTAAGTGAGTCAAAAAGATTTAAAATTACATAAATCTCTAAAGATGGTGGATTGAATTGGACCATACTGTCGTGTAAGATAAGTTTAGGGTCCTGTAAATAAACAGTGTAGTTAACATCAATATCAGGCCATTCAGACCACTCAAAACTGCATTTTTAAATGGCTTAACCCACTATGTAAAATCCAGCTGTTACTATGAAGTGAACATGTCAACTTTTCCAGCCTTGTCACTTATGCATTTGCACTGTGTGTAGTTCAGCTTGCAGAGCATAGGTCCAAAAGCAGGCAGCCCAAATGCAGATTCTCTCCACTGCTTGAGATGGATTTCTTTCTTATTTTTTTCTCTTTTTCAATTTAATTTTATTTTTTTACTTATTCACTTTATATTCCACTCATTGCCTCTTTCCCAGTCACTGCCTCCCATAATGCCCCTAGCCTCCCTCCCCTTCTCCAAGAGGGTTAGAGCTAGGCGCTTCCTCTCCCACTGAGGCCAGACGAGGCAGCCTGGCTAGAAGACCATATCCCACATATAGGCAACAGCTTTTGGGATAGCTGTCCACCCCCTCACCTCCCACTCAAGTTGTTTGGGACCCACATGAAAACCAGGCTGCACATCTGCTACATATGTGCAGGAAGGCATGTGTCCAGCCTGTGTATGTTCTTTGGTTGTTGGTTCAGACTCTGAGAGTCCCAGGGGTCCAGGTTAGTTGACTCTGTTGTTCTTCCTGTGGAGTTCCTGTCCTCTTCAGGGCCCGCAATCCTTCCTCCCATTCTTCCATAAACGACCCCAAGCTCCATCCACTGTTTGACTCTGGGTGTCTGTATCTGTCTGAGTCAACTGCTGGGCGGAGCCTCTCAGAGGACAGCCATGCTCCTGTCAGTAAGCATAACAAAATCATTAATAGTGTTAGGTATTGGTGCTTGACCATGGGGTGAGTCTCAAGTTGGGCTGGTTATTTGTTGGGCATTCCCACAGTCTCTGTTCCAGTCCCTTTATTTCTTCCACATTCTGTGACAGTTTCATATATTTGTGGATAAATTTTGGGTTTAAAGTTTTGTGGTTGGGTTGGTGACTCTTATCATCACTCAACAGGGGTTCCTGCAATCCTGCCTGGCTACAGGAGGTGGCCGTTTCAGGTTCCGTATCCCCAGTGTAGCAAGTCACAGCTAAGGTTATCCCCATTGATTCTTAGGTGCCTTCCTTGTCCAGGCAGAGACAGATTTCCATTTTTTTCCCTCTTCCCTTCTCCCTCTTGCTCTGGCCCCCGTTCCAGGCCCTGCTCGCTCCAGCACTGCCTACCCCTGCACTCAACCCCCACTCCCAAGCCCCACTCCCTCAGGCCCAAAGAGTTTTTTTGTCTCTCATTACGGGTGGTTGTGAGGCACCATGTGGTTGCTGGGATTTGAACTTATGACCTCCAGAAGAGCAGTTGGTGCTCTTA
>NC_034594.1:153379942-153382261 GCF_900095145.1 Mus pahari | reverse complement strand
ACTCACTTTGTAGACCAGGCTGGCCTCGACCTCAGAAATCCGCCTGCCTCTGCCTCCCGAGTGCTGGGATTAAAGGCGTGTGCCACCACGCCTTTCTTAATCTTCTAAAACTTCATTCTTATCCCTGGAGTATATCGTTATTAGTAGTCTAATGTTGATATCACATTATTAATGGTAAAAGACATGTCTACAGAAAAATGCCTACATATTCTTAGTCATTTTACTCTTAATATTAAAAAATGTAGAAACCAGGGATGGTGAGATGGCTCAGTGGGTAAGAGCACCCAACTGCTCTTCCAGAGGTCCTGAGTTCAAATCCCAGCAACCACATGGTGGCTCACAACCACCCATAACAAGATCTGACGCCCCCTTCTGGAGTGTCTGAAGACAGCTACAGTGTACTTACATATAAATAAATAAATAAATCTTTTTTTTTTTTTTAAATTGTAGAAACCAAATAGACAAAAATGTGCTTGTAAAATGGAGTATCACTCAAAATTTGGCATGAATGAATCACAGAGACATTGGAGTGAATGAAAGAAGTGAACTAGAAGAGAATATATCATGTTTAATTTATTATATGAAATACTCAGAATAGACAAATGAATAAAAACAAAGGAGTGGTTACTGGAAACTACAGGGAGAGAGATGATCACTACCAGATACAGGATTTCTTTTGGGGAGATGGTAAAAATGTGATTGGATAATGGTAGTTGTAATTGTTGGACTTTATACCCTGTGAGGATGCATTTTCTGTGTCAGTGAAATTTTCCAAATCTTTAAGAAGAGCTAACTTTTGGTGTTTGCATCTACTTTCAGTCTCAAGTTTTCTCAGGGAAAATTCTGTGACAGTTTTATATACTGTATAGCACACAACATCTTGTTTATAGTAGGTAGTTCATCAGTGTGAGTAAATGTCTGTGAAGCAAGCTGCCGAGCTTAAGCGAGATTGGCACAGAAGCCTGAGGAATAAATGAGACTATCAGTGTACTTAAGTTCTTGTGCTAGAAAATGGTAGCTTTTAGGGATGGGAGTTAACCACAATGTCTATTTTGTTTTTTAGGATACACACCTGTTAAAACTGCTTAAAACGTTAGAAGGACATGCATATGGTGTCTCGTATATAGCATGGAGCCCAGATGACAGCTATCTTGTTGCTTGTGGCCCAGATGACTGCTCTGAGCTTTGGCTTTGGAATGTACAGGTGAGCAAGTCCAACATGCTCTTAATACATACATTTGTTAAAACTTACTCTTATCCATCGTAGTGGTCCTGCCTTTAATCTCGGCACTCAGATCTCTGACTTTGTGGTCAGCCTGGTGTACAGAAGGGGTTCCAAGTCAGCCAGGGCTACACCAAAACTCTGTCTCTAAGGGGAAAACAAAACAAACAAAACCCAACATTATTCTTAGTATATACAAGAAAACTGTTTAACCAAAATTACTATAATTTTTCTCCTGTACGTTATATTGCTTCAAGTGTTTAGAGCCCAAGTTTTTAGATTTATAAATGTAAGTATATTTAGGGCAGTAAAGCTTATTTTATTAAAGGACAATCAGTAAGTAAGCATTTCCAACGTGTTTTGCTTTGCTCAATGGAATTCATACTGTTGAGTCAGAAAAGGTTTCTATGTTTTCATCATTGTGTGTAAAACATGACCTTTCCTTTTTTGTTTTTTTTGTTTTGTTTTTTGTTTTTTTCGAGACAGGGTTTCTCTGTGTAGCCCTGGCTGTCCTGGAACTCACTCTGTAGACTAGGCTGGCCTCAAACTCAGAAATCCTGCCTTTGCCTCCCAAGTGCTGGGATTAAAGGCGCGTGTCACCACACCAAGCAAAATATAACCTTTCAAGTGTAAAATATCTGTTAAATATCATTTCATATTTTGATGGCAAGTGTACCATCTCTTAGACTACATTTAGTAGTCTGAGCTAGCTTAGTGCCACTGAAGAATGTTCTAAGAACATTCTTTTTTATATTACTTTTTCTAACCTAACTTTAATTTATGATACTATCATAAATTTAGAAAAACTTGGCATTAGATTAATTCCATTTTAAATGTTTTTGAAACCCCACATTCAAAATTAAAACTCTTGAGTAGAAAATGATAATCTGTAGTTTGAGTATGAAAGTATGGGCTGGACCTTTGGATCTATTACCTGTTAACACGAGACCTAGAGCAATACTCCAGGGACCTTTGGGTCTATTACCTGTTAACAGGAGACCTAGAGCAATACTCCAGGGACCTTTGGGCCTATTACCTGTTAACACGAGACCTAGAGCAATACTCCAGGGACCTTTGGGATCTATTACCTGTTAACA
>NC_034594.1:153351904-153379592 GCF_900095145.1 Mus pahari | reverse complement strand
GAGACCTAGAGCAATACTCCAGGGACCTTTAGGATCTATTACCTGTTAACACGAGACCTAGAGCAATACTCAGGCAGAGTGGTGCTGTCCACTTTCGACTCTAGCGCTTAGAAGGTGGAGATGGGGGGCAGCTCTAAGTTCAAGGCACCCTGGTCTACATAGCTAGGACAGCTGGGACTATATTAAGAAACAAAACAAAACAATAATGATACTTCACAGAGTTGACGCAGGTAGCACGGGAGGCGTGGACAGAGAGTGAGCACTGATGCTGTCTGAGGAGGGTTCCCTACTGCTGCTTCAGGTCCTCATGGTGGGAAGTCACCATGTGGTGCAAGAACCAAACCTGGAAGAGCAACAAGGGCTCTTGATAATGGCTGAGCCATCTCCAGTGCTTGTTATTTTCGAATACCTTACCCACGTCTCATTTTGTTCAAAAATGTCTTTTATGCTATTTGTATCAAGTTAGCAATTAACCACTGTTAAATTTGGGTTTAGGGAGATGGCAAAACCCTGAATAAAATTGGAATAAAACAGTGATTCTGATCTAAATGACCTTCCCTCCCCACCCTTCACCCCCATTAAAGCTTTTTCTTCTTCCTAAGTAGGCTTATGTAGTAAGGGATACAATGACCAGCACTTGTGTGGTCTGTACTTGAGTTAGGGCTTAGTTTCTGGGGTATGGTTGTTAAGATATAACTGTTCCTATGCACTCTTTGATAAGAAGGGTAAGGTAGTCTTTTAAGAACTCTGAAAATGGTGGTGGTGGCGGTGGCAGCAGCTCACACCATTAATCCCAACACTGGAGGCAGAAGCAGTCAGATCTCTGTGAGTTCTAGGCCAGCCAGGACTAGACAGAGAAGCCCTGTTTTGAAAATCCAAATGGACAAATGAGTGAGTGAGTGAGTGAGTGAATGAATGAATGAATGAATGAATACCAAAGCAAGAGAAGTCCACAGACTGCTTGTGTTTACCATAGGTTTCTAATGAAATGATCTCATTTGCATGCATAGTAGAAGGAAAACATTTTTGCCCCAGAGCTCACTGTTTTAATGTATTTGTTAAAAGTAAACACTCAAGGGGCTGGAGAGATGGCTCAGTGGTTAAAAGCACTGACTACTCTTCCAAAAGTCCTGAGTTCAATTCCCAGCAACCACATGTTGGCTCACATCTGTAATGGTGTCTGATGCCCTCTTCTGGTACATAGGTGTATATGAAAATAGAGTACTCATACATTAAATAAATAAATAAATAAATAAATAAATAAATAAATAAATAAGCAAGCAAACAAACCTGTAAAAGAAAAGTATATAGATTTAGGTGCCTTTTGTATTTAAACTTTTAAAACTGTTTAGGTCAAGTGACTAAAGCAGCAGTTAAGTAGCTGAGGAACGGTTTAGGTAAAGATTTAGATGTCGAATTAGGTTTTTTCCTTGTTTAGTCTCTTGGTTCCATCCCGTTTTCTGCTCCATGCCTCTCCTGCCTTTATCCCTTGCCCGTCCCTGATCACACCCTGTGTTCACTCTTACTTTACCTCTGAGTACCCATTCCTCACAGGACACTTGTGCCCGTGTTGTTTTTATTATACCAAAGGCAGCAGTTACCTCTCAGATCCTGTTTCTAATCCCTGAACAAAATGGAATAGGACTAGATTAAATGGTATGTGTACTGTCCCCTAAGTGGAATAACTTAGAACATGTAACAGGAGCAAGTCTGAGGTCTAAGCACTAAACAGTGATGATAGTTGGAATCGCGTAGAATGCTGAACAGTACAGAGGTTTGTTCTTTGTTCTGCTTTATATTGAAATAAAGTTATATATTACAAAAAAGTAGTCTTCTTTTCCCATCTTCCCTGCTATATTGTGAACATTTGATTATGAAATTTAGTAACTAAAATTGCCCTTAGCATATTTTAAGGGCATAGTTTTACTACTCATTGTTTTAAAGAATTGCTAGTCACAGCTGGGCGGTGGTGGCACACGCCTTTAATCCCAGCACTCGGGAGGCAGAGGCAGGCGGATTTCTGAGTTCGAGGCCAGCCAGGGCTACACAGAGAAACCCTGTCTTGAAAAACAAACAAACAAAAAAAAAGAATTGCTAGTCTCAGTGATGAAGTTTTAGGATAAAATTCATAAAGTATTTTGGTCTGAGATGGAAGATCAGATGGATTTAGGTGTGCAACTTTGGGCTTTTCATTGTCTTGACTGTGAAAAATTATTTATGTGTATAATTCTTTTAAGATAAAAATTTTATTACAATTTATTAAAGTTTATCTCATATCTTTGAGTGCTGTAGTCTTGTTTCTGGTGAGGCTATGATCAGGAAAACACTTGTGTTACCTTCCTTTCTCCTTCCTCCTCTTCCTTCTCTTTCCTCTTCCTTTCTAGTCTTTTTTTTTCTTAACATATACCCCTTAGAGACAAATCTCAACCATCTTATTCACAGTTCTATTTGCTTATAGACGGGAGAATTAAGAACAAAAATGAGCCAGTCTCATGAAGACAGTTTGACTAGTGTGGCCTGGAATCCAGATGGCAAACGCTTTGTGACGGGAGGTCAGCGTGGTCAGTTCTACCAGTGTGTAAGTATGGGGTGCCTCTTTGCCAGGGTCTGACTATTTAAAAGTAAATGGAATGTTTGTTTCTAATTATTATTTAAATTTATACTTGCCAGGAATGGTAGCACATGCTTTAAATCACAGCACTTGAAAGGTGGAGGTGGACAGAGAGAGCTCTGTGAGTTTTTTATAGGCTGTTCAAGGCTATACAATGGGATCCATCTCAAAAAAGAAGAAAATAAAAACAGATTCACTTGACACACATTATATGCAAACCCATTTTACCTTCCTCTTAAATGACTATTTAGTAGAATATTTGTTACTTTTCTTTCTTCATATTTTTTAAAACTATTTCAGGTATTCATGAAAAGTGTAGAATTAGCTATACTCCTGGTATTTTGGAGGCAGTTGTGGGTGGATCTCTTGAGTTCTAGGTCAGCCAGGACTACATAGACTCTGTCTCAAAAATAGGTACTAATTTATAGGACTGAAAATGTCAGCAGTTTCTGTTGAGTAGGTTTAGAAAATAAAACATTACTAGTCAGGCACGGTGGCCCATGGCTGCAATCCCTGCACTTGGGAGGCTGAGTTGGGAAATTTGCAGAGTTAAAGGATAGCTTGGACTATAGTGTATTAGATACCAACTTGGACTATAAAGTGAGAGATCCTGTCTCAAAAATAATAAACAGTGTTTGTTGGGTGTGGATGTAGCTCAGTTTATGGAATGTGTGGCTAGCACACTGCAGAGCTCTCAGATGGCTCCCCACACTGCAGTTGTAGCCGTGGGAAATGGAGACAGTAGGGTCCTAAGCTGAAGGTCCTCCTTGGCTTCGCGGTCAGCCTGCGGTTTAGAAGACCTTGTTTGGGACAACCACAAGAATGCTGAATAAAATAATAATAAAATAAATGCCAGGCTGAAAGGGTAGCTCAGCGGTTGAGCGTGTGGCTATTCTAACACTTCCCTATGTAGACTAGACAGTCCCCAAACTCTCAAAGATTCTCCTACATCTGCCTACAGAATGCTGGGATTGAAGGCATGCACCGTCATGCCAGGCAATTGTAAACTATTTAATTAAGCTAAGGTAAATTGTCCTGTGACATTCTATGAGTGAAGTGTCCTTGTGCTGTGTGTTCCATCTGTCAGTCACATCACTGCCTCACATGACTTTCACAGCTTTTTAGGTTATTGTTTTTAATTTTTTTTCCTCACTACATCATTCTAATTAGGTGTTTAGAAAGACTTATAGTTGTAGTTGATTTTTGTGGAATAAAACAGATTTTAATAGGCTATGGAACCTTCCTTCTGGGTAGGTCACACGCTATACTTGAAGGCAGCTCCCTGGCATTCCAGGGTCTCCTGGGTAGCTGTTTAGACTCGCTGCTGTCTAGTAAGATGAAGCTTATGGGATTCATCGCTGTTGATCTTAGCATTAGTTCTCCTTTTTCCTATCTCAGTGCTGCATGTCGTGTTACAGGATGGACCTGGAGTCAGACACTCCCATCACTTAGTTCCTCGTCAAGTTGTCCTCAGAAGCAGTGCCAGGCGTTTCTGAGTCCTTTGTTGTTGGATTTTCTGTTTTTCTGTTAGGACCTGGACGGAAATCTTCTGGACTCCTGGGAAGGAGTGCGAGTGCAGTGCCTGTGGTGCTTGAGTGATGGGAAGACTGTGCTGGCTTCGGACACGCACCAGAGAGTCCGGGGCTACAACTTTGAGGACCTGACAGATAGAAACATGTAACTATTATTTGGTTTCCATTAGGACAGGCGTAGTGGTGGCACAGGCCTTGAATCCCAGGACTAGGGAAGCAGAGGCAGGCTGGTCTGTGAGTTCCAGAGCAGCCAGGACTGCACAGAGAAACCCTGTCTTGAAAAGAGAGAGAGGGAGGGGAGGGAGGAGCAAGGAAGGAAGGGAAGAGAAAGAAATGCTCTAATTTATACCAAAATGTGTATTTGGGCTTTTTCAGAAAAGCGATTTTTTGTTTGTTTGTTTTTTATTGTTAATCTGAATTGGCATTTAGGTGGCACATGTTAACTCATTCTGATGGAGATATATATGGCAAAATATCATTTAAGCCATAATGGTTTATAGTCTCCGATAATTTGAAATCCTTGGCTATTGATTTGCTGCTCCTGACCAGCTATTTCTGATTACAGAGTACAAGAAGATCATCCTATTATGTCATTTACTATTTCCAAAAATGGCCGATTAGCTTTGTTAAATGTAGCAACTCAGGTATGTTTTTTTTAACAACATTTACAAATTTTTGTTTTGGTGAGAATTTGCTTTTCTTGTATTAGTATAAGTGTTAACTGTCTTTGTTTAGTGCTTAATGTGTAGGCATCAGAAAGAAGTGACAATGCTCCAATAGGAAAGGAATATTCACAATTACTGCTAATTCTGTTGAGACTGGATATGGTAGACCATACCTTCCATCCCAGAACTGCCTGATTTTTATTAATTTAACAGTAGCCTGGTGTGCACAGCAGCTCCAAAGCCAGCTGGGCTAGATCAATGGTTCTCAGCCTGTGGGTCACAATCCCTCTCTGTGGGGAAGACCTTTTCATGGGGGTCACCTATCAGATATCCTGCATATCAAGTATTTACAGTAAAATTCATAACAGTAGCAAAATTACAGTTATGAGTAGCAACAAAATAATTTTATGGTTAGGGGTCAGCACACCATGAGGAACATGGTCCCAGCATTAGGAAACTTTAGAACCATTGAGCTAGATAGTCTCTTAAACAAAACAGGGGGCTGGTGAGATGGCTCAGTGGATAAGAGCACCCGACTGCTCTTCTGAAGGTCCTGAGTTCAAATTCCAGCAACCACATGGTGNCTCACAACCATCTGTAATGAGATCTGACTCCCTCTTCTGGAGTGTCTGAAGACAGCTACAGTGTATTTACATATAATAAATAAATAAATAAATAAATAAATCTTTTAAAATCAAAACAAAACAACCTACTAAGCTGAGTGATGCTGTATGTGCCTGTACTTGGGAGGACCGGGTGTAGTACTGAATGCCTCTAATTCCAGCATCAGGGCAGGTCAGCCTGTTCTACAGACTGAGTTTCAGGGCTACACAGAGAGACTCTTGTATTAAGGAGGTGTGGGGGGAGAATCAGTTCCAGGGAAGCCTGGGGCATACAATGAGATTAGCTTTTAAAAAAAAAAAAAAAGCCCCACACACAGGACAGGCAAAAACTGCTAGGGCTACAGAGTGAGACCCTGTCTCAGAAAACAGCAGCAACAAAAACTTTTTTTTCCTACAGGGAGTTCATTTATGGGACTTGCAAGACAGAGTTTTAGTAAGGAAATATCAAGGTGTTACCCAAGGGTTTTATACAATTCATTCATGTTTTGGAGGCCATAATGAAGACTTCATCGCTAGTGGCAGTGAAGGTAAAGTATCCTGTCCTCATTGGTGCAATCTCTCTGGCTTCTCGGCGAGTGTAAGCTGTGGTGTTGCCTTTCTTAGTCTATTACTCAGTACATTCATTCTTTTGGGGGATGGCTTGAGTCCTTAATTTTGTTGTTGTTGTGTTTTGATTGTTTATTTTCCTATGTATTGTTGGTGATGGAACCCAGGGCCTCAAGAAGTGTGTTAGAATTTGAATCAAATTACGACTTATTTAAATCAAATTACGACTTATTTAAATCATTATACTTGTTTTTTCATGGGACTGAGAGTTTTCAAAAGTTGGTACCAATCCACTTTGCTGGTCTTGGTGGCACAACACAAGCCTTGACTCTCTGAAGGAGGAGGCAGAGCTAGGCAGATCTCTGAGTTTCAGAATAGCCAGGGCTACACAGAGAACACCCCCACCCCCACCCCTACGCTCCCCAAAAGCCAGCAATATATAGAAAAAGTAGGGCCTGTAGGTATGGCTCAGTTGGTATTGTGCCTGCCAGCACACACAGTCCTGGGTTCAATCCCTCACACATGAACCAGGCATGCTTGCTCACACCTGTAATCACAGCCCTAGAGAAACAGGCAAGAGGATCAGAAGTTCAAGGTCATCCTCTGCAGCGTGGTGAGTTTGAAGACTGCTTGGGCTACATGAGACTGCTACCTAGGGGAAAAGGAAAGGGGGGGGGGGGAAAAACAGCTGTCTTATAAGCACTAGATTTTCCAGATTGATGGAGCACATAGAACACAGTCACCCTAAGCCATGCTTAGTTCTGGCCTTGATGGCTGGAGATCCTACTTTTGCTGCCTTGTCAGCAAATATTCACCTTGAACATGTGTTCACATGAACCCCAACTCACAGGAATCTGCCCACCTCCCAAGTTCTGGAAGCAAAGATGTCATCGTCACACTTTTCAAACCTGTGCTCTTTCATTGAAATGCAGCAAGCCACCAGGCATAGTAGTGCCTGCCCTGAGTCCTGGCTCTTGAAAGGTAGAGCACAAGCAGTGTGCTCATTCACAAATTTCCACACTGGTTCACCAATAGATTGTCATAATAAAGTTGATTTATCCTTGAGTTCTGCTCTCAGATTAGAACCATCGTCATGGAATTAGCTTATCACTAAGCTGTAGTGGATTTAATTCTTTTTATGGTCACTTTATGAGATTAGCATCTTCTAGAAACTACACATAAGGTACAGATATAAATAAGGTGTTTGTCTACAGTAATCCCTAAGCAGGGTTGCTACAATTAAGAAGCTAACTGCATTTATTTATTTATTTATTTATTTATTTATTTATTTATTTATTTATTTATTTATTTATTTATTATATGTAAGTACGCTGTAGCTGTCTTCAGACACTCCAGAAGAGGGCGTCAGATCTTGTTACGGATGGTTNTGANCCACCATGTGGTTGCTGGGATTTGAACTCCGGACCTTCAGAAGAGCAGTCGGGTGCCCTTACCTACTGAGCCATCTCACCAGCCCCGGCTAACTGCATTTAGACCAGAAGAGGTGGCTTCACTTCGTTACCTCTGTGCAGTGTGGGGGGAACATAGTACCCTCCTCATAGCCTGGTGACAGCTTAATTATATCAAGTAGTCTCAGTTTTTACATCAAGTAATTACATCAAGTAGTCTCAGTCTTGCTGGTTTTTAGTTTGGATACCTTGTGTTTTTCTGTCACCTAAGATCTCCATAGAATGTATTATCATCTCTATTCTGTACTATATATTACTATTCTTAATTGTAATTGGAGTTTTTCTGTTAAAAATGCTATTATGTGTTTGTGTGTGTGTACACACATGAGTGTGAGTGTGGATGCCTACAGAGGGACTACCTTACGTAGGTGCTTGGGAACTGACTGAACTCTGGCAAGAAACATTCTTAACTGCTGAGGCATCTTAACCTTCTTGCCCCAGATTGTAATTATTTATCAGTCATACATGGACAAACTCTTACAAATGATTTTGTGGCTTTAGAAAGCAGGAAAAAGGTAACGTGGCTTTCACAAAATTAATTTATTAAACTATCCGTATCTTTTTCCTCCTTGTAAATTATAATATTGAAGAATCCTCTTCTGTGTGTAGTAAATAGTAACGTGGTCAGTGATTTTGTTAATAACACAGTTTTCTAACATTTCTCTGAATTGCTGTACATTTAGATCACAAGGTTTACATCTGGCACAAACGAAGTGAACTGCCAATTGCGGAGCTCACAGGGCACACGCGCACAGTAAATTGTGTTAGCTGGAACCCACAGATTCCATCCATGATGGCCAGTGCCTCAGACGATGGCACTGTTAGAATATGGGGACCAGCACCTTTCATAGACCACCAGAATATTGAAGGTAAGGCCATGCAGTCGTGTTCTCTGTAGATGAAGCATTACTCTTGGGTTAGCAGTACTTTTACATGACATTAAACATGGAATATGGCTGTTTTTCTCACCTATCTCAATTTATAGAAAGAATTTAAGAAATCTAGTATTAGGTTTTATTGTTTTTGGAGAGGCAATGAAGAAAGTAAACTAGCCTAATGCCTGTGCTTTTGTGGGATATGGGGGGTGGGGGGACGGACGACACTGGACGGCTCCCAGGAGCTGTCAGGCACGTGCAGCAGCAAATGAGACTTTGTCTTGAACTGGAAGATTGTCCTTTGACCTCCACTTATCTTACCACCTCCTTGCATGCACATACAAGTCTCTTAACATGTTGTTTTGTCCTGCTATGTAAATGTGACATTACATGAAATAATTTATATACATATGAGAACTAACAAATGTATAAAACTTGAGAAACTTTAGTTTTAATGATCATCATTTTGGGATTGTCCTAATATCTTAGCACTGTATAGAATGTGCTATACTAACACGAACTGTGTCTGATGGTGAGGGAAGGAAGAAACTGCCTTTGTGCCAAGTAGTGTGCTCAGAGTAGTGTGCCAAGTAGTGTGCTCAGAGTATTTGCTCTCACATATGTTCATGGTCTTGTAAGAGAAACATTTTTATTTTCATTTTATAGGGAAGGAACCAAAATATGGCAGAGCTCGTTAACTTGTTGAACGCTGCCATTTCGGCAGATCTAGGTCTGGAAAGTTTCCCCTACCACCTTGATACTTGAAGATGAAGAAAGTCATAAAGCTAACAGATGAGGACAAATTCTTGATTAAATATAATAGTACTAGAGAGAAGTAATAAATTTTATGTAAATATCTTTTCTTTTTCCTCAAAGAGAACAAGTAAAAACGTCTCGTTTGGAAGGAAATGACTTACAGATTGTTTTGTTCAGTGTATTCCACCTATACAGTTGGTGTTTTGTTTTGTTTTTTTTCTTGTGTGTGTGCCTGTGTGCCCATGCTACCTGATATGCATGCTGGGACCTGAATGCCAGTCCCCTGCAAGAGTGACAAATACTCTGAACTTCTAAAGTCATCTATCTCTCTGAGCCTCTCACCTAAATAATTTAGTAAGAAAAATGTCCAACAGTTTTAACTAATGATTTCCCTTGGAGGGAAGGTAGCCTTCTTTTGTTTTTTAAATATATAAATAGAGAGATGAAGCTGGGGTGGTGGTGGTAAATACCTTTTAAGGCAGAGGTGGGAGGCCCAGTTTACACAGAGAAACCTATCTCAGAAACCCAAAACCAAAAAACTGCACACACAGATGAGAATGGAAGCAAGCGTGTGAGCTGCACGAGTGGGGTTGCTGGGACATGGGAGGTGCCTTCTCCTGGAGGTGTTCACTGCTGCTATCCTGCGTGGGTCCTAGGTTCCTGCCCGGGCCCACTCTTTCAGAGCCAATTCTGTAGTTTTTTATTTTGTTAGTCACTCAGAACATGACTGGAAGAATAGGAAAGTACTGGTCATGTGGCAGCGGCAGCTCCTGAGAGCTCTAGACCCACAGTGGGCCAAGAGTGCACTTTGTACTCCATTACTTTAGTCGATGTGATAATTCACTTGAGTGGGTTTGCCAAACACTGGCTCAGCTGTAAGATGAGACCCAGCTCAGCGGCCTCCATCAGGCTGCACCAGCACAGATCTGAGCGGACAGATGTGGTCTGTGGCTGGGGGGGGGGGGGATCGCATACACCTTTAATCCCAGCAGTGGCAGCGGGTGGATCTTGGTGAGTTTGAGGCCAGCCTGGTCTAGTGAGAGCTCCAGGATATCCAGGGCTGTTATACAGAGAAACCTTGTTGGGGGGTGGGGCGGGGGTTACTTTTGGGATACTGTCTTCTGTCTACCTGTTTAGGAATTTGAAAGTATTAACTGTGCGAGAGGAGCTGGATGCACTTGCTATGCTGAGGCCAGGGGACAGCTTGCTTAGCAACAAGTGCTTTCTCCCATGGTGCCATCTTACTAGCCCAGGAACTTCTTAAAATGAATTTATTTTTGTGTTATTGGTGTTTTCCCAGAGACCAGAAGAGGCCACCTGCTTCCCTGGGACTGGAACTAGAGGCTTTACAAACCCACCATGTACATGCTAGGAATCAAACCATGGTCCTCTGCAAGGACAGCCATGGTTTTTTAACTGCTGATCTATCATCGAGCTCCTAGCCCAACACTTTTTTTTTTTTTTAAAGAGAAGTTACTGATCTTTTGTGTTAAGTTACAAAACTGGTGGCTTCTGATTTTTGTTTGTGTATTTAGGGGTATAAAATGGAATAGGATGAAGTAGTTAATTATGAACAGAAGAAGGGGCACTAGCCTAGAAATCAGTAGGCTGAATGAAACATACTAGAAACAAAAATATACCAGACATAGCCCGTGGTGTGTGTGAGTGCGTTTTATATTGAAGTGGCATAAAATTGGCTAATCCCCAGACCACAGGGATGAGTGGTTCTTGTGAGACCGCGCTTGCTCCTAGATTGGGAAGCTGGTCTAAAGGTGTAGACTGGTGCTATGTCCGCTGTGAGTACACTTACTCGTCATCTTCTAGAGGAGCTTATCTTACCGTATGGGAACTATAGCGTAAGAAACGTCATGCATACACTTTTCCCAAATGGAGCTGCATGATATGGTCGACTTGGAACAGCTGGAGGAGTTGAGGACATAGTTGGAATGTGCAGCTCCACCTCATACTACCAGAGTTTTCTTTCCATCCTTTTTTTGTTGTAAACTAGCAAAAAATTTCTTATTCTAATTATCTATTTCAAGCTTAATCTTAAAAATAGGAAATCAGGCATAATTATGCATGCCTTTAATCCCTAGCACTCAGGAGGCAGAGGCAGAGGCAGGTAGATCTCTTGAAGTTCAGGACAATCCTGGCCTACCTAGTGAGTGCCAGGCCAGCCAAAGCCTCACAGTGAGACTCTGTCTCAACCGACCCCTTCCCCCAGGACAATGTAGAAATGGGAAGTTCTAATTACTCATCCCCTTTGTCCCTTATTCAAAATAGTCACAAGGTTACAATTTAATGTATCACCTAAAAACTAGGAGAGACAATGTTGTTCAATGGTTATGAAAGTATCAATAATTTGTTCATTGTTACTTAAGTCTACTGTTACTTCTTGATGCCGATTTTGAAACTTTCTAACTGGTATCTTTTTCTCTCTTTTTTCCCTGCACATTTCATCGGGTCTTCATTCAGAGGAATGCAGTAGCATGGATAGTTGATGGCAAATTTGGAGCAGACGACTTCTGTTTAACTTAAAATTAGTCGTATTTTAATGGCTTGGGATTTGGTGCAAACAAACATGATTGATAGCTGGACAGACATGCTCGTCATGAAAAAAAAAAAAAAAAGAACCATTTTGAAGCCCGATTGGGGCCAAACATTTACACCTTGCTTCATAGTAACCAGTTGATGAAGCACGTCGTTAGAAGGTTGTTGGACACCATGTTGAATTATTCCCCATCGGTTGTGAAGAACTGTGCTACATTCAGGCTTACCCATTGAACTCAGTATATATATTTTTTCCCTCCTGCCTTTTGTCTGGTGGGACACCATTCTTGTTGCTCTTCTGTGTAATGAAGTTCAAATGCTTGTTTGGAAACTTTATTTAACAGTTTAGAAGGCTTGATAGGAAGAGTCCATTAGTCTGAAGAGTGTACAGTGGACAGGAAAGAATTTCCTTTCGTTTCTCCAAATCTTTCCGCCTTATTTAGCTTGAGATCTTTGCAGCTTGGTTCATGGATTCTAGCCTTGCCCGTTGCGCAGTATATACTGATCAGATGATAAACCAGTGAACTATGTCAAAAGCACTCTCAATATTACATTTGACAAAAAGTTTTGTACTTTTCACATAGCTTGTTGCCCCGTAAAAGGGTTAACAGCACAATTTTTTAAAAATAAATTAAGAAGTATTTATAGGATTAAAGTGACTTCATTTGTATACATTTGGAATCTAAACCAGCTTAAAAACAGTGTCCTCTGTGACTGAGATATACAGCGTAGCTGATGCTCTGCTGGAGTGCCACGGGAGGAGGCACGGCAGGGCCAGAAACAGTGTTCAGATGGACACAGCACAGGAAAGCCAGAGAGATACTTTGAAGGTTTCCCCTTTTTATTTTATTCCTGAAGGGACATCAGTACCCGATACTGAAGAAATTCAAGATTCAAAAGGAAAATTTTATAAATAAACCAGTACAGAAGATCAGCATCAGTCTAGGTTTTCAAGAAAGCTTTATCCGAGTTCACTGAACTTGAGGGAATCATTTTGATGTGATCTAGCAGTAGACATCAGACGATAGACCCACTTTGGGAATTTATAGTGTAGCTGAATCTTAGAGGAAGCCAGCAGGCTACAAACATATGTAAACTGGAATTAAAGCCTGGGTCATTTCTCCTAATTGCCCTTAATGTCCAACATATAGGGACACTCATTTAAAGAAGATTCCTTCTCAGCTTCTCAGATGTTGCCATAATGAACCTCATTCAAACTGGTGCTGTGGACAGTCTTTCTCTCTCCCTCCCCTGTTAGTTTACGGGAATGTTTCCTTTATGGAAAAAAAAATTGACTTCTATGACTTCTCATTTTGAAGACCCTATATCTAACATAAGCCTGATTGATGTTCATGGTGTGTTTTCAAGCCCATAATTGCTGAGTCTAACTAGTCTCCATGTTTTCCAATAGGGGCTAACCAGGGTGGCCACAGCTATTGTTTGGAAGGAAAAGTGGAATTAACTCCCAATGTGACCTGATGAACAACAAAAAAAATCTTGTACAACTTGCGCTTGAGGCGGAGCCAAGTCCATAGCATTCACCATGATCATATGCCCATCAGGATCCTGAGAGAAGAGAGGCTTATACCGAGGGTCTTCCCATTGTGGGGGTCGTAGGGAGGGAAAAGCCAGGGAAGTAGTATTCATCCTCCCAAAGCCCATCGTAAGGAGATGACAGATCATAGTCAGCAGATTAATTCAAATGGGTATGTAAAAGATTCCTATAAGCTTCATTTTTCAGAGACCACCACTTTAGAAAATCAGAGAAATCCTGTTTTGATACTTAAAGTAATACGTTACCGTTTATCTGGTACTTCATTTTCTTGACTAAAATTACTTTTCACTTTAAGCTTGAATAAAAATTTTCATTCATAACTGTATATAATTAAGTGGCAACTCCTCTTTACCTCAGTTAAAACCATCTTTTGGTTGATATACCCTGAAGCCATTAATCCATACACCGCAGTCTACAGTAACAATCAGTAACACCATGTGGGTATAGAACTCCACAGCTGTTTACAGATGTGGTTACAGTGTACCACGTGGCATGTACATGATGCTCCCTGAGGGCTGTACCCATCAGGGCAGTTTGGCACCTACATCCTGCTAGTACATCCAGATGCACCTAGCACCGAGGGTTCACAGTGCTTCTGAAGTACAATTAAAACACTGGGGGGTAAGAGAGTGCACCGAAGCTGAGGGGCATTACCAGAACATAACTCCTGTTAGAGTGGAGTTACAACTATGCAAAGGTGTTGATAGTAGCTAGGTGAGGTTGGTTTTCCAAGTCTGTCCTAACTGGCTGCTTCCTCTCTAGACTGGTACTTGACTGTGCCAATTTGCTGTAAGCATCTGTTTCGTATATTTGCCATGAAGTGAGTGTGGTAGAAAGGTGAAGAAAGCTAGGGTTTATGGTGGAAGAACCTGGTGGCAGGATTACATGAAAATCTTACATTGTGATAAACTCGATAAAGGCTTAAGAGAATTATGTCAAGCCTGCCACAAGATGCTAACCAATGTATAAACTGAAAAGTACCAATACTTTTTGCACATAGATCAAATTAGTGGAGAATTTTGGCTCCAAAAATCAGGTTAGTAGGCTCAATTCCATGTGCTTTAAATGTTTCTGTTGTTAATGCATCGATTAAGGGCTAGAGTAAGAATGGAATTAAATGTCTTTTTCCTCTAAATAACTGGTTATTAGTGGTAAAGTGTTGGATTTGGGGGGTCACTGAGGTTGGTTTGTGGGTGGTGATCAAGAGAATTAGCGTGGGAGTTAGGGGAGATGACAAAGCTTCATTCACACTTGGGGTTTGAATTCCATTAGTATTCGTGCCAGCTGTGTGGCACTGCTCTTCCTGGCCAGATAAATGTCCTGATAACCCAGGTAAGTAGTAAAAATGGGACATTTTATTTGCAAACGTTCCCCTTAAATTGACTCATTTTATTGGGTAGGAGAACAAAAAATAGAATTCTCCGACTATAAGTAATTAAATGGACCTGCTAGGCAAGCAGGAGCAGTAATTCCGCAGGAGCAGTGGATGAGGAACAGTCTGCCTTAAGGGGCGCCCTGTGGCATTAATAGAAAATCCTTTCCCACCCTTCCCCATCTTGAAATTTTCTTTTTTAGGATGTTGGTTCCTGCAAACAAGAACTGACCCGCTGCCTCCCATGGGTACATGTCTCGCATATTTCTTGAAAGGGGGCATGCCTATGTCGTTTACTTTACAGCAGAAGAATGGGAGGAAAGAAGATACATTGTCTTAATAGTTCCCATTTTAAAAATACATTTTTACTTAGTAATTTTACTTTGATGTCTCATTTAGACATCACCAACTCTCCCTTTGTGTTGCTGGCCAAAGCATTACCACCATTTCCAATACCTGATTTCACATAAACTGCTAACTTAAAGAGGTGAATTTGCATTTACACTTAGACACTTTCTAAAAACAGGGTGAAATTAACCTAAACTTTGCAGTGTTGAGTTATTGTTATAGTAGCTGCCCTAGAGTTGCAAAAACAAGCTGTAAAAGCCCATCCCCTATCTACTTAATCCAGGTTGCCTGGATTTAATGAAGTTAAAAGTCTGTGTATGTGTCTGTGTGTGTGTGTGTGTGTTTGAGAAAGAATGTGATTCCTAAAATATTCTAGAAACAACTTTTAGGTTGTCATTTTTACTGAATGTCTTGTGCACATGTAAAGTACCCTCTCTTGAGTTTAAGGCTTGGTTAATACTTGTCTATTTTTATAAAAATAAAAATTGTGTCTGATCTTTAACTTAGACATTTACATTATCAGGATCAACATGCTAGAATTAGATAACATTTGTAGGCTCAGTGAGGGGTAAATGTGTGTGTGTGTGTGTGTGTGTGTGTGTGTGTGTGTGTGTGTGAGAGAGAGAGAGAGAGAGAGAGNGTGTGTGTGTGTGTGTGTGTGTGTTTTCTGAGGGAGATCCCGAAAGCATGTATATGCTTATAAGCCAAGCTGTAGAGATCATGTAAAGACCCTGAGTGTTGCTCTGGAGGTTTGTGAGCTATGGAAAGGGATCCGGCATTGTGGTGTGATGTAGCTAACACAGAGGTGTTGGTGTGCAGTAACAGTTAACTATGGACTGATAGGATGTTTCCAAACGATTGTGTTCTTAATGGGGTTTGCTTTTTTTATTTGCCTCTCAGATTATATTTAGTAGTTTAAATTTCTTTGTTTTATTATTTCATTAAAGTATAAAAACTTCAGGTCTCATATTTATTTTCACTTGTTCTACTAATTATTTACAAGACACCTTTTGGTTGACATTTATTTTATAAATGTGTGGTATATTAAATGTCTTTAATTTTTTGTTTTATTGAAATTATAGTAACTTTGATTTGCTTTACTGGGATTTTTAAATTTTATTTTAATTCCACCTTTTCCATGTCAGTGCACAGCACTTGCCCAGTCCTTTGTATTCCCTTCTGTCGATTCAATAAACAGAATGAGTAATTAAGTAATTCTTGTTGCATTCCATCTCAACAGACTGCTGAACTAGTGGCCATGACATAGGGTTTGTGAATGGAATCTAAGGAAACAATTTTTAGTGTACTTGAAGGCCATTGCGCACCCAGTCATGGATAAGGTAGATACCAAACCTGTACTTTAGAAGCACATGTGAGGCTCAACTTGGAGTAGTGGTGGGTTAAGATTTCAATTTTCAAATCACTCATTAGAGGGAAAACACATTGAGGTGGTTCAGTAGATGAGGGTGGTCATTGCCAAGCCTGGGACCTGAGCTTGATCACTAGGACCTATATGAAGTGACAGCTGACTCCTGCAACAGCATGTCCCCTTCCCAAGAAATGACCCCTAATGAAATTAAAGGACAATTATTTTTATTGTGTGTGCTCGCATGTGCACCCGTGTTCCCACTCTGAAATGAGAGAAGGTGTGGAGCCCCTTGAAATGGAACTTGAGTAGTGTGAGGTATCAGACATGGATGACTCTGAGAATCAATTTTTGTTATTCATATCTCCCATGGTTACCTGGTATCAGCCAGCTGCCAATCCAGTGATTGAGCATCACAAGACTGGGCTCTTGTTACTCCAGTGCTGAGGGACACTGACAAACTCTTAATACCCTCGGTGCTTAGAGTGTTCCAGCTCCTATACAAAAGCCACTTGAATGAAACACAGTTGGTTTATAAGGGAGATGCTAATTCCCAGATGAGAGGAAGCAGCTATAAAGCTCAGATTTAAACCATACCTCTAAGCTCATGCCTTTAGTCTTCCTTAATCTATAGGTAGCTACTGATGAAAAAACTAGTTTATAATTTGTTAGTCATTGGGCTGGTGAAATGGCTCAGTGGCTAAGAAGGATGACCATTTGTGGATACTTCATTCCTCCTTAGAATAAGGAACATAACTCTCATGAAAGGTTATAGGTACAGAGACAAAATTTAGAGCTAAGATGAAAGGATGGACTATCCAGAGAGTACCCCATTCGGGAGTCCATCCCATCATCAGCCACCAAACCTAGATACTAATGCTCATGCCAGCAAGATACTGCTGAAGGGACCCTGTTATTGCAGCCTCTTGTGAGGCTATGCCAGTACCTGGTCAACACCGAAATGGATGCTCACAGCCAGCTACTGGATGGAACACAGGGTCCCCAATGGAGGAACTAGAGAAAGTACCCAAGTACCTGAAGGGGGCTGCAACCCTGTAGGTGGAACAACAGGAACTAACCAGTACCCCCGGGGTTTGTGTTTCTGGCTGCATATGTAGCAGAAGATGACCTAATCGGCCATCAGTGAGAATAGAGGCTCCTTGGTCTTCCAAACTCTATATGACCTAGCACAAGGCAAGGCCTGGGCCAAGTAGTGGGAGTGGGTGGGTAGGGGAACAGAGGTGGGGGGAGGGGTATGGGAAACTTTCGGGATAGCATTTGAAATGTAAATAAAGAAAATAAAAAAAAAAATTTTTTTTTTAAGATTTATTTAAAGCTTTTTTAAAAGCTTTACTTAAATAAAGCTTTTTTAAAAGATTTATTTTCTAAGATTTATTTAAATAAATCTTTTTAAAAGATTTAAATAATTTTTTTTTAAGATTTATCTATTTATTCTATGTAAGTACACTGTAGCTGTCTTTAGACACTCCAAAAGAGGGCATCAGATCTTGTTACGGATGGTTATGAGCCAACCTTCGGAAGAGCAGTCGGGTGCTCTTACCCACTGAGCCATCTCACCAGCCCTAAATAAATCTTAATTAAAAAAAAATGTTAGTCATTAAAATTAAATGATACAAGATTTCTTTCTTTTTTCTTTTTTTTTGTTGTTTTTCGAGACAGGGTTTCTCTGTATAGCCCTGGCTGTCCCATTACTCACTTTGTAGACCAGGCTGGCCTCGAACTCAGAAATCCACCTGCTTCTGCCTCCTGAGTGCTGGGATTAAAGGCGTGTGCCACTACGCCCGGCTGATACAAGATTTCAAGAGGTATCTCTTCATTTAATTAAACAGATAAGTTACTTAGCACTCAAAACTAGACCACTCATCTGTGAAAGAAACTAATGGTATCTTACAAGACATTGAGCTGAGAATTCATGCAAGAAAATTGATATGTTTTATAGTGTGATTTAAAATTGAAGGAACCAAAAACAAAACAAAAATAAAACAAAACTTAACAAAGGGGATAAAGCAGACTTTAAGGCCATTTTAATCTTCATACCAAGTTCCAGGGCTACTCAAAAGTGGAAAGGGCACCAGGTGGTGGTGGCAGCCCACGCCTTTAATCCCAGCAGAAGACAGAGGCAGGTGGATTTCTTGAGTTCAAGGCCAGCCTGTTCCACAGAGTGGATCGCAGGCCAGCTTGGGCTACACAGAGAAACCCTGTCTTGGAAAAACAAAAGCACAGGGAGTGGGGATGCACTGTAGGGCTAGCTGGCTGGTTCAGAGGTTAGGAGAGAGAGCCACTGGCTGTACTTCAAGAGGACCCAGGTTCAATTCTCAGCACCCACGCGGTAGTTCATAACCACCTATAACTCCAGTCCCTCTTCTGACCTCTGAGTGAAATAAACATAAAAATAAACATTGCTCAAATATATAGGCCTTGTTTTAGATCACTGTTAAACCAACTGCAGAACTTTTGAGCCATGGGGGAAATTTGAGCCCTAATGGGTTATTTAATACAAAGAAATGCCATGTAATAAAGTTACTACCCAGGAAGATGAGGCAGAATATTTGTGGATTTGGACCCAGCCTGAGCTACATAGCAAGACCCCCCCCCCGAAAAAAAGAATGCTAGTTTATATACTTATGAACTTACATATGTTCCAAGATTCAAAAACATAACACATATGATGTTGAAGGGAAGGTTGCATGTTATTGGTAAAATGGATTGATAATTACAACTGGTAGAAAACTACCAACTAAAAAACATGGTTCTAGAGGCAGGAGATGTAGCTTAGAGATTTATGCACCTGCCTAGCATATGTGAAGTCCAGAGTTCAGTTCCTAGCACTAAGATTCTGGGCAGAAGCAATGGCTCAACAAATAAAGGCCTTATTAAGCCCAAGTTCAGTTCCAGAACTCACATAAGGCAGATACAGTGGTGTGAATCTGTGATCACTGCAAGATTGGGAGGCCGAGATCAAAGAATCGTTGGTACAGGTAGCTGGCCAGTCTTCCTGGAGTATGTTGGACATTCCATCTCAACAAGATGGAAGGTGAGAAGCGACTCCACAAAGTTGTCCAGAGATCCTTATCCCCTCCTTGGTTGCTGGTGGGGGCTGGGGAGGACAGACTTGCCTTCTCCAATGGGAGCTCATCAACAGAGCAGTCAATATGTTGCCTTCAGTTAAGTGAGGTTCAACTCTCTAGTATATGGAATATGCAGGCCCTGGGCAGATGAATTCCAGAGACATGAAGGTCTAGAAACTACCCACAACTGGATCCATGTTTTGAAGCAAGCTTTGGGAATAAACAAAACTCCCTTGTTCAGGTGCTAGTAAATGGTTTAGGGGTTACATCTTAGAATGTAAGATGAGGTCAGGTTCCCTAAGTTGACATCACAGGCCCTGGACAGTGAGGTTTGGGGAAGAAGAGATGCCAGGAGAGCCATGGAATAGTATCTCACTGGTAGAGTACTTGCCTAATGTACACAAGTCTCTGGGTTCATTCCTTAGCACTGCAAAACCAAAACCTTAACCATGACCTTCCAATGTGGGACATACAGAGGTTCTTTTAGAAAACAGGAACTTGGCATACTTGAGGTTTTTCTCTGTTTTCAGTTTGGGGTTTTGGGACATGCCTGGCAGGGTAGCACAAGCAGACACTTGATGACTACAGGTGTCAACTGGCTTTCACACCAGCCACACTTGACTAGGTTGTAATGTTCAGTGGAAACTGGCACGGAAGAGACCCAGACTGCAGTTGAGCGGGTGTAGCAGAGCAGACAAAAGAGGAAGCTGTAGTCAGCTCCCAGCTTCAGCTAGACTGATCCACACCCTCCTCCTCACCCAGCCTCGTGGGAGCAACTGAAATGATACCTTTCTTACTTGACAAGACCTTTCTAAGAGTAATTCGAGTGCAGTTAGTGCTGTGGCTTACTGTGATAACTGCAGTTGAGGCTTTGAATGACCCTGGCTAGCCTTCTGCCTTTTAAAATATTTGAGAAAAGTGGCCTAAATCCTCTAAATTGAAGTGGCTTCACTGAAAATCCTAAAGTGCAGTCATTTTTTGAACAGCTTTGCTAACCAGCTCTACATTTCAATCTATTATAGTGCATGGCAAAATAGCATGTTTGGTTTAAAGGGCAAAACTTGGGATATAGCTTGGTTGATACTGGGCTTCAGACCAGTTTGAGACACAGGAGGACCTGTCTTTAAAAACAAACAGGTAAGGCTGCACTAAAGAGTGCTGGCTGTTCTGGAGGTGGGCTGGATTCTTAGTACTCACATGGAAGCTAACAATCATCTGTAACTCCACATCCAAGGGATCTGATGCCCTTTTCTGGGTTCCACAGGCACTGCACACTTGAGCACAAACATGGCAAGCAGGCAGAAACACACACACACACACACACACACACACACACACAAGACAAAACCTCAGGTTGCTGACCCTAGATGACAAAACATTTCCAATTCTCCCATTCTATGGACCAGAGGATGGTACCTATTGCCTTGTTCATGCCAGAAAGTTGCACTAACACTGAGCCACTCCCCAGCTTATTCTATTTTTGCATTATTAAAACAAGATTTTTTAAATATCGGAGACAATTACATCTAGCACATAATAATTCATACCTTCTGATAAAATGTTACTTGTTAGCAAAATCAATTTCAGCAGTCAGAATTATAATTAATAAAAGTATCCTTTATATGTCTAGGTGGTTTTACAATACTGATAGTGTTCAATGTGCTATTGGGCTGGTGAAATGGTTCAGAGGTTACAAGCACCAGCTGTTCTTCCATAGAACCAGGGTTCAATTCCCAGCACCCATATGAGAGCTTACAACTCTCTGTAACTCCAGTTGCATGGATCTGACACCCTCACACAGACTTACATGCAGCCAGAACACCAATACCATAAAATGAAAACAAATCATTTAAGAAAAAAGAATACTTCTAAAGTTAACTACCTTGAAGAAAAAGAAATAGAGTGGTAGGCTTTGATTATGTTGTTCCATAACTGCTTCTGTGAACTAAAGGACATAAGTCAGACTCAAACAATAGAACAATCAGATTAATTTGTTATTCAACAGCCATTTATTGTATCTGTATGCAAGGCACTGTATTAGGCGCCAGAAGGGAAAGGAAGACAACACAAACACGATCGGAGTAGACTGCCTTCTAGGAGTGCACAATCTAGTTTGCATACAAGAGATGCCACATGGAAAGTGGCGAGTACTTCCCACAGGAAACAGTACAGAGGTTTAAAGTCAGAGCAGGTCAGAAGGAAGCCTCTGGGCTCTTGCTACATTGTCTCCTTGTGTAGCAGGTGTGAAAAGAGACCCGTTAGATGTGACGAAGGGCTGCATCTTGGGCTTTACTTCTCAGCTCTAGACACACAGCATCTGCTACAGTTAAAAGCCTAAGGAAAGGGAACATGACACAGCCTGTGGCTGCATTCCACAGCATGATGCACTGGCCAGGCTCTCAACCTTAGAGCCTTTACAGAGGGCAGGCAGGAAGAGGGCGCAAGAGGACACTGAGCTGAAATCCCAATGTTCAGATCTTTGAGACCTCTGACAACCTCTAGTCCTCTGCTCTCTCTCTGAGATCTCGAAGCTCCTCTGTAACACCCTGATCACCATACAGCAGCACCAAAGGCATCAGAGCCATAGGCACTTAGGGCCAGCGCACACATCTTTTTCAGCATTCATAAAAGCATCCCTCCTCCCTCCAAAAACCCCAGAAAAATGACTCCCCTTTCCTGGCTTTGATACACACGAGCAGTATGAGGAATTGAAGGTGTCCACTCATAACTAGTGTTTCAGAGTTAAGTTGGGTCTTTATAGACAAGGCAGCTTTCTCATTCAGTCCTCCTCTGCAGCTTAGGCCCAACAAGACAGTCTGAAGGTGCTCAGCTCTGTGGCTTTCAGTTTAAGCTCAAACATTCTAGACAAAAGCCCTCCACTGTGTCTCTCCATCCTATGAAGGCCCAGCAGGTCTGTTTAAAAAGCTTGAATAACACTGAGGGCACTGGAAGGTAGAGCAGAGCTGTTAGCAGAAGGCGCCCCACAGGGAGACAGTATGAGGAAGTATAAAGTAACTCAAGTGGTGCAGCTGCTTAGCCCTTTTCTGGGCAGAAACACAAGATGGTTACAGGGAGGATCTCCCTGCTTTTAGAGGCCCAGGGAACCAGGTTTCCTTTGCACGTCGTCCCAACCCCCTTTTCCTGTGTGGTCAGAGCACAGTTCCCATTCTAACGGGGAATTCAGTGTCCTGGCACTTATTGCTACCAACTCCTCACTCAATAAGACATGCAACATTTAGGTGACTGGAGAGATGGCTCAACGGTTAAGAGCACTGACTGCTCTTCCAGAGGTCCTGAGTTCAATTCCCAGCAGCCACACAGAGGCTCACAAGAGGGATCTGATGCCCTCTTCTGGTGTGTCTGAAGAAAAAGACAGTGTACTCATATACATAAAATAAACAAATTTTTAAAAAGTGTAAAAAAAAAGAGAGACATACAACATTTAAAAATTAAAAATTTAATCTTTTGGGGAAGCACACACACTGTTTTGCCGCCAAGGTCCATCATGCTACAGTGTACAGTCCTGTTTCCTTATGTGTCAGTGCTCATGATACCAACCTAAAGTGTAATTAGGAAAGAGGTTGGATTGTCAGATTCACACCATCCTGCAAGATACGATGAGCACAGACTAGGTTAACGGCTCCCTCTCATACAGAGCAGGAGCTTCAGGAGTCGCTGGGTACTGCCACGTGCATGCAACAGCTTGTGCTGGGCTCCCTGTCCAAAGAGTGGTCAGTGCAGAAGAAAAGGAGCTGCAGCGAATTCTGCACCAAGTGAGCACTCACGGGCTGCTCTTGCTTTGTTTTATTAACAAGGACTGACTGGTTTCCTGATTCTGAGTGACTCCTACCTAATCACCTCTCCAAATCCATTAAAATATATTATTAAAGAAAGCAAATACAAATGGAACAGTTACTATGCAAAACTAAGGTCTGGCAAGAGCTGAGGTGATTAGAGGGAGGTGGGGAGGATTATGGAGGTACAAGCTTTAAAATGAAAGCTCTTAATAAAATCTTGATTTTAAAATTTGTTTTTCCTTTCTGTAAGCAGGAATTGTATTTGGTCACATGGCTCATAAGGTTTCAAATACTGCAAATAAATATATTTTAAAATGTCATTACTACTGAAAGACTTAGCTGAAAAGCCCCAAATCCTTAAGCCACATTAACATGACTTTCTTCATATATCCAGATTAGCTATGTTGCTCTCTGCTCTGGCTTTTCAGACAGTCCAGCTCATCTGCTAAGGCGGTGGTTCTCAACTTTCCTAATGCTGTGACACTTTAATACAGTTCCTCATGTTGTGAACCCCCAACCATAAAACCATTTTCGTTGTTACTTTATAACTGTAATTTTGCTACAGTTATGAATCACAATGGAAATGTCTGTGTTTTCAATGGTCTTAGGTGACCCCTGTGAAAGAGTCATTTGACTCCTAAAAGGTGGTGACCCACAGGCTGAGAACCACTGTATTAATGGCTCTTTTAAGTCTGTCTTTTCTCTCTTTGGCATGCAAAGCTGGCACACATTCCTAAATTTACCAAATAGCCACAGTGGAGATAAAACACCTTCATTTGTTGGAGTTGAGAAATCAGAAATCTACAAAAACTCAATTTATTTTTTTTTAAATACTTTATGTGGTAAAAATACAGCAAAAATAGTTTTTTTTTTTTGTTCGAAGACCAAAATATATACTGCTCTGGTCATGGTTCTAAGGGTGGCTTAGTAGTCTCTGGCTCCTCAATTGTGCAGTGTGTAGTGTAGCTTGGCTTCAACCCGGCTTCTCCAGCTTCAGTCATTTATCAAAGCTAGAATCATACTGTGGAAAGAAGAAACTGGAATTACTAATGTTTTCTTAGGGTTCCCCTGGAATCCAATACAGCCAGACCTGTATGCACAGGTTCATCAAGAAACACTCACTGCAGTCCCTTAACAACTAATAGGACTAAGACGAGTGTTCAGAGGAAGGAAGGCCTCTAACGTTTTCACTGAAACAGTAAACACATGGAGATGAGAGGGGGAGAGTAAAATGTAAAACCAATTTGGTGCTGTCATTAAAAAACAAATAGGGGATTGGGAGATGGCTGAGCACTTAGTGCTCTTCCAGAGGACTGTGCCTCCACGGGCACCACCTGCACTCACATGTATGAGCACACATACACACAACTAAAAATAAATTCTTTACAAATAAACTATGAGCCGGGCGTGGTGGCGCACGCCTTTAATCCCAGCACTCGGGAGGCAGAGGCAGGCAGATTTCTGAGCTCGAGGCCAGCCTGGTCTACAAAGTGAGTAATGGGACAGCCAGGGCTATACAGAGAAACCCTGTCTCGATAAACCAAAAAATAAATAAATAAATAAACAAACAAACAAACAAACAAACAAACTATGGCCAGGCACATGCCCTTTTCTCAGCACTCAGGAGGCAGAGGCTTGCAGAGCTCTGTGAGTTTAAGAGAGACTCTGTATAAATAATAATAATAATGGCTACTCATGGCTGGGCTGGCCTCTGAAGCACTTTCTTTGGTAGCCGACCTTAACTCAGTGCAGTTGTGACGTCTCCTTCCACAGCCCATCATGCTCCTATGTGGCCTGGCGTACAAGCGGGCCTTGGTCTGTGAGCTGTGAGGACAGCAAGACCCAGGCGTCTCCTCCTTCACTCTCTGTACTACCACAGACTACAGCTGCCAAGCCGAACACTTCAGGGTTGATACTGCTCCTTCTTGCCACTTGAGGTGACATCAGGACAGGAAATAAGAAAACCACCTCAGTTAAAAATGAAATAAAGGGGGCTGGAGAGATGGCTCAGCAGTTAAGAAAACTGGCTATTCTTCCAGAGGTCCTGAGTTCAATTCCCAGCAACTACATGGTGGCACACAACCATCTGTCATGGGATCGGATGCCCTCTTCTGGTGTGTCTGAAGAGAGCTACAGTGTACTCACATACATTTAAAAAAAAAAAAAAAAAAAAAAAAAAAGCCGGGCAGTGGTGGCACACACCTTTAATCCCAAGGCAGAAGCAGGCAGATTTTTGAGCTCAAGGCCAGCCTGGTCTAAAGAGTGAATTCCAGGAAACCCTGTCTTAAAAAACCAAAAAAATAAAATAAAATAACAAGGAAAGGAAGGAAGGAAGGAAGGAAAAGAAACAACAACAACAACCAAAAAAAAAAAAAAGACCTGCAGAAACGGCTCAGTGGTAAAGATCATCTGCTGCTCTTTCAGAAGACTGGGGTTCAATTTCTAGCACCCACATGGTAGCTCAAAACTGTCTATAACTCCAGTTCCAGAGGACTCAAAACACTTGTACAGACACATGCACAAGTAAAACACCAATGCACATAAAAAATAAAAATAAGTAATTTTTAAAAAATGAGTCATAGCCAGTATGGTGGCACACGCCTTTAATCCCAGCACTCGGGAGGCAGAGGCAGGCGGATTTCTGAGTTCGAGGCCAGCCTGGTCTACAGAGTGAGTTCCAGGACAGCCAGGACTACACAGAGAAACCCTGTCTCGAAAAAAAAAAAAAAAANNAAAAAAAAAAAAAAAACACAGCGTATAGCACAGGTTAAAGGCTGTCGCTGATATTTTGAAGTTTTTGAGTTTACTATAGATGATAAACTCAATCACTTCATAGCACTTAGTTCATGCTGCAATCCCATGAGGTAAGTTTTAGTAAGAGCCCATGTTCAGATTGAAAACCCGAGGTACAGAGAGGCTAAGAAGCATGCCCCAAATCTCACAGTAGGTAGTAGAGCCCAGTGAGCAACGTGGCCATCAAGCAAGGCATGTGCTCCACCATTCTCTAAAACAATGGGAGCATTTTCCCAAAACTTTACTTCCATTTAAGGGTTCCCTGAATGCTTGCTGAGTGAAAAATACCCTTGTCCTAGCTTCCTGGAAGTCAGTCTTCAGATGAAGATGGAGAACTCTCAGCTCCTCCTGCACCATGCCTGCCTGGATGCTGCCATGTCCCTGCCTTGATGATGATGGACTGAACCTCTGAACCTGTAAGCCAGCCCTCATTAAATGTTGTCTTTTATAAGACTTGCATCGGCCAGGGTGTCTGTTCACAGCAGTAAAACCCTAACTAAGACAGTTAGATAGAACACTAATTTAATGACATAAAAAATGAACACAGCTACAATAAATTCACATAATTTTCAAAAGTGTTACAATGTTGATACAAAATTCTCCAGTACAGTAATACCTCACAAAAAAAAGGCAGGCATGGTATTCAGTATGAAGACTATTCTAAACTTACCTATAGAGGTACATGAAGAAACAGAGCAGGTAGAAACCAAGCTTGATCATGGCTTCTTTCATGTGTGACTTTAACTGTCCCCGATTGTGTATTTCTGTTGGATCAAATACTCCCATGTTACCACTTGGGACCATAATGAACCTGACAAAGAACACACACGTTAAAAGACAATCAGATCTCAGCATGAATACTGAAAAACAGTTTCAAAATAGTAGTGAACCAAGTACTGCAGCCTCAAATTCAGACAAAATAGAGCTGTATGATCAAGTTACTGTTAACTTTTCATTTAATTTTCTCCCCACTGAAAAAAATATAGTAGTAATACCTAATAAAAACTGAGAACCTTTAACACATCTGACTCTCTTTAGCTTTCTCATTAGATACAAGTTAAAGGAGATTCCACAACCAAATTAATGTTATAAAGTCCTCAGAACCTTCTAAGGATCTTTTTTGTGTGTTTATGTGTGTGGTATACATGTATGCATGCATGTTTATGTGTGTGTGTACAGGTGGAGGGCAAAGGAAGACATCACGTGTTTTCTTTCATTGCTCTTATTCATTGAAGCAGGGTTTCTTGCCCAAACCAATAACTCCCTAATTCAGTTAGTTGAGAGAGCCGGCTTGCTCCAGGCCCAAGTCAGCTTGCCTATCTGTGTTCATGTGGGTGCTGGGATCTGAACCCCAGTTATCATGCTTGTACTTTTGCCCACTAACCCGTTTCCATAGCTCCCTTTTTGAGATAGGGTCTCACTCTGTGGCTCAAACTGGCTTCTAAGTCACTATACAGTCCAGTCTAGCTTTGAACTTGAGGACCATCCTTTACCAACTGAGTGCTGAGATTCCAGCCTTGTATCACCACACCAGGCTTTCAGAAATTTTGTTTCTATGAATTGAGAAGGGAAACTATCAGATAATCAATGGTTGCACAGACTGTACCATGTGTGTAATATACACATGGTCTGAACCTGGTACTGTAAGTAACTTCCTCCTGCTTGCATGTCCAGGTTTCCTGATTTCCTCACTCTTGCTACACAGTTTCTTTTTTTTTTTTTTTTTTTTTTTTTTTTTTTT
>NC_034594.1:153336829-153351824 GCF_900095145.1 Mus pahari | reverse complement strand
CTTGGTAGACCAGGCTGGCCTCGAACTCAGAAATCCGCCTGCCTCTGCCTCCCGAGTGCTGGGATTAAAGGCATGCGCCACCACGCCCGGCGCTACACAGTTTCTTAATATCATTTCTTTGAATTGTAAAAGCCTCTTTAAGTTTCACATGTCCTAAACTGTCCCCCAAATCATACTGGTCTATCTGTACCTGGATAGAAGGTGCTTTTACTTGAATATTCAAATAATATCTCCAAATACTCTCAAAAAGATGTATAATTCAGAACCTATGTTATCTAGGAGTATAATTCAGAACCTATGTTATCTAAGTTCCTTGGTAGTCCTTCGGACTTTCTTCTTATGCAATTCTTAACTCTCTCACCTTTCACAGTCCACTGAGCTCTGTCATTGGTTCTCTACTACCCTTTATAGGCTGTCTCTTTTTCATTCCTACTAATACAACCCTGTTCCAACAACAGAATCTTTTCTCCATTCTCTGAACTGAATTGGTAATATCCTGGCCCTTCTCCATTCAATACCAGTGAATACTTCTCTGTTCAACACATACTACTTAGGAAAAAAATCTCAAAGAATTTATGTCATCTTGCTGCTTAAAAACATAAAATGTAGGCTGGAGATACAACTCAGTGGAACAGCTTTTCCCAAGCTGAACAAAACCCTGAACTCAGCTGGCTGTGGTGGGCACACCTTAAATCCCAAAGTAATCAAGTGATGCTACAAGCTACACATCAACCTTGACATTCTAAGTGGCCAGTCAAAAAAAAGTCCATGCACTCATCTTTGTTGCAATATTTGATCACCATGTGAATCCTGAGATTGTGTATCTACTGGAAAAGCCTGTTTCTCGTTGTGGTGTGGCTCAGCCCTTAGCACACACCTTTACTCCCTCTGGCTGGGACACAGACACATCCTTAGTACACACCTTTAATCCCAAACAATAAAGATAACATTAGTTTGCAGAAGGAAGCACCCATGTTTGGAAGTGATAGCTAATTGAGTGGCAGACAAAATGATGAATCAGAGAAACATATGGCAGAATAGGATATGGCCAACTCTCGAGAGAGAGAAGAAAAAGGATCTACTTAAGAGCAGTGCAGAGAGTCAGCTCCACTGGGACAATTGCACAGAGACAGGCTGCAGAGAGAGAGAACAAGCTACAGGTGAAGACAGAAAAAGTCAGAGAGTGAAAAGGAGCCAGAAGATCAGAAAAGACTGTTATAGTCAGAGGTCAAGCAGAGCAACTCAGGAGAAGCCAAGAGAGAAGACAGATTGAATCATTCAGTTTAGAAAGGAGTTTGAGCCAGAACAAGAGTGGAGCCAGTCAGTAAGAGTTCAGAAAGAGCTAGAAAGGATGAGTTTATTCAGTAGTAAGTCTCAGAGGCTGAAAACATTCTAGGCCTAGATTAGATTACATGGAGGCTAGAAGCTTCCAGGACTGTGCTTAGGTTAGCAGACTGAGGCAGGAAGCCTTGGAGATATTAGTTCACTGGGATAAAAGTTACATTTTAACATCTTTATTATGTCTTCCTAGAATCTGTACATGTCTGTCGCTCAAGTAGACAGGGCCGAGGATGAAATCAGCCAGTAAAGTGCTTGTCTAGCACGCACAAAGCACTGGGTTTGGCCCGTGTTACATGGAGTGAGCATGCAGATATATGTCTGTTCTCTCAGGACGTAGAAGGTAGAGGTCAGAGACTCAAGACCATCCCTTATCTACTGTTTTGTTCTTTTCTTTTCTTTTCTTTTCTTTTCTTTTCTTTTCTTTTCTTCCTTCTTTTTTTTTTTCTAAAGATTTTTTATGAGTACAATGTCACTGTCTTCAGACACACCAGAAGAAGGCATCAGTTCTCATACAAATGGTTGTGAGCCACCATGTGGTTGCTAGGAATTGAATTCAGAACCTCTAGAAAAGCATTCAGTGCTCTTAACCACTGAGCCATCTCTCCAGCTCCCTCCTTTATCTACTGTGCTGGACAGTTTTATATTAACTTGATTGTCTTAGTTAGGAACTTGGGCAGGAAAGAGCTTGCTTGATGTACACTTCCAGTATCATAGTTCATCAAAAAAGGAAGTCTGGGAACGAACTCAAGCAGGGCAGGACCCTTGCTCCTCATGGCTTGCTCAGCCTGCTTACTTATAGAACCCTAGACCACCAGCCCAGGGGTGTATTTACCCAAAATGGGCTGGGTCCTCCCCTCATCAATCACTAATTAAGAAAATGGTCTTAAGAGGCTTGCCTGTCTACAGCCTGATCTTCTGTGTTGACAATCAAGATTAATGATCCCTAATGGTGGAGAGAGCCTTTAATCTCAGCACTCAGAAGGCCTATACAGACTGAGCTCTGAGTTCAAGGGTAGCCAAGGCTACACAAAGAAACCCTGTCCTTCAAAAAAATCAAACCCCAAATATCATCATCATCATCACCATCACCCCCCCACCACAGGAAATTTGTTTTAGAAATAGCCTAGGGAAATCACTCATAGACAAGCAGTTATATTTTGTTATTTAGTGAAGAATTGTAAAATAATATTTATTTATTTGCTTATGTGTGTGTATATATATGTGTTGTGTATGTATGTGTATATACATATACATATACACACACACACACATACATATATATATATATGTATGTGTGTGTGTGTGTGTCTGTGTGTGTGTGTGTCTGTGTGTGCATATATATGTCATGTGTGGATGCTCATGGAGGCCAGAAGAAAGTATCAGATTCCCCTGGAACTGGAATTATAGATTGTTTTGAGCCGCCATGTGGTATTAGGAACCAAACCTGGGTTTTATGTAAGAGCAGGCAATGATCCAATGCTCTTTTATTTTTTTCTTAAAGATTTATTTATTTTATGTATATGAATACACTATAGCTGTACAGATGGTTGTGAGCCTTCATGTGGTTGTTGGGAATTGTATTTAGGACCTCTGCTCAGTGGTCAACTCTGCTCTCTTACCCACTGAGCCGTCTTGCCAGTCCGAACCAGTGCTCTTAACCACTGAGCTATTTCTCCTGCCCTAGAATTATTTTTTATGTGATTGCCTTTCCTCCCCCACCCCCTCTCAGCTTTTATTTTGTTTATATTTAGACTTTTTTTGTTTTTTTTGTTTGTTTTCTTTTTTATTCTCTTTTTTTATATTTAGACTTTTATAAGGGCAAACCCACTCATTGGCTGATTGTCAAGTATGATGTTATAAAATACTGTTAGAATAAAAATGAGTCATGTGATGGCACACACCTTTAATCCCGCACTTGGGAGACAGGGGCAGGCAGACCTTTGTGTGTTTGAGGCCAGCCTGGTCTACATCGAGAGTTCTAGGACAAATTAGTAGCACACCTCTCTGAGTGTGTTTGTGAAGTTTCCGGAAGCACTTAGATCATGACAACTATGACCCAATCAATGGATTAATCCCTCAGTGCACTCATAATAGGAAGTCATTATTGGAAAGTAGTAAGACAACAGGTGGGGCCTGCACAGAAGTGTGTCGCTGGGGACTGTGCTGGGGCTGTGCCTCGCCCTGGTCCCTTCTATTTTCCTTTTCTCTGCTTTCAGTTGAGATGGAGAAGAAGCACCTCCTGGCTCAGGGCTCAGGTCCAAGCAACCATGAACTGAAAACTCTGACATAATAAGCTAAGAAATAATTGTTTTCCTTTAAACTGTTTCTACAAGGCATTTTGGTCACAGCCATGAGAAAAGTGACTAATACACTTCATAAACTAAAACAAAAACAAAAACCCTATTTTGTGTGTGTGTGTGTGTGTGTGTGTGTGTGTGTGTGTGTGTCTGTGTAGGAATGCAGAATGCTGAGCTTCTAAGTGCTGGACCTAAACTCCTACATCCATTACTGTACAGGAAGTGCTCCTAACCACTATCTAGATCCCTACTTCCTAAATTTTTTTTTTTTAAATCAAAACTTTAGTGTTAATCTTCACTGCAAAAACAAAGACCTAAAAATAAACAAACAAATAATCCCAAACATAATCTACCTACTTTGCAGGCACTAACATGCAGTTTTGTTTGATGTACTTCCAATATTATAGATATAAATAAAGGCCGTATTGTCTCAAACCTTTGATTATTCTTAGAAGAAAATGCTACTCAGGGCAATGAAAACATTTCACAAGTCTTTAGGCTTCACAACTAAACATTAGATTACTCTTATGCATGAGAGTTTTCTGCTTTACCTCAAGACTGAGCCATGCAAACTATCTGCCCAACATACCAAAGTGAAGAATAACTTATTCTGATTTCATAAAGTATTTTGTTCCTCTTTATTTAATCACTGGGTTGTTTTTGTGGGTAGACCTTGTTAATTATTTTCTTTTATCTACGGTTTTATGGAGCCTAAGATGGCTTCAAATTCACTAAATGGTCAAAGCTAGACTTAAGCTCTTGCTAACTCAACCTCCCAAATGCTGGGATTACAGGCACGGACCATCACGCCCAGTTGTTAATGGTTTCTTAAGAACCACTGTCAGGGGCTGGCGAGATGGCTCAGCGGTTAAGAGCACTGACTGCTCTTCTGAAGGTCCTGAGTTCAAACCCAGCAACCACATGGTGGCTCACAACTACCTGTAATGAGATCTGACGCCCTCTTCTGTTGCATCTGAAGTCAGCTACAGTGTACTTATGTATAATAATAAATAAATTAAAAAAAAAAAAAGAACCACTGTCAGAAAACAGTAAACAGACTATACTTACCTATATATATTCCACGTGGCAACAGGTAAGTTGAGAAGGAAGATGAACCAGTGCAACGAGACAAGCATCAACACAGTGACAATGGTGTGGCCGACCAACTCTGGTATCACCCACTACAATCCAAGAACAGAGCATTACATCGCTGACCTCTTTCCTGACTTAACATGACACTCAAGCCACATTGATGAATATACAGAGTTTTTATGTTAGACTCAGAAACCCCAGACAGGGCTATAACTTCTTACCCTAGGCAAATATATCAGGTAACAGTTCAACACTAAAGCAATTAAATTTTAGTTTTATTTCACCCTAAGCAAAGGCTTAGACTCTTTCACTAAGCAGCTCAGAATAACTAAGGAAAAAGCAGAGTATTAGTTACTTTCTATTCCAGTATCTATGCCAATATGTTAAAGCCTCCTGCTCTAAATGAGCACGACACATATCCATACACATGCCTTTTCCATTAAAATGTCAATCTGAAAGGAACAGCTCCCCCCCCCCAAACAATTTCCCCATGTCCAGAATCCTGAGGAAGCAAATGTTATGCAGGAAGATAAATTTTTTTTTTTTTAGGTTTTTCGAGACAGGGTTTCTCTGTGTAGCCCTGGCTGTCCTGGAACTCACTTTGTAGACCAGGCTGGCCTCGAACTCAGAAATCCGCCTGCCTCTGCCTCCCGAGTGCTGGGATTAAAGGCGTGCGCCACCACGCCCGGCTCGATAAAATTTTTTAAAATGTCCAGGTGTAGTAAGTGCCTGCAATACCAGCACTAGGAAGGCAGGGGAATCGTAGGAAGTCCAAGGCCAGCCAGGACTATCTAGTGAGACTCGGCCTCAAAACAACAAAGTAAGAATAGAAATTTTAAAACAGCGGGCTGGAGAGATGGTTTAGGGGTTAAAAGCACTTGTTACTCACAGAGGACTGAGTTTGTTTCCCAGTGTCCCAAGGGGTGGCCCACAACTGCCTGTCCTGGGACAAAACTGACACATCCTTTTCATCTTTTCCTAATTCATCTGTGGGAGAAACAGTGGAAGAGGTCTCGCTGGGAAACCCAGGCTGGCTTCAGGGCAAAACTCTTACCTCAGCCTCCTAAATCCTGGGATTACTGGCACTCACTACCATGTCCAGCATTTTACCATGTAGAAAATAATATTGAAGGGCTTACAGGTGTGTCTGAAAACTTAGTAACAGACAAAAAGAAAACTAAGGAAATAAAATATATGGCAACCGCCTCCCCCTTTCTGTTTCTTTTTCTTTCTTGTTTGCTCATTTGTTTGTTTTTGAGACAGGATTTCTCTGTGTAGACCAGGCTGGCCTTAAACTCAGAAAGATCTGCCTGCCTCTGCTTTCTGAGTGCTTGGAAGGTGTACAGCATCACTGCCTGGCTGAAATGTGACAATTAACACAAGGAGAGTAACAATAGGGAAGTAGGGGAAGGAGGAGGAAATAGCACTGTCTGCTCTGAGGCTCACAACAAGGACACATTTTTACAAGAGTAGATCATAATGACACAAAGGCTGGAACATCAACTTTCTCTGAAAACACAAAGAGAAACTAACAAGCCAGGCACAGGGCAGTGAGGGAGTGCCCAACAACCAACACCTCTTTGAACCTCTTGCTTTTCTGTTTTTTTTTTTTTTTTTTTTTCCAGTAGACTGAAGTTGTGGCATCACATGGGAACTGTTTTTTCAAGTCAAGCAAAAGGGCCCTTCAATATAGGTTTACACAAACTTTTTATCCAGAAAGCTTGTCTGCTCATCTCATAAAATGAGTCAGGAACAAATGTTTTCCCTGCATCTATCTCTTTTTTTTAAAAAAAAAAATTTATTTATTTAATGTATATGAGTACACTGCAGCTGTCTTCAGACACATCAGGAGAGGGCATCAGATCCCATTATAGAGGGTTGTGAGCCACCAAGTGGTTGCTGGGAATTGAACTCAGGACCTCTAGAAGAGCAGTCAGTGCTCTTAACCGCTGAGCCATCTCTCCAGCCCCCTCCCTGCATCTATCTTAAAATCCCCAACTTAGAGGATTTATAGCAACATAAAGTTCTTATTATAGTTAATATAAAATGGCCCTAAGACAAATTAATCAAGTCCACTTCTTTCCACAGACCACACAAGGAAGGCCTTCTTTCACTCAACAAAAGACAGACTGAACATTTTCTCACTGAGTGGGAGGTGACAGTATGGGCACAGAAAACAAGAACAACCAGCATGCACACAAGACAGCCAGGAACTTCCAGAGTGAAGAAACAAAATTTGAAGTCAGATCTAACTTTATGGCCTAAAATACTGGAAAACATAGCAGTTCTATCTAGGATATTACAATGAATACAAAAGTGCTAAAATTTTAAAAATGCAAATGTTGATTATCTATAATAAAACTTAATATGAAAAGAATTGGCATCAACCAAGAATGTGCAGAGAAATGTCTTACCTTGTTTAATTTTGAGCAACATGATCTGGCATTAATGTAATCACATTCTAAATCAGACAATGTAATGATCTGGTAATCGAGATAAGGAATTATATATACACAATGTTGGTGTTCATAAGGTATGTGTATATGCCCATGTATGTACCAGAGGTTGATATTGGCGATTTTCTTCTATTTCTTTCCACCTTAGCTCTTGGGACATCATCTCTGACTAAGACTGAAACTTGCTGTTTGACTAGACTGGCTGGCTAACAGGTCCTGGGATGCTTCTGTCTTCTTCTCTCCCAGTGCTGGGGATCAGAATTAAGTCCTCACCTGCACAGCAGGATGGCTTAGCTTACTGAGCCATCTGCCAAGCCTCAGGAACTACACTTTCTGATTATTTACGTTTCAGAAAGCAATTCTAGAACTCAGGAGATGAGTGGATTAGAAGTTCAAGCCCACCCTCACCTACATAGGAATCTGAATTTCAAGGCTATGATGGGATACTTAAAACAATGTCTCAAAAAAAAAAAAGGTAAAATTTAGTAAAAAAGTAAAATATTCTCAACCAAATATCTCCTACTCACCACTTCCCCACATACTCATAATCAGTCAATGCCAAAACAATTAACACTATAATTCAAATTCAGAAGACTCTCAACTCGACTGGTTTATCTTCCAATCTTTCTCATTTTCTTTTTTTTTCTTTTCTTTTTTTGTTTTTTTGCACTTAAAGAATGCTGCAGTTTATAAAAAAACACATAAGAAATTTCAACTCTTATTCTTTGAGTTACAAAAATCAAGGTTTGGCTAAGTTATAAACATGTTTTCCATGTAATTATTTGCATAACTCTAGTAATGTTCAGTGGCTTAAGATCAGAACTGGTTCTTAAAAATACACTAAAAACATAAAAAGCCCCTGTATTTACCTGTAGAATATATTCATTTACGTTTACATTCCAAGATTTGCTATATCAGTTATAATTTTAAAGATCACATCCAAAGGAGAAAGCAAACCATCTATAAACTGGCATTATTTATTTATTTATTTATTTGGCTTGTGAAATGTCCTTAATTTGTTGATGTAGCAAACAAATTTCAACTCTGCTATGCAAATGACAGAAGGAATCTGCTCAGCAATTAGCTTTAGAGTTCAATTTCATACAGGCAACATGCTATAAGTGAAAAAAATTACTAACTGAACTACAGGTATTAAATACTGAAAAAAATTAACAGTTTATTATAATTTATTTTATTTAACAATCTAGGAAGTTTGCAGTCATCAGCAGTTCCAGTGCAATTTCAGGTNCNANTGGGAATTCAGGAATTTCAGTAGAGCTGTTAGTATAGCGGACCTTGTAGGTAAAATACATGCACACTTTTGATAGCACATGTGAGGGGATCTCTCTAAAATTGACCTCATTGGTTTCATTCTTGGCAAACTGACCTGGGCCACTCAACATGGCCTTTATTGTTCCTGATGTTAATGCATGTTCTCTTTTTACAATAAATTCATGACCATCAGAAGATATTAATTTCACATACATAGCATCAGGGCCTTCACAGCCACCATAGGTTTTCTCCTCTCCATCCATGATGTTCTTATAAAATTCTATTTGAGCCCAGAGGAACTTTAGTATTTTCTAGCCAGTCCCGCAGCTACCGCAGCTGTAACCCCACATACTGCCATAGCCCCTATTCAGGCTCTCACTTTCAATCTACTCTGTAGATTCATCTTTCTAGTAAACTGCATTTTGAGCATTTAAAGAAACAGAATTATATGTTTTATCATATATAACAGATTTGAAATAATATATACATTGTAGAATGATAAAACCTAGTCAATCAAGATGTTTCCCTTCTCATGGTTACTTTGTGGTAAAATCAGTCTCCTTTCAGTCTTAGCATTTTTCACAAATGGGATACCTTGTTAACTGTTGTCACCAGATGAATGTATTTCCTCATTTTATCCATTCTGTGGAGGCACTCTACCACTGAGCCACACCCTCAGATCAACAAAAAAAAAAAAAAAAAAAAAAAAAAAAAATCTTGAACTTATTTCTAACAGAAATTGTGTTATCCTTGACCTAAAGTCATTTTGCTTATGTCAAAAGTTTGCAGCACTCACTATTGCTTGCAAGATGAAAAAGCCCCCCCCCCCTTTTTATCTAATCTAATTCCTCCTTTCCAATCTGATCTCTTGAGACAGACAACTTAAAGGAACCATGTACAGACAACTTAAAGGAACCATGCATGTACTCCTGATGATCTTTAACCATCACACAAAAATGAGCATGCCTGCCCTGCACCTTGCTCTGACCAGTGACTGCAGATATCTGTCCTCTTTCCCCTGTAGATTTCTTCACTATTCAAATTCCATACACTCCTATAGTCTACATGAAATCTACTCTGACCATTTCCCACCTACTCTCTGTAATGCTATTACTGCAACAATCCTACAACACTGTAAAATCCTGAATTCTCACCAAAATGTGCCCTGTGTAAGCCACTGTTCAACATTCCAGCTAACATGCACATATATACGTGATCTGTTATACACCAAGACTGTTTTAATGATCAAATATTCCAAACTGCAAAAATAATAAAAAATTGTTGTTGCATTTCTGTCAAACAGCTCTGGTCCCTTATATCATAAGCTAAATACCGGTCATCGGAACTTAGGTAAGAGATCTTGCCCTTTTATTCAGTTCCTCAAAGCTAATAAAACACAGGGCTCTTTGCATGAGAAATCATCAAAGTACGAACGGCTGCTAGATCACTGCAATTGGGCAGCCACTGGATGTTGGACACAAATCCTCACTGTGTATATTTAGGAAATAAATATCTACAATCCTAAAGAAATTCAAAGCAGGTAAGATACAGCACTGGGCAAGATTCGTAGTTCCAAATTTTGTTCCTTCCTATTAAAACAAACTGTCGTCAGTTCACCATAAAAGCGGGAAATATATTCTGTGCTGCCATTCCAGAGCAGCACAGTGCCAACAAAAAGTTCAATTCGATCAGAAAAGAGGACATGATTTCATAGAAAAAGGGGCAGCAGCCACAGGTCCTAAAGCACTTTACTAGTCATATTTAATCACTTCAAGCGGCCTGTGCATTACACTTCTGCATTTACAGCAGCGTACTGAAACAAAGACTATCATCCCCCAAGGACTGAGAGCACTGAAGCCACACAACTACTACAGTGCTAGGCTGATGAGCACCTTATACTAGTCTGGAAAATACTGTTTGAAGCCTGTAACAGAAACAACTATAGAAAATACTGAATTTTAACACGGATAAGATATATAAAAAAAGTTTAGAAGCTGGGGATTAATCACATGTAGTTACTGAGTTTACAGATCGTTCACTGCCGAAGGCAACCAGAAACACTTTGTGGATGCTTCTGCAGTAAGTCCTTTCAAAAACTCTAAAGAACTGCACGTGAAGGAAACAGCACATCGTCGGTTCTTGGAATGAGTCATCTCCTGGGTGTGGGGAGTCCCCAGAAGGGCAGACACCCACGAGGACAAAGGGGCAAGGGTGCTGCCGGGGACCAGAGAAGGTGGCAATGCCTCCGGCCGGCCGGCTACGCCCGGAACGGCTTTGCTCTCTCGGGCCCCCCTGGCGGCCCAGGCAGGCGGAGAGGAGGTAGGGGGAACCCGCTCAGGCCCGCCCGAGGCGCAGCGAGGCTCCTCCGCTCGCGACCCGGGCCCGCGCCGCCGCCCCCTCACCCCAACCTGCCAGCGCCCGCCGGGCCCACCCTCCGCCCATTGCCCCGGCGGTAGCCCTGGGAACGAGCGGCGGCCGCGGCCCGCTTCGACCAAGGATACAAAGTAGACAGAGAGGAAGATGAGCGCGCAACAGTCGAGGAGCGAGAAGAGGAACACCGCCGCCTCCATCCTCCGCCGCGGCTCCTCCCGTCAAACCAGCTCCGGGCCGCGCCGCCCGGATAGGCGGCATGCCGGGAGTTGTGGTCCAGAAATGCCACCTCCGCGACGCGATGCATGATGGGAAATGAAGTTCACTAGTGCGCAGGGAGCGTAGGAGGAGTTGGACCTCACCCTCATTTAGTATCCACTGCAAGTTACTCACCGTGTATGAATTTTTCTGTCTTTCTTTTACTTTCTACCCATCCTTCCTTGCCTAACATTGTTGGTTTCTGTGGAATGCGCTTTGTATGTGTGTGATACGATCTTGCTCTGTAGCCCAGACTGGCCTCTAACTTGGGTCTCTTTAGCATTGGGATTATTGGCATAGGTCTCCGCACATGGCTGCTGTAATGTCTGTTCTCTACCCACCTGCATTCTATAACCTTTCATCTCAAATACAAAGCCACTGAGATCTGCTCTTCAGTTCCTGACCTGTTTCTCTAGCACTTACCCAGTTGCTTGCCAATTCTTGATTACAGCAAGCTTTCTCATCTCTGAATTTGAAGAATTTTACAGAATCCAGTTATCAACCTTTTTTAAAAGAGAGAGGCAGGGCTGGAGAGATGGTTCAGTGGTTAAGAGCATGGTGGCTCACAACCATCCGTAATGAGATCTGACGGCCTCTTCTGGTGCATCTGGAGACAGCTACAGTATACTTAGATATAATAATAAATAAATTTAAAAAAAAAAGAAGAGAGACAAATAATTTTTACTACACCCCTACTATAGACCAAGAGCTACTGTACACGTCAAGTGCAGAAATGAACAGAGCAAACAACTGCTCTGGTGGGTAAAAAGGCAATAAAGTAACAACTAAATATTCAAAACAGAATTTAGGTGGGTGATAAGCCTTTGAAAGCCAATTTCGGCAGCCATTCACTCACTCATCCATTTATTTAACTTTCATTTTAAATTTAAAGCACCTAGTGTATGTCAGGTAGTGTTCTAGGTCTTAAGAGACACACCAGAGAGGGAAGGTACTCACAAGCCTGCACCTTGCATAGTAAGTGTGGGGGAGATAGAAAAAAACCACAGAAATTCAAAGCAGCCCCAAGTACTCTGAAGGGCACGAAGAAACACCTGAACCCCAGCTGAGAGCAGGCTGAGGATCTCACACAGCAATCAAACAACAGTGCTGGAAGATTTACAAGGGAGCAGAGAGGCCCAAGACAGTAGACGCTTGCTGTGTTTAAAAAGGAAAAAAAGAAGCCAGGCGTGGTGGCGCAAGCCTTTAATCCCAGCACTGTGGACGCAGAGGCAGGTGGATTTGAGTTCGAGGCCAGCCTGGTCCACAGAGTGAGTTCCAGGACAGCCAGGGCTACACAGAGAAACCCTGTCTCGAAAAACCAAAAAAAAAAAAAAAANAAAAAAAAAAAAGGAGGGGGTGGGGTGTGTGCTGGAGGTTTGGCTCCGTGGTTTAGAACACTATCTGCTCCTGAAGAGGCCCTGGATTCCATTCCCAGCATCTGGATGGCACCTCACAACTGTCTGTAATTCCATTTCCAGGGGATCCAGCACCCTTTTTATCACCACACTGGGCCTATCCTATGTTCCTTAGATGGTCTTTTATCCTGAGAAAATGTAATAGTTCACACCATAATTAACCACAATTATTTTGTTTATTTGTTTTCATTTTTTAATGTATGAGTGCTCTACCTGCACGTATGTCTGCATGCCAGAATCGGGCATCAAATCCCAATATAGATGATTCTGAGCCACTATGTGGTTGCTTGGAATTGACCTCAGGACTCTGAAACCACTCTTAACTCTTAACCACTTAGCCATCTCTACAGCAACCTCCCCCCAAACCCCCCGCTAACCACAATTATTAAATTACCATTTCCCATTATGATGAATTTTATCTTAATTCTACCTAAAACTCAAAAGCATTGTTGCAATGTCAAATACTGGGAAATGTAACATCAGGCTTTTCCACCTGCACACAAGCTCCCCAAGATAATGACTTGAGACTTAATGTTTCCGCTTATTCTTTACCCAATTATTTTATTCTAAGTCCCACTACATGATTGCTTACCTCTCTTCAGAGTTATGCAACCATCTCCTTCAGCATTCGGGCATATTTCCCTTGCCTAACTATTTCCCAGAATTCCATTGCCCTTTGCCGGATGTCCCATCTTCTAATCCTGCCTCAGCTCATTGGCCATAGGCTTTTTACTGACAGGTGATGTTTCTGGACAGTACATAAAGATTTCCTCTACAGGGAATCAAAATTTATGAGAAGGAAATGATCAGCATAAAAAGTCAGCAGGCCAGGTATTGTTACAGACATTTGATTATTGTACTTAGAAAATCTAACTGTTAGCAAAATCTAAAAGTTTAGATATTGGTTTGTCTCATGCAGTTAGGTGTGTCCTGAAGAGGTGCAGCTTGGGTGTGCCTCTAAAAGCTCCGCAGATAAGAGTGCTAAAGGGAAAGTTCCCGCCCATTTTGAGGCAAGCTGCTTGGAGAGAGGTCTTGTGTTCTTTGCTCTATGACCTGAGACAGAGTCAGCTGGGGAGCCTTGCTTTGCAGGATACTTCATTGAGGGGTGAACCCCAAGAGATGGTGAACTGTTTCTAATTGTGGTCTGGCCCTGCCTTTGATCTCTGAGATTTCTGTTTACTGTACTTGTGGTGTGGCCCTGCCCTAGCACACACCTTTAATCCAAGAGCTAAATGAAGTTAAGCCTAGGTCCAGAGGCAGAGCAAGCAAGCAGCTGAAAATGTGTGAACTCTAAGTAAACAGAAAGGAAGGGCTTTGAGTAGAAGGATACCTAAGACAGTGTGGAGAGGGATAAAAATGCTTTCCTTCTGAGAGATCAGCAGAGTAGGAAGGTCAGCTGGGTACTTTCTCTGCCTCTCTGAGCTAGCAGGCTTCCAGCACAGCATCTGGCTCCTGAATCTTGTCTGCTGAGATTTTTGCTTTTGTTTGCTTTTAAAGAGATTTTTTTTTTTTTAAACAACACCCTTGGCCCCGACTGAATTGTCTTGGGGCCACCCACCCCTGCCCCTCACGACAGTGACACACGGTTCAGCCTGCCAAGGGTATAAGGGAGGAGCTAGAGACTTCTTTTATAAGCCATTGGACCTTGGATAGAGCTCCCTTTTATCTTGAAAGAGCTTTTATGGAAGGAGCTCTGGTTAAGAGAGAGGAATTTTCTCATTGCACTTTCATGAACAACAGAGAAGCAGCTGGCCAGACACAGGAAAAACAGTATTCTAGCAAAGAGAGCTAAGGAGCACTCTTGGGTTTGGAGGAACCCAAGAGTAATGTAGACTACCTTTGTAGAATGACACAGATAAAGATTAGTAGTTTAGTTGTAGGATCAGGTTTGTAAATAGATTTTTGTATATAGTAAAGAAAATAGAGTTACCTATCTGAGCCAACAGGTTTTTTGTTTTGTTTTGTTTTGGTTTTTTGAGACAGTATTTCTCTGTTTAGCCCTGGCTGTCTTAGAACTCACTCTGTAGACCAGGCTGGCCTCGAACTCAGAAATCTACCTGCCTCTGCCTCCTGAGTGCTGGGATTAAAGCGTGTGCTACCAACACCCGGCTGAGCCAGCAGATTTTTAACTCAGTTTTTGAATCCCATGTCTAGACTCATTAGTATAAATACTAGCTTTGAAACATTACAAGTTATGATGGCGCTTGCCTGTAATCCTAGCACTCGGGAGGAATAAGCATGTGGTTCTCTAAACTCAAAACCATCCTGGCACCCTGGTCTACAGAGTGGATTCTAGGCCAGGCAGGACTACATAGCTAGACACTGTCTCAAACCAGGCAGTGGTGGCGCACGCCTTTAATCCCAGCACTCGGGAGGCAGAGGCAGGCGGATTTCTGAGTTCGAGGCCAGTCTGGTCTACAGAGTGAGTTCCAGGACAGCCAGGGCTACACAGAGAAACCCTGTCTCGAAAAACCAAAAATAAATAAATAAATAA
>NC_034594.1:153309499-153335927 GCF_900095145.1 Mus pahari | reverse complement strand
AGTTCCAGGACAGCCAGGGCAACACAGAGAAACCCTGTCTCGAAAAACCAAAAAAAAAAAAAAAAAAAGTAAAAGGCAATTTCTAGAATTAGAGAAAGTATTCGTGATTTGACTATCTCATCAGAGATTAATACCACAAATATACAAGAGTTCCTAAAATGCAACACAGCAATTATATCTACCAACTGAATTAAGAAATGTCAATGGAAGCCAGATGTGGTGGGGCACTCCTAATTTAAGCCCAACACTTGCAGGGAGGCAGGGAGGAAGGGAGGGGCAGGCAGAGGCAGGCAGATCTCTGTGTGTTCCAGATCAACTGGGTCTACAATGCAAGTCCTAGGGCAGCCAGGGCTGTTATGCAGAGAAAAGGAGGGGGTGGAGGGGGAGGGAGAGGAAAAAGGAGAAGAAAGAAAGAAAGAAAGAAAGAAAGAAAGAAAGAAAGAAAGAAAGAAAGAAAGAAAGGAAGAAAATGGAAAAAAAACTCAAGGGACATTTTCTTAACATTATACAAATGGCCAATAAGCACATGCAAAGACTTTTAGTATTACTAATTACTAGGGAAATGTAAATCAAGTTTACAATGAAGTTATGCGTTCATTAGAACGGATGCTATCAAAAGAACAGGAAACCAGGGTTTATAAAGATATGAAATGCTTGTTGCTGTTGTTCAGGCATGGTCTCACACAGTAATCAAGAATGGCCTGGAACTCAAGTGGCACAGGCTAGCCTCAAACTTGCAGCAATCTGTTGTTCCAGCCTCCTGAATGCTACAATTATAAAATGAGCCAAGGTGTTCCTGTCAGCGGCAATGTAAAATTATATACCTGCCATTGAGAGCGGTGTGACCCACACCAGTGCAAATATCATTGCTGAGATTCCATCTCACTCCAGTCAGAAAGGCAGTCATTAAAGAGAAATAATTAACAACAAATGCTGGCAAGGATTGGGAAAGAAAAGAACCCTTATATACTATTTGTGGGACTATAGACAGATACTATGGAAGACAGTAGAAGATTCCTAAAACTAGAGCTATCATATGACATACACACACACACACACACACACATATATATATATATATATATGTACACACAAATGAATGATTGTCAGTATACAAGAGATACCTACAATATGCATATTTTGTCACAACACTATTCCCACAACAGACAAGTTACAGAACCAAACCAGACACCCACCAAGATATGAATGGATTAAAATATATACACATAAATGGAATATTAGAATCAAAGTCAAAACTAGGAATATAGTTCACTAGATACAGCTCAATTGGTGGAGTGATTGCCTATCATATATGAGGCTTTTGGGTCTGATATCCAGAGCTGAAAACTAAGAACCGCCAGGAATGGTTACTGTAGTTGTTTGAATAGATGTTCCTCACAGTCCTGGGCATTTGAACACTTGTTTCCAGTTGGTGGCTATTTGAGTGGCCTTGCTGGAGGAAGTATGCCACTGAGAACAGGCTTTGAGATTTCAAAAGACTCCTATGAGCTTCAGTTGGCTCAAGGCTTTCTGTTTGTGCTTAGAGACATATGCTAGCTGCTCGCCACCGCCGCACCGCCATAATGGACAGCTATCCCTCTGGAACCGTGAGCGCCAGATAAACCCTTTTATAGTTGCCTTGGCCATGTGTTTTATCATCGAATAGTAACTGACAGCCCTTTCTGTATCCTCCGCACTTCTCCCACATAAATCCCCTAGAACTCTGTAGACGATGTTGGCAAACTCAGAGCTCCATCTGCCTCTGCCTTCTGAGCACTGGGCCTTAAGGTGTGCGGTACTGCACCCGCACAAGTCCAACTTTCTGAACAACCATTTAAACCTTGTAAATTACTCTGAATAATCTTCCTTAAAAACAAACACCAATAACAACTCAGAGGCTCCTACACATAGCCGTTGCAAAATACTCCTCTGCAAAATTCTCCCTTGAAAAGGCCAAGAAACCCATACTCACCTTTGGGCTTTATCTAGTTTTTCCCCCTGAGCACCTATTAGCCACTGTGCACAAGAGTGCTAAAATGATCTTTTAATAAATTCCAATTCGGCTTCACATTGGTTTGTCATGGGATTATTTTCTACAACAAAGCCATGAATCGTGTTTTTTCCTGAAAAGACGTTTTTAAGGGGAAACCTTCTTAGGCTGCAGACTGAGTGTCCACACTATCCTGGGTACCGCGAGCGACTCCGTCTCTACATAGAACAAACAGAAACCGCGACCACGCTGCGGTTCTGGTTCCCAGACGGGAACGTGACAAACCCAAAGTTTTTTTTCTTACTACTTGGCTCTGTTGCCTTTGAACTCTTCAGCAATCTTCCTTGCCTCCGCTTCCCGAATATTGAAATTTTAAGGTTTTTTTCCCCCGCTATGCCTGACTTGGCATCAAGTTTACTACTTGCTTGTGAGTCTGCGCAGTCGCGAAGAGTAAAGTGTCCGTTTGCTCAGTTGGGAATCAATAAAGTTGAATGCCTTCAAAGCGGACCTTAGCCTCTTAGGCGGGGCTGGGCAATCCCGACGAGGAACCCGACTGGAAACTCGCGCGCTTCCAGGTCGTCCCGACCTCCGTGAGCAGCGCAGTCCTCCCCGCCGGCGGAGCTTTGGTGCTGAGGAAAAGTTGCGGGGGGGACTTCCGGTGCTAGGGACCACGCGTGGGCGGGGTTTCCGGTACGGGGGGAGAGCGCGGCTGTGGCTGTCTTCCCCGGTGACGAGAAGCGCCCGTGTCGGGCAGCGGCATCATGAAGCCCAGACCCGCGGTTTTCGTAGACAGGAAACTGAAGCAGCGGGTCATTCAGGTGCGTGTGTGTCTGCGGGCACTGCGTCTTCATTTGCGCGCGGCTGCCTGACCTGGCGCCCCCGGCCGCCGCCTCCGGCTTCCAGCGTGGTTTGGATGGTGCCTGGGGGCTTTGCCATTGTTTTTCCTATTTTTGTGTCTTGGAAGCACTGTGTGGTGGACGCCTTCGGTGGCGCATTCAGAGATACGAATTAAAGGGAGGGAGAGGTTTGGATTTTATTTGGCGGCGGTCGTACTGTGTAGCCCTGCCTAGCCTAGACCCCGCTTGTGGACCACGCTAGCTTTGAACTGGAGCCCCATCTTCCTCTGCTCCACCGCTGGGATAAAAGCTGCACCAACCGCGCCCCGCAAGGCAGTTTTGTATTTGTTTCCCATTTTTCACTGGTGGAATTTCAGGTTTTTTTTTTTTTTAATTGGAGTTTCAAGAACTTGGGTTGTTTTTCCTTGATCTGCCGCCCTTGCTTGTTTAGGGGTTCGAAAGTTCTCTAAGTTCTCAATTCCCTGGACTTCTTGTATCCCTTCTTTCGTCATACTCCTTTCTTTCTTTCAAAAGATTTATTTATTTATTAGATGGGAGTACACTGTAGCTGTCTTCGGTTGTGAGCCACGATGTGGTTGCTGGGATTTGAACTCAGGACCTTAGGAAGAGCAATCACTGCTTTGTTTTGTTTTTGGTTTTTCGACACAGGGTTTCTCAGTATAGCCTTGGCTGTCCTGGAACTCACTTTGTAGATCAGTCTAGCCTCGAACTCAGAAATCCCGCTGCCTCTGCCTTTGCCTCCCAAGTGCTGGGATTAAAGGAATGAGCCACCACCGCCCAGTAAGCAGTCGCTGCTCTTAATGGCTAAGCCATCTCTCCAGTCCCTTCTTATTTCTTTCTTACCTCCATACTTTTTACTGGACCTCATTCAGCCTAACACCTTTAAGTATGAGCTACTCTGTAATCCAAATTTGTATTTGTTTTGCTGCTGGTTTCATTTTGTTTTTGTTTTCTGAGTCAGGGTTTCTCTGTGTGGCCCAGGCTGTTCTGGGACTCGTTCTGTAGACAAGGCTGGCCTCTACCTTCCTCTCTGCCTTTCTAGGTTTGGGATTCAAGGTGTGGGCCACCATCAACCAGTCTTAAAGTCAACCGGCCTTAGAGTTATTCTTTACCCAAAAAATGTACTCACCTGCTTTTTGCTACTGTTTTGAGACAGAGTCTCTGGAATTGTTTATAGCCGGCTTCCTAGCCACCTCCGCTCAGTGACTGGTAGTTGTTCCCAGCCCCAGATTTTGCCTTAAAAAAAAAAAAAAAAAAAGAGTATTTTTATTCTATTAGTATTTTATTTTATATGCTTTGATGTTGTGTCTGCACATATGTCTGTGTGAGGGTGTAGATCCACTGGAACTGGAGTTGTGGACAGTTGTGAGCTGCCATGTGGGCGCTGGAATTGACACCAACTTTCATCCAGTAATTAAAGCTTAAAAGTTCGATTGTGTTGGGGTCCAGGAGTCACCCCACAAACAGACAGAGATGGTTTTTGAATGTATAGCCTGTGTGGCCCTGGCTGTCCTGAAATTCTTTTTGTAGACCAAACTTGCCTCAAACTCAGATCCAACTGCCCCTGCCTCCTGAGTGCTTAGATGAAAGGTGTGTGCTACCCAAGCCTGGCTGATATGGCACTTAAAAATAAATTATGTTCATGATAGGCTTTTTTATTTTGTGGTACACTTTATTGCTGAAGAATTTATATTGAACTGTGTATTGGAATAACTCAACCTCTTATTTACTAGTTAAAATGTCTAAGTTAATTGTCATATTTTCTCTTTCAGTACCTCACTAGTAATAGATGTGGCAAATATGTGGACACTGGAATCTTAGCATCCGACTTGCAAAGAATGTACAGGTAAAGAAGTGTACTGCTAAATCCTTGCCTTTTTAAAAAAGCCCCTCCCCCACCTTGTTTTAAATACTCCATCTTCCTTAATTTTTCAATTGATACCAGTGGTTTCTAGCATCATCTTACCAATTCATAAACCTGGATCTTAAGTCAGTTATACAAACATCTATAGTCACCTATATATACAGTGACTGTATATACAGTGTTAATTCCTTTTACCAGAGGAAATGGCTTCTTTTCATCCCTTAATATCTCTTCAGTTGGCCAGGAGATAGAGCTATTGTTGTAGTACTTCCTTTTTTGTTTCATTAGAATATTAAAGCAATCAAGCATTTCTTCCTCAACTTTCAGACTCTATCAAAGAATGTGAGTCAGGCCTGGTAGCCATATGTAATCCTATCACCTAGAAAACTGAGGAAGGAAGGTTTCAGGCTGAATAAAAAACAACAGTGAAATCTCTCAATTTGTAAAAATAATTTTATTCTTTAAAAGTTCAGTTCTTTTAAAACTATTCAAAGTGGGGGACTGGAGAGATGGCTCAGCAGTTAAGAACACTGTCTGCTCTTCTAGACATCTTGAGTTCAATTCCCAGCATCCACATGATGATTCACAACTGTCTGTAATAGGGTCTGATATCCTCTTCTGGTATGTCTGAAGACAGCTACAGTGTACTCATTTACAAAAAAAAAGTAAGTCTTTAAAAAAAAAAAAAAACTATTTGAAATTGGTTTACATAAATGGCACATGGGTTCCAGCGTACATAGCTTAACTTGGGTTTTATACTATCATGAATGAATGGTTTAATAATTGAAAGTCTTGAAGGAGCTGTACTACAGAGCAATAGTGATAAAAACTGCATGGTATCAGATACAGTGACAGGCAGTAGATCAGTGGAATAGAATTGAAGACCCTGAAATGAACCCACACACTTATGGTCACTTGATCTATGACAAAGGAGCTAAAACCATACAGTGGAAAAAAGACAACCTTTTCAACAAATGGTGCTGGTTCAACTGGCGGTCAACATGTAGAAGAATGCAGATTGATCCGTTCTTATCTCCCTGTACAAAGCTCAAGTCCAAGCAGATCAAGGACCTCCACATAAAACCAGATACACTGAATCTAATAGAAGAGAAAGTGGAGAAAAGTCTTGAACACATGGGCATAGGGGAAAAGTTCCTAAACAGAACACGAATGGCTTATGCTCTAAGATCAAGAATCAACAAATGCAACCTCATAAAATTGCAAAGCTTCTGTAAGGCAAAGGACACTGTCAATAGGACAAAACGGCAACCAACAAATTGGGAAAAGATCTTTACCAATCTCACATTCGACAGAGGGCTAACATCCAATATATCCAAAGAATTCAAGAAGTTAGACTCCAGAGAACCACTTAACCCTATTTAAAAATGGGGAACAGAGCTAAACAGAATTCTCAAGTGAGTAATCTCAAATGGCTGAGAAGCACCTAAAGAAATGTTCAACATCCTTATTCATCAGGGAAATGGAAATAAAAAACAACCCTGAGATTCCATCTCACAGCAGTCAGAATGGCTAAGATCAAAAACTCAGGTGATAGCAACTCAGGTGGTGAGGTGGTGAGGAAAAAGAGGAACACTCCTGCATTGCTGGTAGGATTGCAAGCTGGTACAAGCCCTCTGGAAATCAGTCTGGCGGCTCCTCAGAATAATTGGACATATTACTACCTGAGGACCCAGGTATACCACTCCTGGGCATATACCCAGAAGATGCTATAACATGTAATAAGGACACATGCTCCACTATGTTCATAGCAGCCATATTTATAATAGCCAGAAGCCGGAAACAACCCAGATGTCCATCAACAGAGGAATGGATATAGTGTGAGCTGCCATATGGGTGCTGGATTTTGAACCCAGATCCTGCTGTGGAAGAACAGACATGCTATAAACTGCTCAGACATCTCTCCAACTCTCTCATTTTTTACTCCAGGCTACCTGGCCTGCCAGTTTCTGGGAATTCAGTTACTATGTTGTCTCCCTGTCTTGAAGTCTGACTCAGGTCCTCACACTTGCACACAAGCACTTTACCTACTAAGCCATCTTCTTAGCCACAAGAATCTTACTAAAAATTCTTAAAATTACATTTTCTGTGTGCATGTGTTTGTGAGAGAAAGACAGAGACAGAGAGACACACAAAAGTGCCAGGGTACACCTGTGAAGTTAAGGCAGCTTTACAGGAGTCTGTGTTCTTTCACCATGTGCTCCTAGAGGTCGAATTTGTTTTGTTTTTGAGACAGAGTTTCATTATGTAGCTGTGACTGGCTGATAACTTAGTATGTAGATCAGGCTATCTTTAAACTCACTGAGATCCATCTGTTTGCCTCTTCCTCCTGAGTTCTGGGGTTGCAGGCATCTGCTAAAATACCCAGTATGAGTAATTTATATTCCTTAAAGGCATGCATGGTATTGGTCGCCTTTAATCCTAGCACTCAGGCAGGGGCAGGCAGATTCTCTGTGAGAGCCAGGTCCTTGTTTCTTTAAAAAAAAAAAAAGGGGGTTGGGGGGAAGAATTTACACAGAAATAAACTGCTCATGAAACTTGTGTACTATCTTTAGCATACAAATAAATGTTTGAACTTGAATTTAATGAAGAAATGTGAGATCAATCTAGATAAGGAATATTTTAAAAGTTAGCTGACCTGTTTCCTTCTAAAATGTTACTGTCAGCTGAACATAGTGGCCTACACCTATAGTCTCAGTACTTCCTTGGAATCAGGGGTTTGAGTCTAGCCTGAACTACTTAGTAACATTGTCTCAAACATCAAAAACAAAACAAAAAAGTCAATGTAATTGGGCTGTAGGACCATTTAATCCCAGCACCCAGGAAGCAGATGGATTTCTTAGCAAATTCCAAGCTAGCCAGGGTTAGAAGACTCCGTCTTGAGTCTGAGACAGGGCATCCTATTTTGGTCTCAGAGTAGCACATGACAGTTTACAAATATAACCAATAGTATTTAGTGGAAAATATTTGTAAAAACAGTGTGCTAAAATTATTTTATTCCCCAGTGTAGATTATGGTCGAAGAAAAAGAAATGCTTTCAGGATTCAGGTAGAGAAAGGTGAGTCTTTCACTGTTTAAGCACAATTATCAACAGTCAAAGAAATAATTATTTTAACTTGGCATTTTATTTTTCACTTGTTTCAGTATTTAGCATAATTAGTAGTGAGAAAGAACTTAAGAATCTTAAAGAACTAGAAGATGGACATCTGGCAAAAAGAGCAAGACTAGATGAAGAGGATGAGTAAGTATTGCAGAGCATCTTTCCTGAGGTTCCACATTCATACTGAAAACATGTTCAGTGCCTCTTTTGGCCAGCATTGCAACTGTGCTGAACATTTTCTACTTTACATTGTGTTTCCTCCAGCCATATTGATTGCTCTGTAGTCCCTAAAGCATTTTGACTGTTCTCTTCAGTAACTTGAGTATTCATTTCCGTTTCACAACTCCCACTCAGCCGTGTGAAAAAGTCAGTGAAGATGTCAGTCTTTCTTGCTCCTTCTTAGGTCCCTTCTGAGTGTTTTCTTAACATCCGGTTATAGAGATTTACTGTAATCTTTATATCACATGGCACTGAAATTAATGTACTGTGTTGTATTACCAAATATAGTTTTCTCATCTTTTTCATTCTTTGCTTTAATATAATACCAGGTATATTGAAAGATGGCAGTAAATTTTGATGTTTAAATATGTTATGGCTGGAACACTCGTGTTAAAAATAAAAATGTTTCTAGGGCTGGAGCAGTTTTTCCAGAGGAACCAAGTTTGATCCCGGTTCTTAGGTGGCCCCTTCAGCTGTCTGTAACTATTGTTCCAGGGCATCCGTACTTGGCCTCTTGGTGCCCCACACACGGTGCATATACATACATTCAGGCAAAGCACATATACACATTAAAAAAAAATAGAAACAACAAAATCCTCAGTGAGACATTCTTCATTATTTGATAGATAAGGAAGCTGACACTCAGAGGCATTAAGCACAGGTTTTAGCTGGTTAAAATGGATTTCTAGTTCAGTTTTGAGACAGGGTCTCTCTGTGTAGTCCTGGCTATCCTTGAACTTTATGTATATCAGACTTTCTTCTGCCTCCTAAGAGCTTACACAACAATGCCTGGCTGTTTAAAATAGATTTTTAAATTCTAGTTTCTTTGATCATAATATCCCTTTTTTCTTAAGATTTATTTTTACTATTTATTTGTTTTGTTTTTTAATTTAAAAAATGTTAATACAATGTATCTTGATCATGTTTTCCCCTTTTTCCAGTTTTTCCTAGATTCTCCCTGCCTCCTTACCACCTAGCTTTGTGTTCCTTTTCTCTCTCCCTTTCAAACATAAAATGAAAATCAAGACAAACAAAAAGCTAATTAAAAACACCAAAAAGGCCACAGAGCAACCTTAGAGTTCATTTGTGTTCGCTACCTGACTAGTCTAAGTCATGGGGCTTTCTCTGGAGTGTGGTTAATCTACCCACTGGTAGTCCATTGGAGAGAATTTCTCCACAGGGAGAAAAGGTTTTCTCTTTGCTAGTAGATACCTATTGGCTCTTGTTCACGTCCCCTTTTTAGTGGTGGGGTTTTGTCCAGTTTGTACCTGTGCAGGTCTTGTGCATGCTGCCGCAGTCCCTGTGAGGTCACACGCGCATGAGTCCTGCTGTGTCTGGAAGACACTGTTTACTTGGAGTCATCCACTAGCTCTGGCTCTTGGAATCTTTCTGCCTCCTTTCTACATAGATTGCTGAGCCTTGAGGGAGGGATTTGGTGAAGACAATGCATGTGGAAATGAGTGCTCCAAAGTCTCACACTGCACATGATGCTTTTGTGAGTCTCTAGTGATTCCCATCTGCAATACGAAGGAGCTTCTCTGATGATGGTTGAGCAGTACACTAACCTGAGGAGGGGTTTGCTGCTTCTTTCTTTTTGAATTATTTGTATTAGTGAGTGTGATTGTGTTAGTGAATACCATGTGAATGTTGGTGCCCAAGGAGGCAAGAAGAGGGCATTAGAAAAGTTGTGAGATGGAGTTAGAGGTCATTGTGATAGGAACCAAATCTGCTCTTCTATAAGAGCAGCAAGTTCTATTAATTGTCAAGGCGTCTCTAGCTGTCAGCCCTTGGACTCATAGCCAATGTTTTACCTTAATCTATTGACTTCTTTAGCATAGTAATTTTTTAGGTTATCAGAGAAAGGACTTCAAAACATTTTTTCTTTCTCTCTTTTTTAAAATTCTCAGGTACACTGAAAGCTATTCTGATAATGATTCGAACATGGAAGATTACCCAGATCCACAGGTAAGACGAACATTCAATGAGCCCACTTTGCTTGCTTGCTTCCTTTCTTTTTCTTCCTTCCTTCTTTCTTTCCTTCCTTCCTTCCTTCCTTTCTTTCTTTTTTTTTTCCTTCCTTCCTTCCTTTCTTTCTTTTTTTTTTTTTTTTTTATTTTATTTATTTTATGCGTATGAGTACACTGTAGCTATCTTCAGACACACCAGAAGAGGACATCAGATCCCATTACAGATGGTTGTGAGCCACCATGTGGTTGTTGGGAATTGAACTCAGGACCTCTGGAAGAACAGTCAGTGCTCTTAACTACTGAGCCATCTCTCCAGCCCCGATTTCTTTCTTTTTTAAAGATTTATTTATTTTTATTTTATGTTTATGATTTTTATCTGCATGTATATATGCATCATATGCACATCTGGTACCTGAGGTCAGAAGAGGATATACCTTTATACTGGTGTTGGGAGCTACTGTGTGGGTCCTAGGAACTGAACTTTGGTTTCTTCAAGAGAAGCCAGTGTTCTTAACTGCTGAACCATCTCCCTAGCCACATTTTTTTTTTCTTATTCTTTAAGATACTCTTTTAGAAAAAAATGCCAAAAATAGAATAAAAGACGATGTCCGTCTATATCATTATATAATTGAATGCTTCCTATGCACACCATTGATGATTTAATCATTCTTTCAGTACTTATATTTGTATAATCAGTTAAATAAAGGAGAAGCAGTAAAAACAATGGCCAAAACTAAAGGGAGATAATAATAACAAACCTGAACAGGTTTGTGTGACCTTTGATATCAGCACTTGGGAAGCAGAAGCAGGTAGATCTCTGAGTACTAGGCCAGCCTGGTCTACGGAGCAAGTTCTAGGCCAGCCAGTCCTGTGTAATGAGTCTCTGTTTCAAAAACAAAAAAGGAGGAAATAGCCACACCTCCTGCCAGGGGGCAGCACTGCTGATGACAGCCGAGCTAGAGACATCAAATGGGCCAGGGTACTTATAGGTAACTTCTCAGTTTTTCCTTCTTGGTAAATGAGGCTTTGAATTATTAACACAGTGATTGCAGTACTACATTATATTTGATTCAGTATTGAACTGAGATAGTGACTCATGATTACCAGTTCATTTTAATACCTCTTGATTTTACTTGATCACCAGTTATGGATTGGCGTGGTTCTCTGTTAGCCAAGGGTGGTTATAGTAGTTTCAGATAGTAAAAGTTTGTTTGGGAGTTTTATAACTGACAACCTATGTATTCTAAATATAAATGTTTTGAGAGAAGTTGTTTAAAGCAAAATACACAAAGTTTTTTAGTTTAGGTACTAGAGCTTCAAGACTTTTTTGAATAACTTACACTGAAATCATGTTTTTGTCAGTCAGCAAATCACATGAACAGTTCCCTGCTCTCTTTGTATCGGAAAGGAAACTCTGATTCTGTTTCAACCACGCCAAAGTTGGAACAGAGAGAAGCCACCACTTCAACACCATTGCTGACATCTAAAACGGACTCCATGCCATTGAAGACCCCTGCCCGAGAATCTGAGGGAGGATGGTTTATTGACAAAATTCCAAGTGGAAAGAAAGAAAGTCTTCCCTTGGACCTATCAGATGACCAAAGCAGCTATAAAAAGCAGGATTCTGAGATTCAGGTATTTTTATATTGAAAGTTAGTTCCATGTAGTTGGAGTACATTGCAATCTTTTCACTGAATGTAGTATCAAGCAGGTACTTATACTCTGTTTTTAAAATATCACAAATACTTTGAAATACACAGAAAACGTTATCACTGTTGACTAACTTTTGTCGTTATTATTCTGTCTGGCATCTTTATTTTTGCCTTAACTATTGAGTAGAAGCCGGGCGGTGGTAGTGCACGCCTTTAATGCCAGTACTTGGGAGGCAGAGGCAGGCCGATTTCTGAGTTCGAGGCCAACCTGGTCTACAGAGTGAGTTCCAGGACAGCCAGGGCTATACAGAGAAACCCTGTCTCAAAAAACCCTATTGAGTAGCTTTCTGAGTGTGATCTGCGTCTTGTTCCTCTACTCCACTTTTCTCACGTGGATACCTTTTCCTGACTTGTTGGATCCCTGCCATTTGTGTCAGCCTTATTGGCAGTGGGACATGCCTGAGAAACAGTTTCAAGGAGGAAGGACCTAGTTGGCTGATGTAGTGCTGATTCTCCCGAGAGGGGTAACAGCATGGTGGTGAACAGGGCATTGTAGAGCAGAGCTCACCTCAGCAAACCAATTAGATGTAGGGATCAAATTTCCAAGTATAAGTTTTGCAAAATCTAAGTCATATATTACCCCTGAAAATTTTGTGTCCAAATTAGGATATGCTATAAATTTTCAGTATATTTTAGCATGTGAAGAGTTAATTAAAAGCCCGAGGGCTGGAGAGATGGCTCAGCTCAGTGGTTAAGAGCACTGACTGCTCTTCCAGAGGTTCTGAGTTCAATTCCCAGCAACCACATGGTGGCTCACAACCAACCATCTATAATGAGATCTTATGCCTTCTTCTGGTGTGTCTGAAGACTGCAACAATGTATTCATATACATAAAATAAATAAATAAATATTTAAGACAATTAGTTTAAAAAAAAATAGCCCAATATAAAATATCATTAGTGCTGGGCAGTGGTAGCAAAAACCTTTAATCCTAACACTTGGGAAGCAGAGGCAGCCAGATCTGTCTGAGTTTGAGGTCAGCCTGCTCTATAGGGCGAGTTCCAAGACAGACAAGGCTGCACAGAGCAACCCTGTGTAGCTGTCTCTTTTTGCTACTTTGTGGGCTCTTCTTTCTTCTATCCTTTCAATTCCCTAAACTAGATAGGAAAGGAAAAGGGATAGAAAGGAAAGGGGACATTGTCATTAGACGGCTTTCTGCTGATAGAGGCAACTGGTTCCTTGGCACGTTTGATCTTTGCTGTCAGAGTATCTAATTTCTTCTTTTTCCTTGCGTGGGACTACTTAACAGACCACAACCAATAGCAAACAACCAACAACCCACCATCCTCCTGGGGGCCCTAGAATTTATATGCTTTCTGAAAAGTACCCAGAATTCCAAATGTCAACACTATCTCAAACACTGCTGCTGGCAAAATCACGCCTGTTAGCATAAGGCAAACCATGGACAGCTGTTGTGGACAAACTGAAACCAGTATCCCACACTTAGCATTACGACAAAAGTATATTCCCATAATACTTCTGTTTTTCAAAGAAAACAATTCAAATTTGCCAGCTACAACCTTGTCTCAAAAAAAAAAAAACAAAAAAAAAAACCATTAGCAGCTGAGTTTAGACATGTTTCTGATTACCTTGGAACTTGTCCTATAGAGTAAGCTGCCTTAAATTTGAGGCAGTCCTACTTCTGCCTCCTGAGTTCTGGGACTCTGAGTGTGCTCATTAGTAACTTTGTATTAACTGTGTTGAAAGGAGAGTGTTTGGAGTGTGTTAATTAAAATAGATTTATTGTTAGATGAGTGTGGCTCAGTTGTTCACTTAGTGCTTAGAATATGTAAGGCTCTGGGTTCAGTAGTTTGCACTCAAGAAAAGAGATTATGAAATGCCTTTTTTTTTTTTTTTTTTTTTTTTAAAAGATTTATTTATTTATTATATGTAAGTACACTGTAGCTATCTTCAGACACTCCAGAAGAGGACATTAGATCTTGTTACAGATGGTTATGAGCCACCATGTGGTTGCTGGGATTTGAACTCTGCACCTTTGGAAGAGCAGTGGGGTGCTCTTACCCACTGAGCCATCTCACCAGCCCATGAAATGCCTTTTTATTGTCTACATTTAATGTGTATATTATTAGTGTACAATGAGGTGTACACACTAATATATAAAATACATGTGACTTGTGATGTATTTCTTCTGAACAGTGCTGCTATTGTTCGTTTCTCAGCACCAAGCCTTGATTTGTCGAATTCTTTCATGATTTGGCAAATTCTTTCATATGTGCCTACGTGCACATGAGCATGTTTATTTGCAAATGCATGTGTGAGGTTACATATCAGAGGTGAATGTCAGATGTCCCTCTCAATTGCTCTCTACCTTTTCTTTGAGGAAGAAAAATCAGTTGGTCATTGGTGACTCATGCCTGAGTTTCAAGGCTACCCTGGTTTCAGAGTGAATTCCAGGACATCCAGGGCTACCCAGAGAAACCCTGTAATAACAACAACAACAACAACAACAACAGAATAAACTTAAAGCACACACATGGAGAAGGGGATGTCTGTGATCTCAAAATATCTCACTAAATGTGGGCTTTCTAGTTCTATACTGGCTGACCAGCAAACTATAGGGATCCTCTTGTCTTTTCCATGCCAGCACTGGCATTTCAAGATCAACCTCATTGCACACAGCTTTTTATGTGGGTGGGGAGGGGTCTGAATTCAGACCTCATGATTATATGATACTTTACAATTGATTTTTGATCTTGAAATAGGGTTTTCTTCTTCGTCTTCTTCTCCTTCTTTTTATTATTATTAATATTAATATTATATGTAAGTACACTGTAGCTATCTTAAGACACACACCTGAAGAGGGCATCAGATTTTATTACGAATGGTTGTGAGCCACCATGTGGTTGCTGGGATTTGAACTCAGGACCTCTGGAAGAGCAGTCATTGCTCTTAACCGCTGAGCCATCTCTCCAGCCCTTGAAATAGGGTCTTTTGTAGCCTAGTCTAACTTTGAAATTGTTATGTAGCTAAAAATGCCCTTAACTTCTGATTCTTCTGTTTTTACTCCAAGGTGTTGGGGTTACAGGTTTTCCTTTTACACTATTAGTGGGCTGTTCCCCAGTATCTTTGCTTTAAGCTGTAAGTATTCACCTATCAAGAACATTGTGATAATTGGTAAGAACCTGATGTTTATATGCCTCAAGTCTTTTAGAAGAGGTTAACTGGCAGAAGTGAGAAAAAAGTTATCAAATAAACAATTTAAGCTTTCACTTTTCTGAAAGAAGGCAGAATCCTTGAGCAAAGAGATTGCAAGTAGTTAGCAGTGCTATAACACAAATGGATATAGCTGTCGTTGAAAAACGTCTGTTAGGGGGCTGGTGAGATGGCTCAGTGGGTAAGAGCACCCGACTGCTCTTCCGAAGGTCCGGAGTTCAAATCCCAGCAACCACATGGCGGCTCATAACCATCCGTAACAAGATCTGACTCCCTCTTCTGGAGTGTCTGAAGACAGCTACAGTGTACTTACATAAAATAAATAAATAAATAAATCTTAAAAAAAAGAAAAACGTCTGTTAGCATTGTAATTTGAAATACAGAATTTTTGTATTTTTCTCCCCAGAATTTAAAAGACTCTTCTCTTTTGGAAAGTGATAAGAAAAGGAAAGGTAGGGCAAAGGGCAAAGGAAACAAAAGAAAAACAGAGGATCTTCAAGAAGTAGATGGAGAAATAGAAGCTATTCTGCAAAAGAAAGGTGAGCTGTCCATAGTAGTGGTGTGTTTATTTTGAGTTGTTTTGAGAACTATTAGTGGGAAAACCTAGTTCAAAAACATTTTTTTATATAATGGTTCTTTAGCTATATTTTTGTGTGGAATCACTAATCTTTTTACCTTTTTTGTTTTTTAACAGCTAAAGCAAGGAGTACAGAGTTGCAGATTTCCAATGTGAAGTTTGAAGATGTGGGAGGCAATGATGCAACATTAAAAGTTAGTGCCAACTGAGAAATGGCATTACATGTAATGCATATATTGAAACCATTTACAGTAACAAAGCCTGCCTTTTTTTTTTTTTTTTTTTTTTTNNTTTTTNGAGACAGGGTTTCTCTGTATAGCCCTGGCTGTCCTGGAACTCACTTTGTAGACCAGGCTGGCCTCGAACTCAGAAATCTGCCTGCCTCTGCCTCCCAAGTGCTGGGATTAAAGGCGTGCACCACCACCGCCCAGCAAGCCTGCCTATTTTTAATTTAAATGAAAACAAATATGTATATAGGTGTTCTGCTTGCTTGCATGTATGTTTGTATACCTGTTGCATGCCTGGTGTCCTCAGAGGTTGGAAGAGGTTGTCAAATTCACTGGAACTGGTTTTCTTTGTTTTGTTTTGTTTTGTTTTTTGTTTTTCCAAGACTGGGTTTCTCTGTGTAGCCCTGGCTGTCCTGGAACTCACTCTGTAGACCAGGCTGGCCTCGAACTCAGAAATCTGCCTGCCTCTACTGGAACTGGTTTTAACAGACGCATGTGAGCCATCATGTAGATGTTAGGAAACAAACCCAGATTCTCTGCAAGAGTAGCCAGTGCTCTTCACCCCGGGCCACCTCTCCAGTCCTTTGTTTTTTAATGTGAAGTAAGTATAGAAAAAAGATTGGGAAGGTGAGGTGAGCAAACCTGACCCTTCAGGGTACTAAGCTTTCTGTCTTCACATCTTTAGTTTTAGTGTATGTGAAGTGCATGCCTTGTAAGTTATGCTGTTCTGACAGTACTAACGTTAATGACGTTAATAATGATCATGGCAGCTTTCTAGTGTCTTCTCTGTTACAGTTACTGTTAGATACTTTTTGTGGTATTTTGTGAGAGATATTTTTATAGCTTAGGAAATAAAGCACGGAAACATCACAGAAATTATTTACTTAGTATTCAACGCTGGGATTAAGCTCAAGTCAAAGCCTAAAGCCTGTCTGTCTTCTGTCTAGTATATTTTGGTGTTCCAAAAAATAGGGCATTTCATTCTACTTTGATTCTTTCTTTATTGGGCTGAGGAAAACATCTTTTATGCTTATTCCTTGGCAGGAAGTCTGCAAAATGCTCATACACATGCGTCATCCAGAGGTATACCAGCACCTTGGTGTCGTGCCCCCTCGTGGAGTTCTCCTGCATGGACCACCAGGCTGTGGGAAGACATTACTTGCACATGCAATAGCAGGGGTGAGGCCAGTTGCTGCTGGATTTCTATTTGTTTTTGTTGTTTATTTTTTTGTTTGTTTGTTTGTCTCTTTGGTCAATTCCAATTAGACCTGGTATCTCTTTAGGAAGCAAATTTAATCAGTAAGAGAGTCCCCTTCTCCCTCCTCTCCCTCTCTTTCTTCTTCCCCCATCATCTTCCTCATTGTCTTTTTGTTGTTTTAAGACAAGGGTTTCTGTTTGAGCCTGGATCACATTGATTTGGCTAGGCCTGCAGCCAGGAGCCATCCCTTACTGTGCCCATGCTGGGGCTACAGAGGTGGAGCTTCCTGCCTGCCTTTCCATCAGCACTGTAGTTCCAGACACAGTTCTCAAGCTGCCCAGCGCGTTACACAGATTGAGCCATCCCAGCCCCAACTCCCTTCATTTACCTTTTCATGCTGCTACTTATGCTGGTAGGGTTGCTGTTGATTTTTAATGGATGCAAGTATTGTGTCTGTGACAAAAATTGGGTAGGAAGCAAAAACAGCATAATTGTAAAACTCTAAACATTTAGTTGGCATTGGAGCTATTTCTCTTGTATCCTAATCATTCTTAAAATCAGCAAAATATGCAAAATAATGTTTTTCTCTTGGAGCTAATTTATTTAAAATTTCCACTGTTAAAATGTCCTTCTAAATTAGTTTTTAAAAGATCAGTTAGGTTTGTATTACACACTTGAAAGTCCATTGTTGTTTGGACTAAGATAGGATTGTAAGTTTAAAGCTATCCTGGGGCCAGGCAGTGGTGGCTCACACCATTAATCCCAGCACTTGGGAGGCAGAGGCAGGCGGATTTCTGAGTTCGAGGCCAGCCTGGTCTACAGAGTGAGTTCCAGGAGAGCCAGGGTTATACAAAGAAACCTTGTCTTGAAAAACAAAAAAACTAACAAAAAAAATTGTCAGGCTGGAGAGATTGCTCAGCGATTAAGAACACTAACTGCTTTTCTTAAGGTCCTGAGTTCAAATTTCAGGAACTACATGGTGGCTCACAACCATCTGGTGTGTCTCTTCTGGTGTGTCTGAAGACAGCTACAGAGTACTTATTTGTAACAATAAAAAATATAAATAACTAATTAAATTTATTTATTTATTTGTTTTATGGCCACTGCATAGTAGGCCATAAATGCAACATTTGCATTTTTCTGTTTGAGTAAATTCCTAGATTTCTTTTAAAGACAGGGTCTTACACTGTTTGCCCAGCCAACCTTGAACTCAAAACTTTAGTCTCCCAAGTGCTCATATTATAGGTATAAGCCAGAATAATTGGTGAGTAAATTCATAGGCTTTTTTGTTTGTTTGTTTAAAACAGAATTTCTCTCTGTAGCCCTGGCTGTCCTTGAACTCATCCTTTTTTTTTTTCCTTTTTGCTTTTCAAGACAAGGTTTCTCTGTATAGCCCTGGCTGTCCTGGAACTCACTTTGTAGACCAGGCTGGTCTCTAACTCAGAAATCCGCCTGCCTCTGCCTCTGCCTCCCGAGTGCTGGGATTAAAGGCGTGCGCCACCATGCCCGGCCGAACTCAATCTTTAGACTATGCTAGCCTCAAATTCAAAGTTCCAGCTGCTCTGCCCCCCAGTGAGGAGAGGGTATCAAAGTTGTACGCCATTACCACTCAGCTGATTTTCTTTTCTTTTTTAAAAAGATTATTGTATTGTATTTGTGAGTATTTTGCCTGCATGTATGTCTATGTACCATGTGCATGTCTGGTGTCCAAGGAAGACAGAAGAGGGCATGGGATCCCCTGGAGCTGGAGTTATAGACCATTGTAAGCTGCCATGTTGGTGCTCTTTACTGTGGAGCCATCTCTCCATACTTTTAAGTAGTGTTTGTCATTAGGCTCATATACAGAGATAGAATTTCTTAGGAAATTAAAGAGGCCAGAAAGATGTGTCAGTGGGAAAGGTGCTTTCCACCATGCTTGGTGATCCTCTTGAAACAGGAAACAGACAAGGTGGAAAGAGAAAACCAACTTTGACAGGTTGTCCTCTGACCTCCATGTGTACACAATGGCACAAGCATGCCTGCACACATACATGAATGGATGCACAATAAATAATAAATATTTTTTAAAAACTTAAAATAAAAACACCTCCCTAATTTTGGTACGACAGATTGAATAAGAAGAATGTGAAGAAGTTAAATTTTATTTAACCTTTGGTCATTCTTTTCTGTATATGTGCACAGGAACTTGACTTGCCGATTCTGAAAGTGGCTGCTCCAGAGATTGTGTCAGGAGTTTCTGGAGAGTCTGAGCAAAAGCTCAGAGAGTTATTTGACCAGGCTGTGGTGAGTCAGCTATTGCTTATGTGAGCTTATCACCTGCTACAAGCTTTCAGTAGAGTCTGCTTTTCTGATGTTAGAATTCTTTCCTGCCTACTGACCTTCCTTTTGTAATAATGTTCAGTGGTAAAAATTTAAAGTGAATTTAATGGTATAGACTCTTGGCTATGTAATGTTTCATATAAAATCAAGTATATAGGTGACAAGTTTATACTGACAAACTTGGGGCCGTAGTACCCAGAGGTAAGTGTTCAGAACATGCTATCCTGAAGTCATTTACTTTGTTTCTCCAGCTTATGTCTGACTGAACAACTTGCAAACACCATAAGAATTATCATGTTATAATACTTAGGGTTATACAAGCACTATAAGACTCGGGATCAATGCTGTTTTTATAATTAGAGGGGTGAGAAGAAAATTCTCATAACAAAGAGAGATTATACCTGACTACAGGTTCTGTAATACAATTTAGAAGTGGGTATTAGAGCTGGGCGGTGGTGGCGCATGCCTTTAATCCCAGCACTTGGGAGGAAGAGGCAGGCAGATTTCTGAGTTCAGGCTACACGGAGAAACTCTGTCTGAAAAACCAAGGGGGGGAAAAAAAAAGAAGTGGATACTGAGATTCAGTTAAAGTTACATCTTCAGCATATACTATGGTGATTAAATGTCTGCCTTCTCATTCAGAAAGCTAAGGACCAGTTCAGTGTTGTCACATAATGTGATGGGAATGATAAAATACCCAGTTCTCATAGGGTCACTGAGCATTTAAATCAGAAGATTCACTATTTTTTTCAGATAGTGTTTTGCTATGTTATCTAGCCTACCTTAAATAAATTCCTGACAACCAGTCTTTCAACCTCAGTCTCCCAAGTGCTGTGATTATAGATGTACACCACCATGCTCAATTGAAAGAATTATTTTAAAACCTTTAACATTGTGTCTGGGGTACATAGCAAGAGTCCTGTAATCATGACATTTGCACTTGAGCAGACTTAAATCACAGCTGTGACTAAAACTAAAAAACTGATGAAAAGTTTGTTTCCCATCTCCTTCCTTACCTACCCCTTTCAGACAGGGTTTATATAACTCAGTCTGGACTCAAACTTCTTGTGTTGCTGAGGATGATGGCACTGGGTTTAATTTTATTTCTTTATTTGCATCTAAGGCACATAATTACTCATAAACATAACCATTGTAACTACCTGAAGCTGATGTAAAATTAGGAAATGTATTTTATCAGCAATATTACTAAGTAACTGTATACTTATAATAAGTATAAATTATAAGAGTGACTGATTAATTTTTGAAAGAACGTTTCACTGTTTAGCCCTTGCTCTCGTCTAGAACAAACTATGTGGATCAGGCTAGCCTGAAACGTAGGAGTCTGCCTCTGCCTTGCTGTGCTGTGCCACTGTGCCCAGCAAGAAGAATAGTTTTAAGATGGGGAGAAGTAGAGGTTAGCTGCCAGGTTCATAATATAGACTGACAGGCGCAAACGGTACCAGGACCATTGAGAGAACGGATGTAAGTGGTGCAGATAGTTACCATGTCTTAGTTTACTCTTCTGTTGCTGTGAGAAGACACCATGTTCAATTGAAAGAATTATTTTAAAACCTTTAACATTGTGTCTGGTACATAGCAAGAGTCCTGTAATCATGACATTTGTGCTTGAGCAGACAAGGCAACTTACAGAAAGTTTATTTGGGACTTAAAACTTCAGAGGGTTAAAAAGTTGATGCCCATCATGCAGCGGGTAGGCAGGCCTGACTCTGGAGCAGGAGCTGAGAACTTGCATCTAATCTACAACCACGAGGTAGAGAAAACCAACTGAGAATGACTCAGGCTCTTCATACTTCAAAATCTGCCACAGTTGACACACTTCCTGTAATGAGACTACACTTCCTTCCTCAAACAGTTCCACCAACTGGGGACCAAGCATTCAAACATGTGAGCCTGAGTGTGTTGCTTGGGCATGGGGAAGCTTTCTCATTCAGACCAATTCTAAGAGAGTTGTAACACTTGGAAACTTCTGTATATATGGTAAACACAATGGCAAACATGGATGAAAAGTGAAGTGGCATATTTAGGACATGAGTTCGTGTCACATCTCCCTGTAAAGCAAATACAGTGCCTGATGCAGGTGTTGAGTGAGCATGTGGTTTTACAACTTCATTTCTGCCACTCACTCTTTAATCCAAGTGAATGACGGAACCTTGTCAGGCCGGGTAGTGTTTTCTAAAGTTACCCCTCCCTTAGGCTAAGTTCTGATTATCACCACTCTTTCCCATTGAGTTTTCCAGATCACTGACAAAACATAATGGGTTTATTTTCTGAGACCTTTGCTCTGAACTTTGTTACTGATCTAGCAATCATGGGTGCTTTTTGCAAGCATTGTCATGAGGAAAATTGGCAAAGAGAGCCAGTAGTGATGGGCCAAGTATCTGTTGCTTGGTGTCATTTCAAAGTGACAGAGACTTTTAGCACAATAAATGTCACTATTTGGACTATGGAGTAACTAAGATTGAGATTGTCAGCCTAGGTTTTTGCTTTTCACTTAATTCTTTTTGCGTGTGTGTGCAGACATATTAGTCTCTTTGTATGCTGTTTGTTAGAGTCTCAGTCTGGCATGGAACTAGAAATGTTGCCTAGGAAAACCTTGAAGTCTTATCTTAATCTTTCCAAGTGCCAGCATTGTTGGCATGTGCTATTATGCTTAGTTGAGAACTTTTAAATTTACTGCTTATATTCTGTAACATACAAATATGCCTTATTACAGAACAATTTCAGAAGATTATTTCATAAACCACAATCCTTTCTATTCAAGCATCTGGTTCTCTGATAACAATCAGAAGCGTTATTGTAAATGCCTTGTTCATGGTTATTCTTTTGGTGACTGAACCTTCTAGGGCTTTTTGTTGTTGTTTGTTTTGGTTTTGGTTTTGGTTTTGGTTTTGGTTTTGGTTTTGGTTTTGGTTTTTCGAGACAGGGTTTCCCTGTATAGCCCTGGCTGTCCTGGAACTCACTTTGTAGACCGGACTGGCCTCGAACTCAGAAATCCGCCTGCCTCTGTCTCTTGAGTGCTGGGATTAAAGGCGTGCGCCACCACGCCTGGCGAGCCTTCTAGTTTTAAAAATCATAAGAATACATAAATGTTATTCACCAATATAGGGAATTTATTTTATGTATTTTGGTATTTTTATTTCTAGTCAAATGCACCATGTATTGTTTTCATTGATGAAATTGATGCAATTACCCCCAAAAGAGAAGTTGCTTCAAAAGATATGGAACGAAGAATTGTAGCCCAGCTTCTAACCTGCATGGATGGTAAATAATGAATTTGTATTAAGATAATATGGTTTCTTAAAATCATGCAAGTCATGAATGTATATCTGACCACTTACATGTGAATCTCATAAAACAGGACCTTTTTTTTGTAAAAGATTTTCCATTCATTTCAAATTGTAGTGTGTGTGTGTGTGTGTGTGTGTGTGCGTGTGTACACATGGGTGTACCTGTTTGTGAGTATACTTGTTTATGTGGGAACAGGGGTCAGAGGTCAATCTCAGGTAGCATTCACTAGGAGCCACCATTAATTGAATTGGTTTGGTGCTTACTTACTGAATAGGCTAGACTAGCTGACCAGTTAGCCTCAGGGGTCTGCCCATCTCCACTTTCCTAGCACTGCGGTTACAAGTCTGCCACACTGAATGCATTTTTTTTTTTTTTTAATGTATATAGGAACAAGAGTCTTTTTTTTTTTTTTTTAAGATTTATTTTATTTATTATATAAGTACACTGTAGCTGTCTTCAGACACTCCAGAAGAGGGAGTCAGATCTTGTTACGGATGGTTATGAGCCACCATGTGGTTGTTGGGATCTGAACTCCGGACCTTCGGAAGAGCAATTGGGTACTCTTACCCACTGAGCCATCTCACCAGCCCCCTCCTTTTTTTTTTAAGTTCTTTTTTTTTTTAAGATTTATTTATTTATTCTATGTAAGTACACTGCAGCTGTCTTCAGACACTCCAGAAGAGGGCGTCAGATCTTGTTATGGATGGCTGTGAGCCACCATGTGGTTGCTGGGATTTGAACTCCGGACCTTCAGAAGAGCAGTTGCGTGCTCTTACCTACTGAGCCATCTCACCAGCCCTTTTTTTTTTTTTTTTAATGTGGGTTCTGGGGATTGAACTCAGGACATCACACTTGCATATCATGGACTTTTCTGCCTTAGCTGTGTCCCAACTCTATAGTAATTAAATATGTGTGTACTCATATATTGGTTTGCTTTTGCTGTATATGTTTTGCATAGTACCTACTGTTGGCCTTTACATTTGTGTAAGATATGTTGAATTTTTAATGCATTCATATTTACCTTTTAAGAAAATATTTTTACTTGCACGTATATTAAGTTTCTTATGGCTCCCAATTGTAAATTACTTGTTGTACTTCATCTTTTGTGTCAGGGATTGAACCTGAGTCCTGGTGTGTGCTCTGCAAAATATCTATTACTGAATTGCACCCCCCTCCAGTACCACACACAGTGCCCTATGCTATTTCATTTTTCTTTTTATCTTTTTTTTTTTCTGTCATGTTTGAGGCCTATATTATTTCTTTTTCTATTAGATATTTTCTTTATTAAGTTGTAACCACATTTTTTATTTTAGATTTATTTAGTTTATGTATGTGAGTACACTATTGATGTCTTCAGAAACACCAGAGAGTGATGTGTTTATAAAAAGATAAAGAGAGGGGGGTAATATGTTCTATGGAGGTGTGGCGAGGTATGGGGAAGGGGGTGTCTCAACAGGCCCATGCTGAGGTAGTCCTTCACCCGAGGGACCAGCAACACAATGGTATAGTGTAGAAGTGAGGTTATTCAGGGCATGGGGAGGGGAGAGAAGAGGTTAGTAGAGACAGAGAAAGGCAGAGAGAGAAAGAGGGTGGGGGGTGTAGAGGCCGGCCATGAGCATGTGGGCAGGGGTGTGAATGGGGAAAGAAGGAGGAAGGACAGAACAAGGGAGATGCAGGAGACCAAGAAGGAGGCCTGTATTCTAGAAAAACTTTTCATAGTCTTCCTCATCAGATAATCTATCCATGATTTACATTGTACTTAACGTTTGAATACCATGTTATTCTTATGAGGCAGTATAACCTGGACTCTCTTCTATTTAATTCTAGTTCAGCTTTCAGAACATTTACAAAAGATAAAACTGGGGGGCTGGTGAGATGGCTCAGCGGTTAAAGAGCACTGACTTCTCTTCCAAAGGTCCTGAGTTCAAATCCCAGCAACCACATGGTGGCTCACAACCATCCACAATGAAATTCAATGCCCTCTTCTGGTGTGTCTGAAGACAGCTACAGTGTACTTACATATAACAATAAATAAATCTTTAAAAAAAAAACTGACAGAATATCTATGAAAGACAAAATTTAAATCCTGTATTCTGCTTATTTCTTAAGTAAGCCAGGGTGGCTTAGCTGGTCCTTTTTTTTTTTTTTTAAATCAGTTTTTTGAAACAAGAGGCCATTGGCTCCCATTACAGGTGGTTGTGAGCCACCATGTGGGTGCTGGGAATTGAACTCAGGACCTCTGTAAGAACAGTCAGGGCTGTTAACTGCTGAGCCATCTCTGCAGCACTTGGGCTGTTCTTTACGCCCCCCCCCCTTCCTGGTTTTACCATCCTTGTGGGACAGCATTGCTGTCTTCCCCAGGCCCTACTGCTGGGCTGTTCCTGTTGTCTGAGCGTGCCTTGCACATGCCCCCTGTGCGCTGTCACTCATGCTGCTGCTCTCTGTAGAACCTCTACCTCTGCTTATGGAAACTGTACTAGCTAGCCTTTTAGGCTTTCCTGAGTGTTTTCTTCTGTGAAGCTGCCATTGTCCCACCTCTTGTTCTGTTAAAATACTTAGTTTATCCTAATTGTTATTAAGCTTCTTGAAATGTGTCTTACACTGTTTCCTTATTTAACTGCTTTGTATCCTCAGGAGATTGTGAATTACTGATAAGAAAGGCAGTCTTTATCTTCACATTTGTTACATAAACAATAAATGTTTCTAAATATTTGTGTATCAGAGTACATAAATTCTCTCCAACTTTAAAATCATTTGTGTAAGCATTGTTGTCCTCAAGTATCAGATGTCTTCTTCTCTGTTTTCTACATCTGGTTCTTAGATCTGAATAATGTGGCAGCTACAGCCCGGGTCCTAGTTGTTGGAGCTACTAACCGGCCAGACTCATTGGATCCTGCTTTGAGACGTGCAGGAAGGTTTGACCGGGAAGTCTGCTTGGGTATCCCAGATGAGGCAGCCAGAGAAAGGTATATTCTTATAGAATAATGTTGTTTGTGTACCACTATGTGAGCTGAGTAATAAGTTTTGAAAATAAGTGCTAAGAAATACCATGTAGTTGATGTCTGTTCTCTCTTTGTCTCTTGTCTCTTCATTGGTGTGTGTGTGTGTGTGTGTGTGTGTGTGTGTGTGTGTGTGTGTGTGTGTAATTGAACGGAAGACCTCAAATGTGTTTGCAATCAACCTACCCTGAATTCTTTCCCTTTTCTCTCAAATTGACTTGAAAAGGAAAACATAAAACCGTGTTTAACAGAGTAACTCAATAGGACATTTGTTTTATTAGTTTGTTCAGTAATGATAATCATTGTGTTTATTGATAGCTGTTTGTCTGATACTCTTGGTGACTTCTGTGCTGATTGACTTCTCAGCTTAAGGGCCAGTGTCTGTACATGGGGAGCAGCATTGGGCCACCTAGTCCTATACTAGTTAGGTCCGAGTGCCATTGCACTTGTCTGCCCAAGGCTGTGGGGCTCAATCAAGGATTATAATGAATGATTCGTAGTGATTGATATCGAAAGAGCAAAGAGCTGTATACCCAGAGTGTCTTAAGATGTGCCCCTTAAGGTAGTAGAGTAGAAATCTCGTGAATTAATGTTGTGATCTACCGCATTTTCAATTTTTTTTGTGGTAATTGTGATTCTAAACTCACATAATCACTGACCATTTTTAGGATGAGTGAAGGATATCAGTGAAAGGAAATGATTGCTTTGGAGGGAAGGGAAGAGCTAAGAATAGATGGAGAAGGTGGTCAGCACTGTGTGGAAGGTCCAGCTTTAGGTCTGTGCTATCATTTCCTCTTCCCAGTGTTTGACATCACCTCATTTTTCTAAAAAGTTACTATTATTTGACACGAGTTATTTGTATAGATAATAATTATGTTCACATGTATTTTTTTTTTTT